>NC_136745.1:10135000-10735000 GCF_936440315.1 Barbus barbus | reverse complement strand
AGCCACAGTATTGTTTCTTTATTCAGGAATAACATGTTAGTGAGCTGATAGAGATAATGTCTATGTTTAGATCCCACGGGCTCTTTCTGCCCTTTATCAAACGCTTTCCTGATATCAAAATATGCCGCGTTAAACGCAGATCTCAGGGCTGCATGAGCACATGTACAGTGATCAGACACAGATGGATGAAAAGCTCTTGCTGGAGCATCAATCCTGTCAGAGAATTCAGCTCCAGTGCATCTGAGAAGGTAAATTATGTTGCTTTGACTTGTTTTTACTGTAAGCTAAATTCTATATAACCTATATATTAACCTAATTTGATTTTACTGTAGCAATGTAACTATGGCATTTTGGTGGAAACTCCTTAGTTATTCATTCTCTGAGTTTTATAGATAATAATGGTTTCATAATAACTCAAGTGATTTGTTGCAGCTGGATACTGAATCTGAGTCCTTTGCTTTTTCAGGAGAGTCTCGACTTGTCAAGGTTTCCAGTGGAGAGAATTCGAAATTTCAGCATTATTGCTCATATTGATCATGGCAAGAGCACTTTAGCTGACAGGCTTCTGGAGATCACAGGTGAATTATGTGAGTTTTGAAAAATTGTTGTTCTTATTCTCTTTATTTCATTGGGGTTTTGTATGAGCAGGTGCCATCGCAAAGACAGCGAGTAACAAGCAGGTGCTGGATAAACTGCAGGTGGAGAGAGAAAGAGGAATCACTGTTAAAGCTCAGACTGCTTCTCTCTTTTACCAGCATGATGGACAGACGTATCTGCTCAATCTCATCGACACACCTGTGAGGACAATGATTTGAACATTACTGTTAGTGAACTAATCTGTATTATTTATTATAGTTTGAGTAATTGCAATATTTAATTTTTTAGGGCCATGTTGACTTCAGCTATGAAGTTTCACGGTCCATATCTGCTTGCCAAGGAGTTCTGCTCATTGTAGATGCAAATCAGGTAAACACTTTATAAATGACACTTTCTTCTTATTAAATGAGTAACGGAAGAGTTAAACACAGTAGTGAAGGTTCTTTAGTTTTTTTTCCATTCTGAGCCTGCTACAGTTTGTTTTTATGCACACATCCATGCTATTTTTTATTATGTATATACTATTATAGTATTTATTAATTTTTAAATGTTTTTAAATATGTTTAGTTTTCATTTTATTTTTTTAGCTTAAGTTTTAGTAATTTTGTCATGTGTTTTTGTCTTTTTAATTAATTTTTGGGAGTGTTTGAAGCTGTTTCTATTATTTTTTGTATCAGTTTTAATCATTTCCATGCTCTCTCAGCTTTAACTAAAGCTTATTTTATTTCAGTTCCTTTCACCATTGTGACACTTTTCATATTTGTTAAATTTAAGTTTATAGTTTAAGTTTTGTCTAATATTTACATGAGCTTTTTTTCATTTTTTTCAATAAAGAAAATAATTTATAATATAAAACAGCACAAACATAACAGTATAAATACTCTATCATTATTACTAAAAACTCTAGCCTTTTATAATTGCATATAAATAAAAATAACCTATTACATGTTTGTTTCTATAATTCAAAGGGAATTCAAGCGCAAACAGTTGCCAATTTCTACCTGGCATTTGAGGCTCAACTGGCAATCATCCCTGTGATAAACAAGGTAGATATTACAGAGAGAATTTATGAGCTTTCCTTTAAATGCAGTAAACATTTTATATGTGCAAGTTAAAAACACAATGTTTCATCCCAGTGCTTTGGAGAAATTTTGGAGAAATATTTTCATATCCAACTCAAGTTGAGTACAGAGGCAGGACGCAGTGCAGAAGATTTAGGAAAACTTTTTTATTCAAATACTTGAATTGTTTTGATCTTGTGATCGGTCCAAATACAACTGTGTGGACTTTTATTAATTTGCTTTAATCCTAATGCTTTGTTACAGTTCTCTAGTATGTTTTGAGCTTGTTGCATAACTTATTATGATATATTATTACATTTATTATGATGATATATCATTGCTTTTGATCTAGTAATGAGTCTGATTGATTGAAAACTGATTGTGTTTTATATTTTCACTCTGACTTTTTAGCTGTTGCTCATCTGAATTGTCAACATTTGGCATTTAAGTGTGTGTGTGTGCATGTTTATGTGGTTTATGAGGACACAAATTTGTATAATGACATGGGTATGACGAGGTATTACAATATGAAGGTGGTTTATGAGGACACTGCCTATGTCCCCGTAATTCAAAAGGCTTTAAAAACATACTAAATGGTGTTTTTTTGAAAATCTAAAAATGCACAAAGTCTCCTGTGAGGGCTAAGTTTAGGTGTAGGGTTGGTGTAGGGCAATAGCACACACAGTTTGTTCAGTATAAAAACCATTACGCCTATGGAGAGTCCCCATAAACCACAAAAACCAACGTGTGTGTGTGTATGTGCTTTAATTTTCAGATTGATTTGAAAAATGCTGATCCAGAGCGAGTTGAAAAACAGATTGAAAAAGTGTTTGATATTCCAAAGGAAGAGTGTATCAGGGTGAGCTCTATTTAAACATCACTCATGTGTTTTGTTTTTTATACAAATGTTATGCAATTTATATTTTTTACCTTGGCTTGTGATTGATTTGTGTAGATCTCTGCGAAACTGGGCACAAACGTGGACCAAGTTCTCCAAGAAGTGGTGAAACGGATTCCTCCGTGAGTATCATAGGCTGATTCACTTTTCTCCACAAGAGGTCACTCTGAGAGTGTGAGAACAGCACATACTATGTGGGTGTGATTGATTGATTGGTTGTATTTGAACACAATAGAACACAATGATCCCCAAAACCCAGATTACATCTTTCTAAACAGGATTATGAACAGGGAGAGGCCGTCGACAATGAATCATACGTTACAGTTCACACAATAGAGAGACATGTAGAAAATATTTAGAATCAATTGATGTGTGATGTCATGGAGAACAGAAGATGTTATCAGAGCAAGAACAGTATTAGTTACAGACTCACAAAACCTGTCAAGAATTCACTACAAAAGACAAAAACAAACTTTGTTATATATTTGTTAATTTATATATTTGAAGAAATGGAGCCTGTTTTTTGTAATATAGAGAGCTTCTAAATTTGTAAAAGATCAAATTGCATTGTGAAATGATTTGCAAAGCAGTTAAGCACATACATTTCCTCCAAACAGTAATGCATAAAATACATTTAAAGGTTTAGGGTCAGTACTTGAATATTTAATATTGTGAAATATTATTACAATTTAAAATAACTGTTTTCTATGTAAACATATAGTGAAATGTAATTTATGTAATGTGATGCAAAACTTGTTTTTCAGCATCATTACTCCAGTCTTTAGACACACGATCCTTCAGAAATCATTCTAATTTGATGATTTGCTGCTCAAGAAACATTTCTTTTTATTATTAACATTGCAAACTGTTGAGCTGCTTTATATTTTTGTGGAAACTTAATAATCATTTGAAAATAATATTCTTAATAAATTGAAAATAATATTAATGCTACTGTACTGATAAAATGATTTTTTATTCATGTGAATGTTTACAAACTACCTTTGATCATGAAGATGGGAATGAATCAGGAAGTTTCATTTTGGTAAATCAACATCATCATGTGTCATCATGTGCTTTTCCAAAAAAACCTGCTCGTCTACATTCTTCATCATCTCACATTTCCTCCATAACTTGCTTTCATAAATTCTTCCTTTTAAGTACATTGTTGGCATTGTACCTGAGGGACAGTTTTCAAATGTATAAATAAGGCATTTCATTCTCTAAAAAGCTCACAAGAAATTAGTTTGTTTATATACATTTCTGTACATGTAATTAATCAGTTTTTCCTCTCTGTTTCAGTCCGACAGCGAGAGTGCAAGATCCATTTAAAGCCCTTGTCTTTGACTCCACCTTTGACCATTACAGAGGAGTAGTGGCCAACATCGCTCTGTTTGGTGGACGTGTGTCCAGAGGAGACAAGATCGTATCTGCCCACCTGGGAAAGTCATATGAGGTCAATGAGCTGGGCCTTCTGAGACCCGACGAACACCCAACAGAAACGCTGTGAGAATCTCACATACACTGACCGGCCGCACTAACAGACCTCACAAGAAAACAAAAAGCAGATAAATAAATCAGTCAGTCCTAAACAGTTTTTGTATGAGGATACCAATTTCAAAGGCACCAATATGTAGATGTAGAACAAACAAGAGTTTTCAACCTTTACAGACCCAGCCAACCAGAGACTCTGGTTTCTCTGTTATAAGTAAACTTTCAGTTATCTTTTTGCATTTTAATATAGAATTGTTTACATTTAATGAAATACAATTTTATAATCATTTAATTGTTATTTTGGTTGGATGCAATTAATTTAAGAAAATTGCTCCAATTCCATAGCTCTGAAATTGCCCTGGAATTCAGGATTTAACATTTTATTTTAAACCTAAAAATGAGTTTCATGATAAAGAAAAAAAGAACATTGAATATTATAAATAACATCTATTAACATTAATTAAAAATAAAATAATGATTAAAGATTTATAGATTCCTGAAAATTGTTTTTAGGGGTCCAAAACTCTGAGATTGCACTGAAATTTAGGATTTAACATTTAATGTTAAACCTAAAAATAAAGAGTTTCCCAATTTTGAAAAAAAAAAAAAAAAAAGAAGATCATGATTATGAGCTGGAAATAAAAATAATAAAAATTCACAGACCCCTGATTAATGCTTCTTTTTTAAATAAGAAAATTGTTTTGAAGGATCCAAAACTCAAATTTAAGACTGAAATGTTGGACTAAGAATTGAATTTTAATCCTAAAAATAAAGAGTTTCCTGATATTGAAAAACGAACAGTAAAGAATATGAATAAGATGTTAAAGAAAATGTATGAAAAATAAAAAATTGTGCTGACCCCTGATTAAAACCCAGGCCTTAAGAAATAATTGAAATTCCATATTCACCCTAAGAAAGAAGCGTTTTTCAGGTTTCAGACAGTCTCTGTCAGTTGCACTTATTTAACCTTTGACCTTTTGAATTTTGACATTTTTGCCCTCAGGTATGCGGGGCAGGTGGGTTACGTGATTACAGGGATGAAAGAAGTGAAGGAGGCTCAGATTGGAGACACGCTTTACCTCCAAAAACAGCCTGTGGAGCCGCTGCCAGGGTTCAAACCGGCTAAAGCCATGGTCTTTGCAGGTGTGTTTCTAAAACCATCCTGATGTTTGTGCTAAATTGTGTAAACCAAAGTTTAAGGGGTAGGTTTACAGTGCTGTAAATCTGAAATTGTGTGACACTTTCAGGCATGTATCCCATGGACCAGTCAGAATACACAATCCTGCGCAGCGCTGTGGAGAAACTGACGCTGAACGACTCCAGCGTGACGGTTCAAAGGGACAGCAGTTTAGCTCTGGGGGCTGGATGGAGGTACACACACACACAAACAGACAAATCAGTGCGAGCTTAAATTGTTGTTTTAAGTTCAGTCGCTCAGTCAAGCAGGTATTCTTTCACTTTTTAAATATTTAAAGAGGTTAATTTCTTTATGTCTCAGGCTGGGATTTCTGGGCTTGCTGCATATGGAGGTGTTTAACCAGCGTTTAGAGCAGGAGTACAATGCATCTGTCATAGTAACAGCTCCGACTGTACCGTACAAGGCTGTGCTAGCATCTGCCAAACTCATAAAGGTAAGACTCATTGTCCCAATGTGCTAAAAACCACCCAGAACACCTTAGCAACTATATATTAACATGATATATACTATATACCATAACAACTGCATAGAAACTACTTGGAACACCTTAGGAACTGAGTAGCAACATGCTAAAAACTAGCTGGAACATCTTAGAAATTGCATAAGAATGTGTTAAATACTATCGAGAATACCTTAGCAGCAATATAGCAACGACCTGGCATTGTGTTGGTGAGTTTTGCACATGCAACCTCCTTTTTCTTCAGTCTTGTTAACTGTGCAGATGGTATGCAGAGATTTATATGAATAAACATGAATGAATGGATGAATGAACAGCATTTGGCGATAAGCAGTTTTTGATTTGTAGGAACACGGTGAAGAAGTGATCACCATTATCAACCCTGCTCAGTTCCCTGATAAGTCACAGGTCGTGGAGTATCTGGAACCCATGGTGATGGGAACCATCATCACTCCGGACGACTTCACTGGGAAGATCATGAGCCTATGTCAGGTGAGATTAGGTCGATCGCATTTCACATTGACTGCAGTTTAGTAATCTAAGTAAAAAGTAGTGCTGTCAAACCATCAATCGCGATTAATCGCATCCAAAATAAACGATTTGTTTACATAATATATGTATGTGTGCTGTGTATATTTATTATTTATATATAAATACACAAACATGCATGTATATATTTCAGAAAAATATTAAGTTTATAAATTAAATATATTTATTTATCATATAATTTATATGAATATAAATATAAACATGTAAATATTTTCAAAATATATACTGTATGTGTTTATATTTATATAAACATAATAAATATACACAGAATACACATATATTATGCAAACAAAAATATATATTTTGTAAGTGATTAATCACAATTAATCCTTTGACAGCACTAGTAAAAAGTAACAATCTTGGTTTCTCAAATTCAAAGAAAAATACCGCTAAACTTAATTTGCCTCCCAATTTCTGTGAAAGCATGTTTTCAGTCTTGCATTTGTAGTGACCCACAATTCAATTATCTGCCTTGTTGAAGAGCCGCAGGGCTGTTCAGAAGAATATGTTCTACATCGATGACCATCGGGTGATAATGAAGTATATTTTCCCTCTAAACGAAATTGTGGTGGACTTTTACGACCAGCTGAAATCCATGTCATCAGGATACGCCAGGTGAGCTCGTTGTGAAAGAATGAATTAATGCTTATATTAGTTATAAGACTTTTATATAGCACATTTCATAATCTCAAGGTCGCTTTACAAATACAATAATACATAATCCAAGCAGTACTAACAATACAGAGACAATACAATATACAATACAGAGACAAATAAAAGTGTGAGATGTGTTAGGAAACATTAGAAAAAGATTGTAAATAAGTGAGGTTACAGTTGTGTTTTGATATGTGGATAGACATGTCACTTTGAGTTTCTGGATGAACTGGATGTCACTTCTGTGAATTTGTTTTCCTGTTGTTCATAGCTTTGATTACGAGGCTGCTGGTTATGAGGCTGCTGATCTGATTAAGATGGACTTCCTCCTCAACGGGCAGCCAGTGGAAGAACTTGCCACTATCGTTCATAAGCAAGTCTTGATCTTTCATGATACAGTTACAGTTTTTCTTATATTTTATTTGATAATTTAAAGGCAATTATATACCCAAATCCCTTAGAAATGTGAATATGGCTGTAAAGATCAACAGCTGTGTTTAGTTTTTTCAGAAAAACACAACTGCAGCTGTGTAGTTTGTGTATGATTTGAGCTGGAAATTGGCAGCATCTCGATATCATCTTCCATGTTTGTGATGTGATTGCTAAAAATGACACAAGCTCTGATTCATCCTTGTGTTCAGAGACAAAGCGTACAGTGCGGGTAAAGCCATATGTGAGAGACTGAAGGATTCCATCCCCAGACAGATGTTTGAGATCGCAGTGCAAGCAGCCATCGGCAGCAAGATCATCGCTCGAGAAACGTAAGTGTGGACTTGTCGTATTGTGCATGTTATTGAGATAATAACTACAAACTTAAAGTAATAGTTTACCCAAAAATGAAAATTTGTTTAAAAATAATGTCACCCACAGAGTTTTGTTTCTTCATCAGAACAGATTTGGAGAAATTTAGCATTACATCACTTGCTCACCAATGAATCCACTGCAGTGAATGGGTACCGGCGTCAGAATGAGAGTCCAAACAGCTGATAAAAAACATCACAATAACAGCAGTAATTAACATCTTGTGAAGTTGTGTTTGTAAAAAAAAAAAAAGAAAATCTATTAAGTTGTTTTAGCTTCAAACCTTTGCTTCCATCAAAATTATTCCATCTGAAATAGTCCGTAATCCATAATACTGCTTTCTCAAGTGAAAAAGTTCCCTTGTCTGAATCAGAAGAGAAATCTGCACAGATCAAGCACCATTTATAAGCATAAACAGTTCTAAACAAAAATGTTGGTGAATTTTGATGAACTTTTTCACTGGAGGACACGTGATTATGTGTTGTGAATTATGCAGTTCTTTATTTTGACCAGAAGAGATGGTTTAAAAGTGGATTTAACACCATTATAATGGATTTGTTTCTTACAAATATGCATACTTCAAAAGACGTTAAATGATGGACTGTGGTTGTGTGGATTATTCCCATGGTTTTTATCAGCTGTTTGGACTCTCATTCTGACGGCACCCATTCACTGCAGAGGATCCATTGGTGGTAAATTTCTCCAAATCTGTTCTGATGAAGAAACAAACCTATCTACATCATGGATGGCCTGAGGGTGAGTAAATTTGTAGCAAATTTTCATTTTTGGATGAACTACTCCTTTAATATTCCTTATCTTTGTTTCCCTCTTCTAGAATAAAAGCATATCGAAAGAATGTTCTAGCAAAATGTGTGAGTACCTCTTCTCATACTGAAAAAAGTTTATTCTACGTTTTTGATTAGCTGCTGATTCTTGGTCACTGTCTTTCCTAGTATGGTGGTGACATTACACGAAAAATGAAACTGTTAAAGAAGCAGGCTGAGGGAAAGAAGAAATTGCGCCGCATTGGAAACATTGACGTCCCAAAAGACGCTTTCATCAACGTTCTTAAACGGAAGTAGTTCCCTCAGGAACATTATCATAACAGACATCAAACCCTGAAGTTGATTTGTGAACACATTGATTTGTGATGTTACGTAAGCTTTGTGAATCAAGTCTACTGGGTGAGCAATATATGAATTGCTTGATAGTAACTGAAGAGGTGAACGTATTTAAACCATAGTTTCAGCTTCCTCTGAATTTCATATATTATTCAAGCCATATTATTCAAGCATACGCACAAAAGACAAGTCTTTTTCTTAGGAATATATGGTTATGTTTTCTTCATAACAGATTTTGAAGATGGAAATGACTGAGTGCAAAATGTGCAACGTGGTACTGAAAATACAACCTGGACATCTTTCTATAAGATTCATTATGACTGTACAAATTGTGTACTATTGAGGCACAATAAATGAAACTTTCTTTTATTTATCAAGTACAGAAAGACACAAGAGGATGATTTGGTTTTTGGAGTGCAAATCTGTTAACAGTCAGTTCACATAATCTTCAAACAAATTTGTAAATCCACAAAAATGTATACTTTCCTTCCAAAATCATTCACTAAAGTACAGTACAGGAGGGTTTAGAAACACCAAAAATTCAACAGATTTATTCAGAAAGCAATGAAACGAAAGTGTGTTTTACAATACAAGTAAAATGTCAGGCTTGTGCCTTATAGTTTTAAGAAATGAAACAGCCTGTATATCACAAAGAACAGTAACTAAAGAGAATACATGTGTACTACACATCATGTGTGAAATTAGTTCACTTCAAAAACATTCACACACTTCTCTAGATGTGCCAATGAAAGCCTTTTAATATTTGAATAAGCAAACATGAAATTCACTTGTCCAGCATTTTCCACTGGTTTTACATGCTGCAAGTAACCTGGATTCATTCAAGAAAATGTCAATTGAAATTGTATAAAACGTACATGTACTTAGTAGGAAATTCTGATCACAGATCATCTTCCTGTTAACTTGTTTTTTATCAGCATATAAGACACTACAAATGATTGGGTATCATAACACCTGGAGGTTTCATATGTATAGGGAGAGATCCTAAATTTGGAGAATTTAGGGTATGAGACTTTAAAGTGTATTTGCGTAACGTCTAAACAAAAATATTACAAAAAGTTGCCTTGTAGTAAAAATCCACATTCAAGTCAACTGTAAGTATCTGTGGGTTATAGTGTGTTAATAAAAAACTGACCATCAATGAAAACAGATGCTTGGCTTGAAATGCAGACCTTCCATATTTCCTGAATAAGCTACAGTACAGAAGAACTGATATGTCGGCTTTCTGAGAATGGGAAAGATGACATAAGATGACAGATGTGTGATAGTGTTATGTAAAACAGTAAACATTAGGGTTAAAGTAAGAGTGTTTCAGTATAATTTCCCTAAAACATTGTCTTTTCCTGTTAATACTGGCCTTACAGTAGTTTAAAAGTGAATTACAAAGGCTAATACAGAGATTGAGTTGGAGTGCGTGAACATGGCACCATAGGAAAGCAAAGGTGTTTTGTACATCTACCTGTTACACTTTATTACCATTCAAAACTGCTGTGGTCCCTGAGGCCAGTTTCCACTCATTCACACTGATGTCATTCCAATTTTTCCAGACGTCCCGTCTGGTGCGTTCAGTCCTTGTAGTCCTTCACGGTGAGCATCGGATCAACTAGCTGATTGTGGACGTGCATCAGCCCTGCAGTACAGAAGATCCATCAGTATGTTTAGGAAAGATATTAAACCCCCAGGAGAGACCAAAGCCCTTAAGACCGGACAGATCGTGTTTCTGAGAAAAGCGCTTGTGATGGACATTCCAGACGGGTTTAGATCTTGAACCTGCTGTCTTTAGACAGATATTGACCTTGAGACGAGCCAACCACTAAAACCAAGAGGAGATCAGTAAAAACGATGAAAAGCAAACAAACAGCTGCTCTATTGGGTTCCTCAGAGGGAAAAAGCATGGCTAAAATTGTGGGGTTGGTAAGATTTTTAAATCTTTTTAAAAGATGTATCTTATGTTCAACAAGGCTGCATTTATTTGATGAAAAACACAGTAAAAGCAGCAATATTTTTACAATTTAAAATAACTTTTCTATTTGAATATATTTTAAAATGTCATTAATGTCTGTGATGCAATGCTGAATTTTCAGTGTCACATGATCCTTCTAATATGCAGATTTGATGCTCAATAAATATGTTTTCGACATTGACAATAATAAAAAACAATTGCTTAATATTTTTGCGGAAGATTTTTTGATAAACCAATTGTTCAAAAAAAGAGCATAATAGAAATCTTTTGTAACATTGTAAATATCAAATTAATGCATCCTTGCTGAACACAAGTATTAATTTCTTTAAAATAAAACTTTTGTACAGTAGTATGCATATGAATCCGGAGGCCATGAGGACGTAAAGAATTTCATGAAGACACAACAGTAAACGGCAATCAAATTCACACAGAATTTAAAATTTTAAGAGCAAACTGGTAAGCCTGAATGAACATGTTACTTCCCTTTAAATGCTTCTTTTAATAAATAAGTAACTATTTAGTCAATTTACCAGTTCTTTGTTCTTCAAAGAATCTGCTTCCACAGAAGAGCAACTTTCCATCAACGGGAGTCAAAGATTTGCCCCTCAGGCAACAAAGAGGTCAGTCGCGTACCTTTAAAATACTTGACAGTTTTGACCCTGAGTTCCAGCGTCGCATCTTCATCGCAAACAAAAATGGTTCGTGGATGCTGCTGGAAGGCAGATACCGTCCACATGTGGTTCACACCTTCCTCGATGGCTTTATACAGGGCAAAGGCCTTATGAGCCCCTGTGATCAGAATCATGACCTGCAAATCAAGGACAAAAAGATAAGTATTGTCTTAACAATGATCACATTCAGAATGGTGGCTTTCACAAGTTGTTCTGAAGGCAAACTAGTTTAATTTTAGAGTAAGTTTTTCTTTTTTTTTTCAGGGTACAATGCGATTTGGAAATGTTTTAGGTGATGCACACTGTCGGTTATAATAATAATAATATGATGATGCTGATAATCAGGTGATGTCTGGCATCCACAACACATCAACAAAATCAAGTGACCCGAAGGACATTTTACCCAGCATCCTGTCTGTTAAAGTATTCAGGTATGTTTATGTACTTGTTTGTATTTCCAGCACAATCAATCTCACTTTGAGACACAGACTCATGTTCAATTTAGTGCTATAACAAAGAGAACATTTGTTACTATATAAAAGATAATTATATTTATCAGATGCAGATGACAAATGCTCCAAACAAGAGTGTGTCTGACAGGGACAAAAGGAAAAACACTGACATCACAAAGGATGCTATTGAAATTAAAAGATGTTGTGTTCATTCTACATTCAGTTTCAACCACTAACACCCACTTCAGGTTCACACTCAGATTAATGTTAAGTCTTGCATTTGGAAGTATTAAGAATTTATATTGATGTGATAAGTAAAATATTTGCATTGTGACATTAAATTGATGACAATTACATTCCCATTGTAATCACTGAAAATATAGTTTATTTCTTTTTAAGGTGCTTTAAACTTTGCAGCTGATATGACAATCAGTTTGTTTTCCGTTCTGTGCTTTATTAATATTTCTAAGTCTGACTTTTATGGTTTCTATGCCAGATGATACTACAGAACGGCCCAGTTTCACAGATAGGGTTTAGCCTAAACCAGGATTAGGCCATAGTTCAATTAGGACATTTAAGTATTTTTTATAAACATGCCTTGGAAAAAAAAACATTACTGGTGTTTCTCTTGAGACAAAACAAAGGCACTGATATATTTTAAGATCAGTCAGTGCAAGTTTCTTTCAGTTGAAACAGCTAAGACTTACATTTTAGTCTAGGATTAGGCTTAAGCCTTGTCTGTGAAACTGGGGGAACGTCTTCCCTCTTTTCTCTCAGATAAATGATCTCCTCCTTAATATGTGAATATCCTGTATTCTTTCATTTACCTCTCTGGCATCCATCACTGTTCCAACTCCAACAGTGAGAGTCATGGTGGGTACTTTGGAAAGATCGTTCCCAAAGAAACGAGCATTGGCTACTATCGTGTCCTTGGCCAGGGTCTTCACTCTGGTCCTGGACACAAGACTGGAGCCGGGCTCATTAAAGGCGATGTGCCCATCTGGACCAATGCCTAAAAAACAAGAGAAACAGAATGGAGAAAGATTAATAACAGATTAATGGTTAAAATATGCAATGATTCTGAATATAATAGTAGTTGGGTATGAAAGTAAGTTTTGCAAATGACTGAAAACAGGCATTACAATCAAAATGTTCTTATCATAAAAATAATGAAAAAAATGCTAAATTTTTTTGGCAACTCGTTAATAATATATATATATATATATATATATTTAGATTTACCCCAGTAGATTCATAAAAGTGACCAATCTACTGTGTATGTTGTCTTCATGTAACTAACAGCCTAAAGCCTATATCATTTAAACCAGTTTTGTTATTGTTAACTAAAACCATTAAAAATTGATTATATTAATTTAAATAAATCTGCAATCACATAAAATATAAATATTAGATTAAAAATGCATATTTAAAAAAACTTAAACTACAACTCATGTAAAAATAAATTAAAGCTAGATAAAAATATTTTTAAAAATGTATAAAAAAGACAAAATATATAAAGTTAAAAATATTCAAATAAATGCTAATCCAATATAAATAGTATATAAATAATATTACAATAACACTGACAAATATTCAATCAATTATTGCTACAGCAAGCTTCAGAATCAGTTCTGTGGCCAACCAACAGACCTTTGATTTTGGAGTTGAATGGGCAATCACCATACAAGCATTACTGACAAAAAGCATTTGTTATTGCAAAATGCTTAGAGAGCCAGTTTTGTGTTTACAGATTAAGATATGCATCACAAAGCACTGTGTTACTAGTGTGTCTCGATTAATCCGTGTCTGAAAAAACTATTTATTGGGATCTGATTTATTGAATGCACCTCCCACAAACAGCTCAATTCCACCAGCAGCAGTAATTTTCTGCTCAAAGGCTTCACACTCGGCCTGCAGGTTGCTGGCGTTGCCGTCCAGTATATGGGTGTTCTGGGGTTCGATGTCAACGTGCTTAAAGAAGTTATTCCACATGTAGGAGTGATAGCTCTCGGGATGCTCCCTGGGCAGACCTGAAGATGAAGACAAATGTAGAAAGAAATTATGATGCTGCTTTTAATTATTACAGTATTTTCTACTCTTACACAGTCATAAATACTGCATTCAGTTCATGAGAATCACCACTGAGAATAATGGGAATTAAAAAGTAAACAAACTAGATTCATTACGGTGAGAGTTTGATGGAAAACATGCTTTTTTGAAGTTGTCACAATGTCACAATGCAACTATAATGTTTATTATGTTTATTGCTGCCGATCTGTGCTGTTCACACTCACCCACATACTCATCCATGTTAAAGGTCTTCACGTATTTGAAGGACAGGTCTCCATTCTTGTGGTATTCGATCAGCTTTCTATAGCAGCCGAGGGGTGTGCTACCTGCAAACAATCAGATTATATAATAACCATAACCTTCCTAATATACAGAATTTCCAGATTTCTGAGAGAAACAGGATATTCAACAAAAAGACATACGTTACATAGGACAGGACTAGATTTTATACAATGGGAAACTTTTAGTTCACCTGTTGGAAGTCCTAAAGTGAAGTAGCGGTCAGCAGTGGGTTTGAAGTGGATGATCCGGTTGCAGATGTACTTTGCAGCCCATTCGCTGGCCAGATCATAGTCGTCCAGAATCACAAGTCTCATGACTTCTCACAGATAAGACTCTAAAAATAAAGACAGATCAATACTTCATTGACCCACACTGACCAATTCAGACGATCAAGCAAAGCCCAGAGAGGAGCAAAACAACCCAGATGCACATTTGCTTTAATAAATATGATCGAATAACATGTACAGTGTGCAATCAGCATGGTAATATATCACGTTAATCATCACACTGCATATGTTTGCTTTTTAACTTATATTAATGACATCAAATCCTCTAGCTTTATTACAACCAGCCGCGTTTTTAAGTGTCGTTAGTTGTCGAATAATGATTATGGATATATGATGGGTAATAAAATCTCTTACAGTGATAAAGCGCAGGATCCACGTTTTCTTTGAAAACACTGATCATGTGATCGAGTTCCGATCATGTGCGCTGAGTGACGACACACTTCCGGGTTGTAGCACCTGCCCATATATGGAGACCGACGAATATGAAATAAGCAATGCGCGGTATGAATGAAATGAAAATGAGCATATAGGATATCGTTGAACATGTGAATTAAGAAATATTATTATTTCATATCGTACTGACACTGTTGTTTATTAAAGGAGACATGTTGTTTGATTAAAATGTATGTTTTATTAGCATGGCAAACTGTACATTTGTAGGTAAGATAACAAACATCTATCTATCTATAATTTTGTCCAATTTTCTCTCCGGTCGTTTAATTTCCTTCTTTTCTACCATGCCTGACCTTGCAGGAGGACCCCAGGGAGGCAGGCGGCTGTGAGAGAGAGAGGAATCGGTTCGTTCGGACAGTTCATTTCAAGCGGCACCAAAATTGTTCAGTCGATTCGTTTGAGACGACACTGAAGTGTTTACAGAAACAGCGGCGCTTTCTTGTTTTTTTCTTCGTCTTTAAGTATTAAGTATATGCACTGTCGTCGTGAATTGTTGTACATACGGTTAGGTCATATATTTGGACACTGACACGATTTTCATCATTTCGGCTCTGTTTGCCACCACAATAGAATTAAAATGAAACAATCAGAATTGTAGTGCAGAAGTTAAGCTTTAAATCAAAGCGGTTGAACATAAATATAACATGCTTTGGAATTACAACCATTTTTATACACAGCACCCCCCCCCCCCCCCCCCCCATTTTCAGGGGCTCAAATGTAACTGGACAAATAAATGTAATCATAAATAAAATGTTTAATATTTTGTTGAGAATAATTTTCAGGCAAAGACTGCCTTGAAAGTCTGGAACTCATGGATATCACCAGAGACTGGGTTTCCTCTTTTGTGATGCTTTGCCAGGCCTTTACTGCAGCTGAGCTGACTGTTGTTTGTTTGTGGGTCTTTCTTCCTTTAGTTTTGTCTTCAGCAAGTGAAATGCATGCTCAATCAGGTTGAGATCAGGATATTGACTTGGCCATTGCAGAATATTCCACTTTTTTACTTTCAAGAACTCTTGGGTTGTTTTTGTTGTATGTTTTGGGTCATTGTCCACTTATTATTTTGCACATTCCTCTTTATTACTATTTAAGTCAACAACATACTGACCTGCACATTTATATTTATATTTTTTATCTTTTACTTTACCTCCTTACAGGAGGTTAAGGAGCTGGCTGTCTGGTGCAGTCTCAACAACCTGGAGCTTAACACACTCAAAACGGTGGAGATGATCGTGGACTTCAGGAGAAACCCCCCTGCTCTCCCCCCTCTCACCATCATGAACAGCACCGTGACTGCAGTGGAGTCATTCAGATTCCTGGGCACCACCATCTCTCAGGACCTGAAGTGGGATATTCACATTGACTCCATTGTCAGGAAGGCCCAGCAGAGGTTGTACTTTCTTCGCCAGCTGAGGAAGTTCAACCTGCCACAGGACTTACTGAAACAGTTCTACTCTGCCATCATTGAATCCATCCTCTGCACCTCAATAACTGTCTGGTTCAGCTCAGCTACCAAATCTGACCTCAGAAGACTACGGAGGGTAGTCCGGACTGCTGAGCGAATCATTGGTACAACCCTCCCCACTCTCCAAGAACTGTACTCATCCAGAGTGAGCAAAAAGGCTGGTAAAATCACTCTGGACCCCTCACATCCAGCACACAACCTCTTTGAACTTTTACCATCTGGTCGACGCTACAGAGCTCTGAGCACCAGAACGACCAGACACAGGAACAGTTTCTTCCCTCAGTCAATACATCTCATGAACACTCAATAAATAAACGTAAAACACACAACTAATACATTATCCATTCACCACACTCACTTATTTTATTTTCTCATTTCTAATTTGCACATACTTGACCTGTACATACATAGTCGCCTATATTATATATTATATATTGTGTATTTCTTATTTTTTTTTGCTGCTTGTACATTGGTCATTGGCTATTTCCTGTTATTTTGTTTCATTACCTGTGTCCTGTCCTGTTACTGTCCTTCTGTTGCACTGTGGAGCTTCTGTCACTACAACAAATTCCTTGTATGTGTAAACATACTTGGCCAATAAAGCTCATTCTGATTCTGATTCTTTTATTTTTTTCTACTTTTCTTTTTCTCATATTTGTATTCTATATAATTGCACGGACCTGACCTACATTTCACTGCTGGTTATACTCTGTATAATTGTGTATGTGACAAATAAAAAATATTGAACCTTGAATAGCCTATACTAATAACTTGAAAGTGCTGTTAGTTTATCTTATTCAATTCGATTGCTAATTTTATATTTATTAATACATTTTCCAACTTTTTTTTTTGTTAATGTGGCATACGAAGGGTGTAAGTGTTCAGATTACAGAGTTATCACTAATAGCGACTACGCCACCCCTGGCGAAACACCTGGGGAAATACTAAGCAATGAAAAGCACGCAAGCTTGTTCACTCCCACAAATGACCAAATACGAAGAGGCGTGGATACAGAGCAATGAAATTTTATTAAATCAAAAATTAAAATTTAAACCAGGGCGAAGAACACAATAAAATGACGACAAGTGACCCAGAACCGCAACAATACAGAAAGAAAAATCACAATCAATTAAATCAAATCAAAAGATCTACTAACTGAGCGGGGGCCCCGAAGAGTGGGCAGGCGAAGCACTGGGCGTTACATTAGCCCACAGTGAACCAGCCCTCGGTGAATTAAAATCTCACAAACACCCACGCACTCTGGTGGAATTGCACTGCAAGCAAAAACACCCCACACTTTGGACAAAAAGGGAGAGCTTCTATGCCCGCACCGACTAGCCCGCCCACTCTGGCTCACCCCGCTCCTAAACAAAAAGAGGGAAAAAAATAATAATTACAGCCAGAGTCGATATGACTACAAAACACTAAATTAAATGGACTTCAATAACATCAAATAACAAAATCAACACAAGAAATACAAAATAAATATCCAAATTAACAAACTATCACTAATAAATGGCAATTGTTATTACAAAAGATAAATTCACACACACACACAATCAAAACAAATTAACCTCCAATCAGAAACATCAAACAGACAAAAACACCAATGGAATATGTTTCCACAAAACGGTGAAAATAAACAATAAGAAAAACCAAAGCAAAACAGCAATGTCGGAGCTAGGCCATGTCACAGAGCAGGTCACCCTTGCGAGGCTAAAATACACCAAAAAGGCAAATTAAAAATACATACCTTTTTGGAATGCCCGTATGGATATAAATAATTTTACATACCCTCAACTGGACTTCATCAAATATCCCGCAAACCAATCCCTTATACTGATCACTGAACGGAAAAAGAGCACGTCATACAAAAGCGCCAGCAACTCATTCATATCAAGTACCCACCCTAATACAATTACGTTACGCACCAAGTGGAGGAGCAGTCGTCACTCAACATATATCTGCCGGGGTTTTCTTTCCAAACAGGCAATATAACAGGATCGCTGGGGAAACCAACCCTCTTAGGCGGTCAGATAACCTCCACGGAGCAACACCGGCTGCACAAAACCTAGTTAGATCCACGATACACATACAGACCATGAACTAAACACCAAGCGCACACCTACCTCAGACTCAGAGCGGCGGGATTCCGGAAGCAAACAGTGACGCAGTGACAATAATGTGGCATACCTCAATTCAGGGGGATGCCCCTTATATACCCAGCGGTATCACTCAATTAACCTCCCAAGTTGCAACTTTCCCGCGAACTGGCATTCACCACAATCTACCCCCTCTACTTTTGCATCGCCGACCCGACGATGCCCAAGCAAATAATAACCTTGTCATCTCAATTCCACGGTCTAAAAATAGCCACTACGTGATTGGATGCTAAATCCATGGTCCCCACAACGCTTGACGTACAAGGAAGGTGATAAGGATTAGAGTGGTGGCCTGCTGTTACTCGCCCTGTCCGTCTTACTGTTCCTCCCACTTCCAGCTGCCTATCCATCCGCAAAACCGACACTGGAGCCGGCCCAATATCTCCCACCTCTGATTCAGCAGAGGCACCTACGGGCCCTGAAGCTGCCAGCTCTAACACTCCTCCTGGTGACTGAGCTGTATTGCATGTGGGCAAGTTAGAGATCCCACACTCCCTGCTCAATGCAGGGGGACCTCCAGCTATCACCTGTACCAAATCCACCTCCTCTTCCTCTTCCTGCGTAGGCACTTCTGGGCGCTCTACCCACTGCTCTAGGTGTACCCCCAAAGGAGCACCTCCCTGCACTCGCCCCTTAAGCAGGGAACGATGTACATTCCTTACCTTACTCACATCATGCTTAGGAGCAATGGAATAAACCCCACCCCCTTCCTGAGGGGCCCGCACCACCTGATACTCGATCGGGCTCCACATGTCCTGAATCTTATGTCGACCCTTATGAGCATGTTCTCGAAGGTACACCAACTGGCCTTCTACCAAAGGTGCATCCCGCACCTGCTGATCATGTTTCATCTTGCGCCGCTTGGCCGCCACTTGCAATCGCTCCTGTGCCCCTTCAAATGCCACTTGTAACCTGGCTTGGTGCTCCCGGATCCATTCATGTACACTACCAACCACTGGTTCCTGTACCCTACCCAGCAAAAAGTCCACCGGCAACCGCGGCTCCTGTCCCAACATCAAAAAATGGGGCGACTCACCGGTGGCTTGATGGGGAGTAGTATTGTAATAAAAGAGAACCTGGGGCAAACATGACACCCAGTCCCTCTTTCTGGATACCGGTAAGGTGCGTAAAAGGTTATGCAGAGTCCGGTTAAAGCGTTCGCATTGACCGTTTCCTGCCGGATGATAAGGGGTTGTACGAGATTTCACCACTCCATACAAACTACACAGTTGGCGAATGAGTGATGACTCGAAGTTACGTCCCTGATCCGAATGTAAACGACCTGGAATACCAAACTTGTAAAACCATTCGTTGACCAAGGCCTGAGCAACCGTTTCAGCCCGCTGGTCCCGAGTAGGAACAGCAAGAGTATATTTACTAAAGACGTCAGTCATCACAAGCACGTTTTCCACACCTGAGCTAGACGGCTCTAGCACTGTGAAATCGATAGCCAGAATTTCATTTGGCTGTGATGCCAAAAGATGGCCCATGAAACTCTGCGCCACTGGCCTTGTATCTTTGGCAGACTGACATCTTTCGCATTCCTGGCACCAGCGGGCAACATCTGAAACTAATCCTGGCCAGTAACACCGTCGCCGGACCAGTTCAGCCGTTCGCTCAATGCCCTGGTGTCCATGACACTGATGCAACTGTGTAAGCACATCAGTCTTCAATGCAGCCGGTAATAATAGCTGCAAGACCTCCTCGCCACCCTCAGGACACTGGACCCTACGGTAAAGTATCCCATCTCGTTCCACAAAACGGTCCCACTGGCGGAGCAACTTCAGTGCCTCCATAGACATCCGCTGCCGTTCCTCCATGCTGGGACGGGCCTTCCGCTTCCAAAATGGCAGAATCTCAGCGATGACTGGATCCCCAGTCTGCAATAACCCAAACTCAATACCAGAAAAACCAGGCAAAGTAGTGATCACTGATTGTTGTGCCTCTACCACTGACCTGGCCCCTTCCGCCTGCTGCAACAATGCAGGCACTGCTGTTCCCAGGGCTAATCCACCCAGGGGTCCCTCTTCGGGGAAATTCTGGCGGGAGAGGGCATCAGCGTTCTTATTACTTTTTCCGGACCTATACCGTATCTGGAAATTGAAAGCGGCCAACTGGGCGGCCCAACGCTGTTCGGTGGCCCCTAATTTCGCCGTAGACAGGTGGCTCAGGGGGTTGTTATCGGTGAACACCACACACTGACTACCCAACAAATACTCCCTAAATTTTTCAGTCATGGCCCACTTGAGCGCCAAAAACTCCAGCTTCATCGAACTGTAGTTAGTCATGTTGCGCTCAGTGGGCCTTAGACTGCGACTAGCATATGCAATAGGACGTACTTTACCTTCCTGTTCTTGGGAAAGGACTGCTCCCAAGCCACCATGGCTAGCGTCCACCTCCAGGATGAACGGTTGGGAGCAGTCCGCATATGCGAGCACCGGAGCCGTAGTGAGCTTAACCTTTAACTCCTCAAAGCTCTGCTGACATGATTCGCTCCAGGCTGCCACAAATCCCAACCCAGCTTGCTTCCGAGGCCTAGATCTCATACTAGAGAATTCTGCCACTAACCTATGCAGAGGGGCTGCAATCCTGGCAAACCCCTCCACAAACCGGCGGTAATAGCTAGCAAAGCCAAGAAAGGAACGCAGCTCGGTAACATTAGCCGGACGCCGCCATTGAACCACCGCCTGGACCTTACTAGGGTCTGTGGCCACACCCTTGGAGGAAATCACATGGCCCAGATATCTCACCTCAGACTGAAGAAACACACACTTCTCCAGCTTGGCCTTTAGGCCCTCCTGCTCCAGCCGTCCCAAAACAACCTCCAACCTCTCCAAATGCTGCTCGACAGAAGAAGAAAACACCACAATGTCATCCAAATACAACAATAATGACTGACACTGTTGATCACCAAATAGACGTTGCATGAGCCTCTGGAACGTGCTGGGGGCGTTGCAGAGCCCAAACGGCATTCTATTCCATTCGAATAGGCCAAACGGGGTGCAAAACGCGGTCTTATATTTGTCCCCCTCCATAACGGGAACCTGGTTATACCCACTAGTTAAGTCCAAAGTCGAAAACCAGCGGGCACCTGTTAACACGTCTAGAGACTCCTCGATTCGAGGTAAAGGAAAAGCATCCTTCCTCGTTTTGGTGTTCAATTGGCGGTAATCTACACACATGCGTAGACTCCCATCTTTTTTCTTCACGAGCACAATTGGAGAAGCATAGGGACTACAACTTTCTCGGATCACTTGGGTCTCCAATAACTGGTTTATGTGTGCCCGGACTGCTTCATAATCAGATGGGGGTACACGACGATACCGTTGCCGAACAGGAGCGTCATCAAGTAAAGGAATGTCATGAGAGATCAAATTCGTGCATCCCAAATCTCCCTCAAAAGTAGAAAACACCGACTGATACTTCTGGAGGAGGTCCTTAACCTTACTCTGATCTCCTACAGACAGAAGGGATAAATCCACTGCCTCCAGCTGGCCCTGTACAGACGACACGCCTGTCTGGGAAGAGACCGAACAAACAGTCACAGGTTTAACCTCGGAGACACCGGGAGGTAAACTAACAACCGATACGCTAGTCAAGGAGCCTACGACACAACGAGGAAACAACAGCACATCAGTCGTCCCCACATTAACAACAGGTACGTAAACTGTACCCCTAATCACTCGGACTAAAGCAGGGGAAATTAAAAGCCCCATTGGGAGCCCACCTTCGGGAGGCTCCAGAAGTACTACGCCACCAGAGTACTGTTCCGAACAAGTGGCTGCTACCAGTTTGATAGTGCCGCCAGGGATACGACCCGCGCGAGGGCCACGTACCTTCACTGTACCAGTCTTTTCAAAAGGAGGCTGGATACTCTCCCGATGGCAATGTTGCAATGCCTGAAAGACTACCTTAGGTACAGACGACGCTGGTGGGGACTCAAAAAGTGAAGGGCCGTGCTGCCCAAAAAGTTCCTGGTAGCAACGGCCCAATACATTCATGCCCAATACACCTGGTGCTTGTGCAGAAATACCACCGGGAGGGTCCCGGACTACCAAAACACCACATTTTGGAAAAAACTTCCCACATAATTCAACGTCCAACTCCATATACCCCATATAAGGGATGGACAACCCATTAGCCGCCCTAAGCTGTAACCACTGACAAGTCTTAAGACGATCTTGACCCCAAGGCTCAAAATGCTCTCGAAAGCAGCTTTCGGTGATAGTGGAAACCATTGACCCTGTATCGACTAAACAAGGGACCGACACACCACCCATAGCTACCATCAAATGAGGGCAAGACGACATTAACTGTGACAGTGAATCAACTCTACCTGGAACATCAGAGCCAGACTGTTCCCCTACCAAGCTGTGGCTCGACAACTCGGCGGGAACTAGTTTCCCGACTCCGCACCTGAACGAGACGATGTATCGCCTAATGCCCTAGTGTTAGTTCGAATACCCGAGGGAGAGCGAGGGGGAACCCGTTCCCCATCACATTCTCTTGCAAAATGACCAGGTTTTTGGCACCTTCTGCATATCACTAAGCCACCACCTACTGCTCGAACACCACGCGATGGGTTGCGTAACTGAGCAACACTTTGGGCAAGCTCAGTTAACTGTTCTTTCTGCTGTCTTAACATTTCTCTAAACTCACTCATCTCCGTGAGTTGAGAGGGTTGGTCTACCCGCGAAGGTGCCCTGCTTTGAACCCCATATTGAAAGCCATGGGCTAAGGGGACCGAATGGCTACGGCTTCTTGCACCCCCAGGCATACCCTCACGTTCCCATCGGATAGCTTCACTACGAACGTCCAGCAATGTTGCTTCGGGTTGACGACGAACCAACTGCTTTAACTCCCGACCGAGCATACTATCAAGAACGCTTTCCACAAATTGATCACGCAACAAGGTATCAGCGTTTGACAACATAACTGGTGACCGCTGCTTAACCTTTTCCAGAAGGCCCATCAGAACAAGAGAAAACTCTAAAAGAGTTTCTCCCTCCTGTTGCCTTCTGGAGAAGAAAGCTTCTTGCAAAGCAACATAGGACTGAGTACACCCATATAATTCTTTTAAGGCGGCAATGATCTTATCTGGATCCTCCCGTTCGCTTACTGACCTATACTTAATTTCCTCACGTGCCTCCCCCTCCAAGTGATCAAATAAAAAGAAAGACTGGTCTGCCTTGGATAAGTGCCGAGCCCGAATACAAGCCTGCACTTCTTCAAGCCACTCATTAATCCCCATGCCAGACCTGCCATTAAATTTTGGGCATTTCCTGTCCCTAGGCACAAAAACAAACCGCTCTGCCAATGCAGCCCCTGCCGAAGCAGGTTGCATAGCTGCTGCAGTGGACTCTGGTATACTAACAGGATCACCACTAGGGCCAGATAAACTGGCCTGGGCCTGCTCTTGTCGTAGTTTAACATTGTCAGCTTTTAATTGAGCTACCAACTCTCGCAGTTCCATTAATTCTGCTTCCATGATAAGATGACAAGGAATACCGCTTACCAAAATGTTCAATAAAGGGGTAAATCACAGGTAAGATGAAACTCCGCCCAAAGAAACACTCCCAACCAAATGGACACTGCTGTTTTGCTTCAACTAGAAAAAAAACAAAGAAAAAGAGAAAAAAAAAAATCCAGCAAAAAAATATAACTACCGGCATCCACGTCTCAAGTTAAGGTATTATGAGGGAGTAAACCCTGCCGACTACGCCAAATGTGGCATACGAAGGGTGTAAGTGTTCAGATTACAGAGTTATCACTAATAGCGACTACGCCACCCCTGGCGAAACACCTGGGGAAATACTAAGCAATGAAAAGCACGCAAGCTTGTTCACTCCCACAAATGACCAAATACGAAGAGGCGTGGATACAGAGCAATGAAATTTTATTAAATCAAAAATTAAAATTTAAACCAGGGCGAAGAACACAATAAAATGACGACAAGTGACCCAGAACCGCAACAATACAGAAAGAAAAATCACAATCAATTAAATCAAATCAAAAGATCTACTAACTGAGCGGGGGCCCCGAAGAGTGGGCAGGCGAAGCACTGGGCGTTACATTAGCCCACAGTGAACCAGCCCTCGGTGAATTAAAATCTCACAAACACCCACGCACTCTGGTGGAATTGCACTGCAAGCAAAAACACCCCACACTTTGGACAAAAAGGGAGAGCTTCTATGCCCGCACCGACTAGCCCGCCCACTCTGGCTCACCCCGCTCCTAAACAAAAAGAGGGAAAAAAATAATAATTACAGCCAGAGTCGATATGACTACAAAACACTAAATTAAATGGACTTCAATAACATCAAATAACAAAATCAACACAAGAAATACAAAATAAATATCCAAATTAACAAACTATCACTAATAAATGGCAATTGTTATTACAAAAGATAAATTCACACACACACACAATCAAAACAAATTAACCTCCAATCAGAAACATCAAACAGACAAAAACACCAATGGAATATGTTTCCACAAAACGGTGAAAATAAACAATAAGAAAAACCAAAGCAAAACAGCAATGTCGGAGCTAGGCCATGTCACAGAGCAGGTCACCCTTGCGAGGCTAAAATACACCAAAAAGGCAAATTAAAAATACATACCTTTTTGGAATGCCCGTATGGATATAAATAATTTTACATACCCTCAACTGGACTTCATCAAATATCCCGCAAACCAATCCCTTATACTGATCACTGAACGGAAAAAGAGCACGTCATACAAAAGCGCCAGCAACTCATTCATATCAAGTACCCACCCTAATACAATTACGTTACGCACCAAGTGGAGGAGCAGTCGTCACTCAACATATATCTGCCGGGGTTTTCTTTCCAAACAGGCAATATAACAGGATCGCTGGGGAAACCAACCCTCTTAGGCGGTCAGATAACCTCCACGGAGCAACACCGGCTGCACAAAACCTAGTTAGATCCACGATACACATACAGACCATGAACTAAACACCAAGCGCACACCTACCTCAGACTCAGAGCGGCGGGATTCCGGAAGCAAACAGTGACGCAGTGACAATAATGTGGCATACCTCAATTCAGGGGGATGCCCCTTATATACCCAGCGGTATCACTCAATTAACCTCCCAAGTTGCAACTTTCCCGCGAACTGGCATTCACCACATTAAATACTGCTGTTTTAATTGTATTTTCGACTAAGTCACACAAATTGTGAAATGTTGTCTCATAACAGTCGCGATTTACAAACGCGTTGCGAATCGGTTCAACTGAATCAATACAAAGAACCGTTTTAAAACAGCGATTCCTTTGCGAATCGGACCTCGCTGGGAAGGGATGAGGGAGGGGTGGAGTGGCCGAGGAGAGGCTGTCTGCTTTCAGATGGAGGATTAAACTGGTCCCTATCCTGACAGCATCCAGCACCGACACGCAGCCCAGACATCACCCCACACCTGTCTGTCCCGTCTGTATCAGCCGGATCCTGCTCCCTTCATCCCGTGCTGGCTCTCCATCACCGGACTGGACCGGACCGGTGTCCTTTCAAACCACGAGGTGGGTGCAGCTGTCTCTGTTGTTCTTCTGCATGTTCACTCACTGGACTTGTGTTTGTGTGCCAACAAGGAGCATTTTTAGAGGACCAAGGGTTGTTATTTTTAGTGTTTAGATTCATTTCTATTGTGCGTTCACTGCTGTTCGGACGGACGCTGAGCGAGATTCAAATCGGATTAAGATTAAACGAACCAACAAAAGATTGAACATTTTTTTCTTTGCTTACAACATTACCACACATGACGACTTCTCTCTCAAATGACATGACACGTATGGATTTGAAAATAAATAAATAAATCTGTTCAACACATTGGATCGAGGAAATACAGTCAGTCTGAACGGAGTTATGTAGCGCTAGGTCATTTCTCGCTTTCGCGTCGGACGTGAAAAAGATTTATTTTGTATGTTATTCAAAATAATAATAATAAAATTGTCTGCTTTTAAGTCTGATTGTCATACTAGTCTAATCATGATTGCTTAGGTGCGTTGTAGTGATTCGTAAACGAATCGTTCGTTTGAATCGGTTCCTTGTAATGAATTGGTCTGAAGCGAATCTAATTATCAGATAAATAAGTGTGTGTTTAATGAATTATGACTATAATACGTAAACTGCACAAAACACCATATTAGTATTTCCTGGTTTGTATGGAAGATTTTAGGTGAAAACAGTGGTGCTGTGGCTATAATACAAAGTAGCTACATTGTCACATTTGTATTTTTTAGACTTGATCTTAAATAAACAGCGCGGTGATTACTGAGATAAACGTAAAAACTCAAGCAGCTCTGTTACGCTTAATATAAAACTACTTTAAAACCTGTAATTGAATCGTTTTAAATGAATGAACAGTTCAACAGAATCGATTCGGCTTAATGACTCGGACATGCCTGGCACTCGTGTGTTTACTATTGTTCAGTGAGCGCTGGTTATTTTGGAGACGCGCTCTTGACGCACTGTGGCTTTTGTGTTGCGTTTGGACTAGTTTTGGCTCAGACTGCACATATGTTATGGAAATAAACTAAGATTTACTCTGGAGTTGTAAATCTCGTAGACCGTGTGATTATGTTTTACAGTGGGAGAGGGAGCACTGCTGTTTCTGAATGAGTGAGGTGTGGCATAGGCACCCTCTTTCTCTCCCTCGCCTTCTCTGATTTTATGCTGTGTTCCTGCTATGTTTAGATATTTTGAGCTTTATTTTGCATGCATTTACATGGGGAGTGGATTGTAATTATGCGCTCACACGACCATGTGCGCACGCAAGCCACAGCCAAATGAACTAGACAGATGATCTCATTATGTCAGGAGGAAGTGTAGAGAATAAGGAACATGATTATTTAGTTCTGTACATGCTGAATCTAGAGACAAAACAGGCTACAGAACTTGGTGCATAATACCAAAACATTATTTAACATGAATCTTTTCAACTTTAACATACATATGTTTTATTATGATTTTGGTTGATATCTAACAGCAAGATTTTTATAAAACAAAGTGTAGGGGTATATTAAACAGGTATATTTTATTATTAATGTGAATTTAAATTATATTTATCATAAATTATTGAGTCATGGTTTGTGGACAAATGTTTTGGGGGTGAAAGATTGCCATTATTTAAATTCATTTACTTTATGTATTTAAAATTAAAATAAAGAGTAAATCAAATGAAACTGTACATTTATCTAAATAACAATCTGGTGCTATTTTTCATGGTTAGCAAAGTATAATACAACAATATAATACAATGGCAGTATTACCGTCTTTAATTTGAAGTTTAAAAAAAATAAATAGGTATTTGAAAAGACAAAAGAAAAATACTTTTTGAAGAAATAACTCATAAGTAATCAAAAATACTATATAAAACTGTATAATTTGGCAATTAAACATGATTTTTAAAAAAAGTTGAAATGACAGTGACTTATGGCATCTTCAAGAGCTCATAGCAGTTTTGTTTTGAAAGTTTCACATGATATATGTTAAGCAATTTGAATTGCCATTTTTGCTTCCTGAACCATGACTGCAGTTTTCTATTTCAGGTGATTGTCTCACATCTCAAGAATTAACGTGTGGGAAATGTGTGTGATCATGTGTGTCTTCTGCTCGGTGTGTGTGTGTGTGTGTCTACGTGTGCATTCTCAGCATTTTGTGTGGCTTTAGGCTCAGCTGATGACTTGGTGATGATTGTAGAACATATGATGTTGTTCCAGTCCAGAGAAATGGCTGCTGTACTTACACATCAGGAAATACAGGAAGCTCCTGTGACCCAAATTCACTCCTACTTCATGACACACACACACACACACACACACATGCACAGGTTTTTCTACCTATGATTCGCCTCTTTCATGGCCTCTGGCCTCTTGTCTACATAATTGGATCATTTGTGTCTAAATGAACCACTCTGCTTAATTGAACAGCTAATCTGAATCACTTTTTGTAAAGTAGATATACTTATTAATTAATATACTTAAAAATTAATGGCCTTTGTGGTATTTTAGTATCATAGAGGCGTTATTATATTTTAATATTATTTATATTGGTCATTAATATTGTTAATATTTTGAATGAGTTTTATACATTTTCCATTTTTTTTATTTCCATTTATTTTAATTTTGTGTTGTCTTTTCATTATTATTTCTCTCTCTCTCTCTCTATAGCTTTTTTTTTACAGCTTTAGTTGTAGTTATTTTAGTGAACTAAATGAAAATGATGTTTTGAAGTTTCTACCTTAAGTTTTTTTTTATATATATTGTGTTGTATATCCCTTAACATTTATTTTATTTTAAGTAACAGTTTTTTTATGGTTTTAGTTTTAGTTAATTATAATAATCTATAGTTTACGTCACAGCCTGTGAAAATATAATTTGCTACATGCTATTGCTATCAGGTGGTGTTTATAATTTAGAGGGAGTGGCCTTTTCATTCTATGGAAAATTTTATTGATTGAAAACTTCCTGTCAAACAAGTTTTTTTTTTCTTCTTCTTGCTGAAATTAAATTTAGCACAAGCTTTGAGACACAGACTAAAAGCAGCCTGACTTTCTGTGTATTTTTGAAATCCAGTCCCAACTTATCATGTCCCAAGACACAGACCCCTGGAAGTCTCTACGTTCTCTAATTACCAGATGAGAGTCATTAATAAGTGCAAATGCTGAATATTAATCTCCAAATGGTGCCTAGATTTACCAGCATGCTGGGAACTGAAAGCCCTCGGTCGTTGCACAAAAGGTTCTTTCTTTTATTATGCTAATGGACAGCTCTGACAGGCAGAACGGGGAAGAGAAGGGCGATTTAATTAGTGCTAAAGAGGAAACGTGGAATCATTTTCAACACACAACAAACTGCTGACTGGCACAGACAAAGCAAAGGAAACACCATAGGGCTCAACCATTTATTTGGCTGTTAGTTAATGGGTATAGGATGAAACAAATCTGACCTAGTTACGGACTGAAGCTGTGAACTGCAACGTGTCTGCTGCATTTCTTTAGTCCTCAAGTGGTGCAGTGCCAACCCGGGACAGAACCCTAGTTTTAAGAGCATATGCCACATCTTATCACGTTATTCAGGAATGTGATGCAGCAGAGAACAGCCAATAGAGCTGGACGCGATGCATTACATTTGACGTGCATTTGCGCAATGTGAAATGTTAGAAATCTTGGTGGAATCTCTAAAATTCAGTGGCATTTAGACCTGGAGGGCATACGGTTAATAGCTTCTTTCTTTGAGTCTCTCAGTGTGCAGAACTACTCATGCACGAACCTACTATTGGAAAGCAGTCAAGTATTATATCAATATGTCCCTCTTGAAGTCTTTTTCTCTTTCTAAATAAGAACTTGTTTCTAAAATGCATGTCTAAATAATGATTAAGTATTAGGGCTAAAAGGAATATTCATTTACTTCCCTTCTTGTTACTCCAAACCCATATTATTTAGATTGGTTTAGGAATCAAACAGCTGTTTTATATACTATGAAACAATTTTGTAACCATACTCTGGCAAACTCCAAAAATGGCAAATAAACCATAAAAGTCTGAAGTTTAAGATATCAGAACAGACTCCAAGTTATCGTTTACTAAATTCTTGCATGCATATTTGTTTTCAAACTCAAGGTTGAATATATGTGAAACAAATGCAATTTGAGAGCTGACTGAGACAAAGGCTTTCATTGTAAAATTACTTTTCAAAACTATCATTTTTGCATTGAGTTTGACTGCTTTCCCAGTCGGGACATTACCTACCTTCAACATTGAAATGTGGTTGGAATAATGTCAGTTTTTGTTTCAATGCTAAGAAAGTTGAAAGAACATTAATACTGTAAACGTTAACAAAATACAAGGGGATAGATTTACTATCAGTTTGCTCCAGCGCAAATCCTCATTTGGCTTTAAAAAAACTACTGTCAGGATTTGCTAAAGACACGCGGTGGGAAATTAGTGCTGAAAAGGCATGGAAACAGTTATTTTTACGACTGAATATGCATTTGTAAGAGTTTCCCTTTCGATCTGTAAATTTATGGGAGGAGACAGAGTATTTAAATGAATCACACAATGCAATTTACTAAGATTTGTGCTTGTCAATTCAGTGGTATTTGCAGAATTGTTTAACGCCCAAAAAAACCACATCTTAAAGGGTTAGTTCACCCAAAAATGAAGGTATCCTAGGTGTATAAGACTTTCTTCTTTCAGACGAATCCAATCGGAGTTGGTGCTTGGTCTTCCAAAATTGTCCTGGCTCTTCCAAGCTTTATAATGGCATGGGCGGGTGGTTTTGTTCAACAGTCCAAAAGTAGTCAAATAAAGCGCATCCATCCATATTAAGCGTGCCTCACACAGCTATATATATAATAGGTGAATAAAGGCCTACTGTAGCAAATCGATGCGTTTTTATAAGATCAATATCCATCTTTAAAACGTTATAAACACCTTTCTTTCACTTCTGCTAACTGTCGTACGGGGAAGCCATCACGTAAGCGTCACGCAAGCGCCGGTTATTAGTAACAAATGCGGAAGCAAAACAAAATGCCGGTCACGGATTAGAAGCACAAAACGAGGATTTGTACAGAAATGCCGGAGGATTTCGATATAAGCCAAGAGGTGACTGGTTTTCCTTTGATAAAGTAAGTAAACTTTGCTTCTGTGAACACGTGTACGACAGTTAGTGGAAGTTACAAAAAACTGTTCATATCGTTTTAAATATGGATATATTTTTTTACAAAAACGCATTGATTCGCTACAGGAGGACTTTATTCACCCCCTGGAGCCGTGTGATACACATTTTAATATGGATGGTTGCTCTTTATTTGACTACTTTTGGACTGTTAAACAAAAACATCCCGCCCATGCCATTATAAAGCTTGGAAGAGCCAGGACAATTTTTTTATATAACTCTGATTGGATTCGTCTGAAAGAAGGAAGTTGTATAACCCTGCCTTGAGGGTGAGTAAAACTAATTTTCATTTTTGGGTCAACTACCCCCTTAAAGCAGGTGGTAATTTGTGCTGCTCTTGCTCTTTGCTCTAACACTAATTTGCCCTGTTCAGTAAATCTGGCCCAAGATGTTGAAACTGTGTCAATATCAACATTGATTCAATTGGTAGAATCTAAATACTATTCAATATCATTTCAGTCGTAATATTTACACAAAATGAAACCCTTCACCTGTGAAGAAATGTTGAAATGTCATCCGGGTTCTTTGTATGGTAAAAAGTGGCTTGGACATTCTTCACAATCTCTCGTCCTATTTTTCCATGAGATGAGTAATTGATGACAAAATTTGAATTTACATTGACTACTGCAATATTAAACCCAGACGCATTAGCATAATGCAGATGCAAGTTTAGCTCTTGCTAAGTCCCTCCAATTGTTGGCTGCTGTGGTGCGGCCCATCTTGGCCCAGTCTTGCCTTGTTCTCAGTTCAAATTGGATTTGAACATTCAGTGGCAGAGCCCACAGAATCATCCTCTTGATTCCATGCAATCCCTCAATCCTGCTGAAAGAGAGCGAGGTGGTTGGGGGAGGGGAGAGACGGGACTGTGTCAAGAGGGGAAGACCATGGACAAATGCAATGAAAGAGTGTCCAGATGGACAGAGTGTTCTGTGTTCTGATGCAGTTTAATGCAGTTGCGACTTGCGATGATGTTTGGGATGGTTGCCTGGGGGGAGTTGCAAATGCAGTAGGCCAACTCTTTCTCAAATTCTGTGGGGTTTTCAATAATGCAAAAATAAAATTAAAGTAAAACAAATCAAATCAGTTTATCAAAAAAGATAAACACATCTGCTCACTTGCCACTTCCACAGACTCATGCACTCTTGTAAACTATTCGAACTTAAATTTTCAGGGAAAATGTAGTCAGCTAGCCACACAAATTTAAGTATCAGTCATATCCATAAAACAATCTGTGCATGACAAAATACATTGTAATTGTTAATGGTTTTTGGTTTTGTGTGTGAAAAGGCTGCAGCTCATTTTGTTAGTGTCCATTTCTGGGTCTAGACGTTTGCAGCCCTTTTTCCCAGTCAGTCCCAATCCAATGATCTCGAAGACACTGATATGGTTTCCACATTTCCACCAGTTTATTCTCTGAGGGCAAAGAGATGCTGTTTCTGTGGGGCGATTGAAAATTACAGCGTTACGCTATTCAATGGGCATAAAAATAGCATATTTTTAGAGAGCCAGGCTGTTGAGGCAACTCTTGCGACATGGGTCGAGCAGCACAGGTCAGACTCTTGCCCAGCCTGTTTATTTGCCCGTTTCTCATTGACTGCTTCTTGACAAATTTGTTGCTGAGCAGAAATTCTGCTGTATTGCGGCAAGGTGCTGCACCGCACCGCTCAGATGATTCTCGGAGTCCTTCTGTTTATTTTCTCTAGTTTTCACATCTATTTCAACAATTTCTAAATCATCCCCGTCCCCTTCTGCATGCTGTCGTATTTATCTTCTCTGCAATTTAAAAACAAAAATTATTTTAGCTCTTGCGTTTCCTCCTTCTTTACCTTTTCTTTTGTCCACCCAGAAGAAAACCACAGATGTTGCACACGTGATGGTCTCATTTATGTTTCATAGAAGCATCTGTTGTTTCTCATAAAGGTCAAGACGAAATCAAGATTGCTCCTGGTGAAATAGATTTCCATTTCGCAGACATCACTTTTTTATCCAAATCTTATTTGATCTTCATTTCTCTATAAATCAAGAAACATGTTTCTCATACTGTATATAGGTCGCAAATGGCAATTTACATTAAGAAATGAAAACCTAGTCAGAGTTATTATTGTTGCTATTTTATATATTGAAATAAAACAATGAACACAAAGTAAACTATAAACTATAACAAAACTAAAAATAGTGGTTTAATTTTAAAGAAAATAAACAAGATGCAAAATTATTATAATCTTGAATATTGCATTATAAAATTTTATGTAGATGTTATAGCTAATATTAAATATATTACATAAAAATATATTAATAATATTAAATATATAAAATTACAGCTAATATAATTAAATTAATTAATTTGGTCTTGAAAGAAATTTATGAAAAATTTGGGAGTTGTGTTGTAAAAAAAATAAAATTTCAGTCTACTTCTAAATTTTATGTTTAATTTAATTGTGTTACTTGCCACTTCTTTGCAATTGTTTGTGAAATTTACTAGCAGTTTCTTTGTGAAAAGTGTTTTGAAGCAACCTTTTCAGCACTTTTTGAGTACCATTTGATACATTGTTGAGGTCTTTTCTGAAATTCTTTAGTTTTTTCAGGAAGAAGCAAATGATATTTCCATTTATTCTCAATTTAATCTCTTTTCTGTATTGAGATATTAAAGAGATCTCATTGTGATAATTCGTCAGTATGGGAGCACTTCATCCATGGTTCTATGCCTTTATCACACCTTCTTCTCGCATTGGCTCTGAAGTGCATGCACTGCAGCAGTCTTGCTCAAGTACAGTAGCTGCATTATTGGAATTCACTATTCATGAGTCTTGCAGTCGGCATATGAGCTAGTTACCCAGCAGCACAGTGTGCTAAAGAGGGCAAACATTGAAAGGCTGGACCTCTATTCCACAAGGGATGCAGGACTGGGACATTTGGAAATGGAAATCACATCCAGGGGGTTGAGATGTATGTTTGCTTACATCACAAGCCCTGCAGATGCTTTGAGACGAAAGAGCCCAATGTATGCGATGCAAATGCAGAGAGACACAGCCTGAGGATGGCTCTCGTGACTGTTGCATGACTGCCGCCATCGCATGATTTCATGTGCACTGAAGTGAAAGTCACAGAGCTACACAGTCTGAAATGTTAATAAAGCGTGCTCGATGGACAAGCATTGCACATTACCGCAGTGAGGCTCAGTACAGAAAATAGATTAATCTATCAGGATTAGTGCAGAAATACAGATTTATTTGCTGATTCTGATGCAGGCCAGGTGTGCAGTTACACACAAAGTCAGAAAGTCTGTCCTTTGTATTTCAGATGATATACAAGCTATAGGACTCTGACAATTTTAAGACTCTAATGTCTCAATATTTGCACTGAAATGGCCTAAAAGTAGTTTTTTCTTCCCCCAATCAAGAGGAATTTGAGGATCCTGCAGGTGGTGGATCGTTTATAGCCTTTTCCCACAGCAGCTGGAATAATTAAACTTTATAATTTTGATGGTGGATTGTAATCCAAAAAGAGTTATGTTTATAAAACACAAGTGACTGAAATTAAATTAAATGTACATTTGATTATATATACACGTGGGATTACACAAGTTTTGTATTTTAAAGAGAACCAGTTCTAAGGAAGAATAATTATCTTTTTGGGTTAAAAGAATCTCTTTATATGAAATTCGAGTTGTATGACAATTAGAGATTAGACTGCACAGGAATTGGAATATACATGTAATGCTACTCTACATACATGCAATGCTGATGTTGTTAACATGAACAATTTGAGAACAAAGTAATAATTTGCACGGTTTGATGTGATATGAGCTAACCAATCGTTAGATTTAATCACCATTGTTGCACGATTTATTGTAATGCTTTTTTCCTCAGTTGGTCAGAACAAAAGTGTCAGACTTGTTACTTACTTGTTCAGATAACAATATCCGGTGAAAATTCTTATTTGGGTCGTATATTCCAAGACGTAGGCTAGAATCTGTGATTCCAAAGTACAGTGAATATCCACACCGGTGCGGTGGTGACTGACAGCCACATATTCACCTCAAAACATTAAATTAATCCGCGCTGGAGCCGTGCCGGTGCACAACCCACATAATAAAGATAATTCCACAAATAACTGGGTTTCAGACAGAAATGGCGACAAAGAAGCAAAACTTACGGACTGCAGTTTTAATAATTCTCAAGCCACTTATTAATCAGAGACACTTGTAAAAAAAAATATCTTAAGTATTTGGCTTAAAAAAAAAACACCGTAATTTCAAAAAAGTGGTCTTCACTGCAAATTTGAAAAGAAAAAAAAATACAGCAAAACTAATCTGAAAAATATCCTTAGGAAATTATTTATTTAGCCATTAAAAAGTGCATTGAAATCATTGCCATATTCACAATATTGCTACGTTTTTCAGTGACAGAATCATTATGAATATTCAGCGTGTTGCCCAGTTGTAATCAAAATACAAGTATGAACATAATCAAATATAGTAAGTAATATACGTTATATTGTAGGATGTATATTTCAGACTCTAATTATGAATATGCTTTTATCTCTAACAGATCAGTTCTTATTGGTCCTAATGGTTGTGAGGGCCCGTCTCTGCCACCTCTCAACCAGTCCGCACAAGAGAGATGTGACATTCAATCACACGCTGAGATTTCTGCATTCTGGAGCTGTTAGGACACAAGCCACTCCCAGGTGAGCTACATTTTGTCAGGCTAGTCTGCTGTAAAAGATGTAGTTGTAACAAATGGATCCATCCAGTTGTGACAGAAAGCATATTTTAAATTAGAAACACCCAGGGATTTATCTTTCTGAAGATGCCCTTCATTCCCTCAGGGATTCGAGCTGCTGTGGCTTTGATTGTGAATTTGAATGAATGAAAACCATACCTGTTTGATTTTTCTTGCACTACGAAAACAGGTAGTTCGTGTTAAAGGAATACTTCATCCAAAACTGGAAAAGTCAGGTATAATTGGCTTTTTTGCTTATGTTGTTCATATGCTATTTTCCCTACATTGAAAGTGAGCAAGAGGTCACTTTTGCTCCTAAAAGGACATAAATGCACCATAAAAGTAGTGACTAGACTATGACTAGAGTGCTGAACGGTAGCTGTGTGAGGAACTGGCAATGGAACTGGAAATTTAAGTTAGTCAATAATCAACCTATAAATGGTTCCCTTATAGCTGCCAATCTGATAGTGAGGTGGGATCTGAGTTAAAACTGAAATAAATAAATACATTTACATAATTTTCAGCAATTAAAATAGATGAAATGAAACTAAACTAAACTAAATTAAAACTTACAAAAACTGAATTTTAAATGAATTAAAAATAAATAAATTTTCTAAATAGAAATATATAAAAAATAAAAAATGAGCAAAAATATATAAAAATGATAACAAAACAAAATTAAAATGAACTAAAATGATCAAAATTAAAATAAAAACTATGAATAAATGATGTAATAGTATAGAAATAACACTAAAATAACACTGCATGCGATAGGAGAAATAATTCCGACATTAAAAAATAGGGAAAGTTGGCTGTTACAACTTCACAGTTTAGGTCAGCTTCACAGTGCAGTGGGTCACAGTCACATTGCAAGACTGTTGATGGCCAGTGCATTCAACCAGCAATGTGAAGCACTCAAGCAAGTATAATAAATACTAATGGAGAATGTCCTCTAGCAGATTAACATCTAGAGTCATTCCTTCATTGGTGAAGAGCCTCTTGAACATTTGACCTAGTGACTGAGCGCATGGGTTACGGTTACATATTAAAAGTGTTCCTTTCAGTAATGGATCCTGCATTTAGAACGGGATGGAGCGGAAGTGTGAGCAAGACATCAAGCGGTCTTCTTTAACAGCGTGCATGGTGCTTATTATAGGCATCTGCTTTAGTGCAGGAGGAGATGGGGGTTGGGAAAGACATGGGAGGGAGGGTGTAGAGTTACTATAAGCAGCATTAATAGATGCTTTGAGGTGGTTCGGAGCTGAGAGCAGCTTTCCGGTGCGATCTGGACCACACGGTCAGAGGCGGTGGAAATCCTGTGTCTGTACGCCTAGTAGCTGTTAGGATGACTTATAGCTCTGATTATAGATGAATAACAGTAAGATGTTGCTTATTGTGCACGTCATGATGTGCCAAGTGCTTTGATTGACAGCACTACAGTAATTCCAAGACTATGATTTAGCATTATTCATGTCGGTCTTTTCGGTCCAGCTATGAAGCTATAGGGAGGAATTACAGGGCTAAACGTTTATGCACACCAAGAACAAAAAATGTAACAATAAATACAAAGTTCTGGCATGAAACTCTAGATGGCGCAGTCTGATAGATGTAACTCATTATGAAATAATGACATCATTATAACGTCACAGCTGATTGGTTCTCTTCTGTATCGGTAGCCAATTAACTCGCTGCTCAACATTCAAATACTTGGCTAAGTGTTTGCTGTAGCAGTAGCAGCACACTTCAGAAACCCTCCACCTTCCCCAGCTCCACCTGTATAGATCTGCTACGAGGTGATCATGTATGCTTTGGGGATTATTCATACATGTTGTATTTCCTACATGTTCACAGCAGCATGTTGTGGATGTATTAGCAGTAGCAAGTCTCGCCGTAGCAGCAGCGTAGCAGATCTATTCAACCAAGACCAAATACATTAACATGTACATTACCATGCCAGTCCCTCCGAGAGTTGTCATGACAACTAGTGATGGACGCTTTTGAAACACTGCTACATTAAGCTTCAAAACATTTATCAATATATTTTGTTTCAAATCAGTGGTCCAGAGCTTATTTCAAACCCTGCAAAAGTCACATAATTTCAGCAAATAGTCTTTACATCATATTGTGTTCAACATTGGTTCAGGGTTCATTGCTAGATGGTGTTGATCTGGTGAATCCATGAACGAGTGTCTAATGGCTTTTAACTGATCTCATGTCAGTTTTATAATGTAGGTTCATTTTTAATGAATGCTATGAATTTTAATACCTTTGTATAATGCAAAACGGAAAATATTTAATAGCTTCTAATTGACCTAGTTTGCCACTTTGAAAAAGGGACTCATTTTTTGATTAAGGGTTTCAAAAAGCTTTGTTTCTCCCATTTACTGTAGAGTTGTTTCCATTTTTTAAGACAAAATATTTTTTCATGACATTTTGGCTCCATGAAGGGCACCTGAAAATAAAATAGATGATACCAGTTTTATTTGTATTCTATTTTCACTTTGTAATACAGTTTGGTATTGTTTGGTTGAGATTATTTAGCATTAGGCTCATGAGGATAGCGTTTTTCTTCCTCAAAGCTATTCAAATAACCTTTAACAAATCATTAAAGAACCAGAGCCATCAAATCTCTAAATGTATTACTGTAAATACATTTTTGAGGGATGATTTTCTGTCATAAATTCTTGCAATAGAGCTTAAACTGTATTATACCTGGAATATTCCTTTAATGGATCAGAAGATGAATGTTGGCTTCTTTCAGCAGCTTTCATCTGTACCCTGCGGTCATCGCTTACAAAAATTAAACATCGTCTTTTTTGTCTCAAAAGAGACATCTTGGCCCTTTTTAGTGATATATTGAAGCAAAGAGACTATACAGAAACCTGGAAACTGACGCTGCTGAAACTGCAGTCATGGGGCCAAACTGTATAAAAGTCAAGTTAGGTTTATTGTCATTCTCTTCATTACAGGCCAGAGAATGAAATATTGTTCTTCCTGAACCATGGCCCAGTGTATAACAAAATAACAAGACGGCTGACCCTATATGTCAATAAACAACCCGTAAATAAATTTAAAACCATATACAAAAAGTAGTGCACACTAGTAGTGTGCAGTAGTGGGAAGTTATTAGAGCATACGTTTGAGAGAGACTAGTAATACTGCATTAAGACATTATTAGTTGAGTTTGAGTGTGACAGTCAGTGCTTTTGACTGAATTGTGCAGTATTAGTGGGGTGAGATTGGCAGAGATTGGCAGAAATCACTTAGTTTAACAGGACTGCTGAGTGATTGTGAACTGGAGCAGCTGAGTGCGAATGTCTAAATCTGAGCGCTTTTACTGTACCGCTGGAGGCTGATGACTGCAGTGTCATTGCAGGAGCTCTCAAAGGAACTACACGAAATACTGAGGCTGAAACGTAGTCTCATAGACTACACTTCTATCAGCATAAAGTCTGGTTGCATTGCATCTTATTTTGGCCAAGAACTGTCTAGTCTCAGCTTTAGATGAACAACTCGAAGCCCATCTGTTGATGCATATTACACAAGTGGCAAGAACTTGTTGAAACTGCCAGTTTGCAAGGTTTGTCTATTAGATGTTTGCAAGATACTTCAAAGTTTAGAGGCTCTTAGTAGCACATAAATTAGATTTCAAGTTATGTCTGCGAAATAATCTTTAAATAATACATTTTGGACACAATTTCTGTGTTTCTAAACAGCCATATATAAACCTGAATATGTTTTCCAGGCCTGGATATGTAACTGAAATTAATAACATTTTAAAAATCATGTAAATTTCAATAGTGAATATGCATTTTTTTTTTTTAATGACTTATATAGTTTATAATATAGTTTACCTTTAAGCTATAGTAACATTTAAAATGGATCAAAAAAGTTAATCAAAGTTGTCCTAAGACAAGAACGCATTTTGATTTGAGCTTTTAGGACAACTTTGATTGAAAGTTTTGATTCACTTCAAATGTTGACTACTGTATTTGAAACAACATTAAACTAAATTGAGCTGAATAATCACACTATTGTTGTCTGTAGAGCTGCTTTATATCTGAAATTGAAGTTGTTTCATAATTTATAAATTTTACAAAATTATTTTCCTGATTATTACTGTAACCTAACTTGAAAAAAGTGAGGGACCTTAGCCTACATCTTAAATTCTAACAAGTTCAGTTTTTTGCCTTGATCAGTGATTGCCTTATTTTGCAAAAACTTTAATTTAAAGTAATCAGCTAAAAATAAAAAGAGTAGACTCTTCCTGAATAAATTAAGTAATAAATATCAAATTAGTTTAAGAGGTCAGTTTCAGTTCATAATGTTGACTAATGTTACTTAATATTTAATAAGATTACAGTACATTGTTATATTTTGTACTACAAATATCCTAAATACTATTATTATCAAAATTGATACTTAAAATAATATGTGCAATCTATTACCAACATTTCTTCTTGTTTTATTAAAACTAGTACAGAAGACAGTCAACACAAACTGTTTATTTTTGCACCAAAACAAAACTAATAATGTAATTTAATAGATTCAATTCCATCAAGCTAGCCAACCAAGCTTCCTCCAGTGTGTATGTGCTTTAGGAAAAACCTGGTGCAATATGACTTTATTAAAAATCAATACACAAGTGTGGATGTTACACATTCTCTTGGACAGAAATCGAGAGCTGTGCTTGATGGCTTGCAGTAGATGCAGAAATGCAGGTGGAGAGAGAAGAGACCTTATGTTGTTATGGATGAACAGGACTTGAAACTGTCACCGCAGACATCTTCATGACTCCACAAGGGCAGCAGCTCTTACCTGACTCAGCACACACACACACACACACACACAGGTGTGCTGAATACATTCTCAACACAAAACCTTACTGTTTTATTATCTGCAGTCACTGTACTTTCATCCACTTAACTTGTACTTTTACTGTGAGCTATGAAATATCAATCTCAGAAGCGCAGTGCAGTTTCCCGTCTCAGATCTGCAGATCTGGATCAATCCGGATCAGCACGAGTGACTAAATGACACCCTTACCAGGTGGGCGTACTAATCCACTAATACCTCACACACACGCACATGTTCAGCGCTCTGATTGCATGCTGGATTAATCACATTTGTCACAGTACCATGAGAGCCGCAAATCTAGCTGTGCTCGAGGAGCCTTGGAGGTCAAGAGGTCGCCTGAACTGGGTTTGCATGCGTTTTCAGTTTTACAGACAGCATGAAGCAGCATTTAAATATTTAGTGTGAAGATTCAGTTGGTCGGTACTTAATTTTATTCATCTGATCATGGATATTTGTTGTTGCTCATACTTGTATCATATGTCCTTTAATCCTAACTATTAAACTTAAGTTTGTAACTCACACCACAGCATTTCTGCTCCAGACGTTAATGACTCCTCAAGTCATGTGTGAGGAAAGTTGTGCTGCTACTTTACTAAGTGATCACAGTTTTAACTTTGTGCCCAACAAACCAATCAGAACAACGTAGCAACTGCATAACAACCCAATAAAAATCCTCCAAAATATTAGAAACTGAAAACATTTAATGTGAATGGTGCATACTAAAAAGCAGGGAAATTTATTCAGAAGGTGAATTGGAAATGTTGATCTGTTTAATTCTAGTATTCAGGCAGCTTCATGTGTCAGTTGAAGCAGTCTGTATTCAAAGGCCAAAAACATTATTTGCTTTTGTCATTATATATATATTACTTCATAATATATTACTAGTTAATAAATTAGTACTTCAAAGTATTTTATTTCAATTAGTGTTGACATTTAAATTTTTTCTATGTTTTGAAAATATAATAATTATATTTGATTTGATTTCAACCTTATTCAAATGAATGAAAATGATTTATAATTGTTTAAGTTAACAGTAACAGCACTGTCTAGTTACACAACACACTTATTTGAATTAATTGTTCTCCACTACAGCCATTTTTCTCTGGTAATCATAAAATGACTTACTTGAAGTGAATCTTGCTGAGCAAGTTAGTTTAAGTTTGTTAATTGTCAACATATAGCTAGCTAAAGGATGCTGGCCATAAATCTCCATCTGTGTTTGTGTACTTACATAGACTGTGTCGGGTTTTGTTGATTAATACTCTTAGTGTTGCTCATAATCATACAGTAGCGTTCTTGTACATGACCTTTCATTATAGTGACCAAATCAAGATGAATCTGTATGCAATTGTTGACTCAGAGCAAAGGTGAAAGGTCATATGACCCTCTTCAGCATGCAATGCAACCAGTAAATCAGTGCATAATCAGGTAGATTATTCTGAGCATGATGAAACACAGTAGAACAAAACAGTGCAAATTGATCAGAATGTGTTTGATAGCACACGGAGTGTGGTTTAGAGACGTTGTGGTTTGTGAGTGATTGAGTGAGTGTGTAAGGGCTCCCTTGCGTCTGACTGCAGAGATAACATACACCTACAACAGTGTGTGGCTGAAAGAGAGACATGCATGTGTGTTTGTAGCAGCAGATGTCCAGAGGAGCAAGAGAAGGTAATGAAACAGATTGAATGTGTGCGTGTTGCATAGGTGCAGTGTGTGTTTCTATTATCTGTAGATGGCTGATGTTATTATGCATGTGATATCTTGTCTGCTGTGACGTAGATCGTCCTCTAAATGCCAGGCCTGGTGTCACCTCATGACTGTGCCGCTGCTATTAGCATATATAAAACCCAGCACACAGACAGGAGTGTTGAGATATGAATTAAGAAAGATGAAATAAGCAGCATCTGAATTTGAAGTCAATTCAGTTTTGACTCTGAATTGACTTCAATTTTTGTTTTGACTCATTTTCAGATGTAAAATGGATTGTGAATGCCATTTCATATTGGCTCTATGACATCATTGATGAGTTTTGTTTTTCTTTTTAAAAAATAGTGTTTTACACTGTATGATCCTCATCCTTATTCTCTGTTCGCTCATCTCTCTGTCTGTTTCTGTCTCTCAGTTAGATGGAGGAGCGAGAGAGAAGCAGAAGTCGATCTCCACGCAGGGTTCGTCGGGTGGAGCAGGTGGTGGGGAAATGGCTGCGCCGTTCTCGAGACTCTCTCAGCAGGTGGACTAACCTCGCACACACAAACACACACACGCTCATATAATATTATAATCAGAGCAGAAATGCATTTCTTGAAGGATAGAAAAGCCTATAAAAGTGAAAACGCCCTGCACATTTGGAGCTCCAGAACATCACAGGCAGTTCTAATGATGTTTAGATGTAGCCACAGAAGATGGTTGACTTAGGCTTTGTCCCAATTGGTACTCTCAGCCTTTGTAGTCATCTTTTGATGTAGTGTAAACTTTGATGATGCAATGTGACGTACTGTGAACAACACACAGAGCAACCACCAAACCAGTCAGTCCGAACCATGACGGATCTCCCATGTGTTTAACAGACTGTGTGGGTTTTCTCCAAACCCATATAGATATAGGGAAAGAACACTAATCAGATCATAGTACTATTTTCCATTAATTAGGGTTGCAGGTTTTATGGTTCCTGTATAAGATATTGGCCTTGGTTTCCAGATGGGCCCTATTATAAATTCCAGCTCTGTTAAGCTCGCAGAATTCAGCATTTGTTGAGAGTGGTGTAGTTAGAGATGTTGTTTGTGGGCTCTTTTTCTTCAGAAAATGCTAAAATATACTTCACTTAATTAATATCTATATCTACATAAATGTTTAGATGGCAAATAATTCCTTATGAGACCTGCTTTCGAGATTTTCTCGTATTTTCATCTGCTGTGGGCTTGTAGTTCATTTGTCTTTCACCCGCTGGTATAAACACAGTTGTCTCCTGCCATGCAACCACACGTTCATCAGGCAATTATCATCGCCATGTGTTTCAGAGTCTGTCAGCATACAGTGACGTCATTTCATGTGGTTTTCCACTGATTTGAATGTGATATTTTTGGAGAAAGTCCTCAGTAGTTTAATTAGTACTGTAGTTATTTATTTTAGGATTTTCTGTTCCCGAAAATACTAGTTATCACATTGGAGTAAAACTTACTTTCTTTGCTCAAACAACCCCCCCATAAAAGGTCATTTTTGTACTTTTTGTGATTTTTTTTAAAATATATATGTTTCCCCCCTATTGTTTATTTTCAATTAGCACAGGTTTTATATTTATATACTTATATATTATATTTTATATACTGACTGATCATAGGCCAGCCTCACTGATCTGAGCTTATGCACCTCAGTTTTGGAGTGAGCATTGACAAAATGATTGATTTTTCACTCTAAAACTGAGGTGCATGAGCTAAGATCATGAGGCCTACTAGAAATCAGTTCCAAAAAGAAATGCAAAACCTAACTGAAAGAAACAAGTTGACAAAAAGATTGAATCCAAGATTGGTAGATAATATAGCATAATGAGAAAAAAAAAAAATGTCTGTCATTTTTGACCAGGCACACCAAATTAGGTAAAGGATTTTTAGCACAATGCAAGAGTTAAAAAATGCAAAATATAAATATTTAAAAATGTACACTACTGTTCAAAAGTTTGGGGTCAGTAAGATTTTAATACTTTTATTCAGCAAGGATGCATTAAATTGATCAAAAGTAACAGTAAAGACAATAATGTTACAAAAGATTTCTGTTTTCAAATAAAAGCTGATATTTTGAACTTTCAAATGTATATAAAAAAGTATATATCATGGTTTACACAAAAATGTTAAATAGCACAACTGTTCAACATTGATAATAATAATAAATGTTTCTTGAGCAGCAAGTCAGCATATTAGAATGATTTCTGAAGGATCACGTGACACTGAAAACTGGAGTACTGATGCTGAAAATTCAGCTTCTCATCACAGAAGTCAATTATATTTTACAATATAGTTAAATAGAAAACAACTATTTTAAATTGTAGTAATATTCCACAATATTGCTGATTTTACAGGGTTTTTTTTGTTTGTTTAAAAAAAAATACCCCTAGTGAAATAAATATACTTAAATGTATTTGAAATACATTTATTTCATGCTAAGTATACTACAAATACATCTTCCTATTTATGTACTTAATAAAATGCTCTGCAATTGTACTAAAGTGAAACTATTACAAGTATACTTTAGGTACACTTTAAATATTTTGCATTTAAAGATCGATATTATTCAAAGATCATACAATCCTCATCATAAGTGACGTTAAAACACATTTTAGGCTTATTAATAAGAAATGTGCATTGTGCACAAGTAATACTCCAAATAAAGTTTCATTAAAACTTTTATAGCAGTAAATCTCAAGTTATCTGTAAGTAAATATTTTAATAGATTTGAACTATACTTAGTATGAAATAAATGTATTTTAAAAATATAATTTTTTTTACTAGGGAAATGTAGCCTTGGTTAGCAATTTTGTCCTCAAACCATTGAACAGTAATGTATATATGTATATATAAGTTATTAAAAAATTGCATGGCAGTAGTACTGTACAGTAATAGATCAAGCAGTACCCTAGTATTTTATTTTGAATATATAAATCGTTTGTTTTTATCTGTCTGTCTGATTCTGTGCTCGCTCTGTCTCTCAAAGGGAGCGTATTTTAGGAGGCAGGAGGTCACACTCTGGGGATTCGGGCCAGCAGAACTTCCCTGTCAAGGTGACAGTGGAGGTGTTCAAAGATGCTGTTCTGGACTCCCATGGATTCACTCTCTCATCACAGCACCCCCTGCTGGTCAGGGACGTCACTCCAGGTACACACACACACACACACACACACACACCACATGGAGTTTGGCTTATGGGATGCGCTGGAGCAGGTTGTTTTTAAACACAGATTATGATCTAAGCGAAGCCGGGTTTGGATACTGTCCTGGCGGTGTGTGAGAAAATGTGCCCAGAGGAAAGAAACAACACAAAAGAGATCCTGTTAAGATCTCTTATATTTCTCAGAGACACCAACAAGATTAAATGGAGACTTCTAAGAAGCACTGTCCTGCTTCTCAGATGTTTATCCTGAGAAAAGGATCCTGATTTATAAGCTTTTCCTCTGGATGTTTGTGTCTAGAAATCTCTGCATCAGATTGAATTTTCACCCTCTGTGCTGCTTTGACAGAGATGGTGAAACTGTGAGAAAGGACATGACACTTGAGCTGGCATGTGTGTGAGGTGGCCACCTGCTCCTCTGTCACTTATTTAATTCATTACGATGCAGGTGCACAAGCTCCTTCACACATAATATCTGTCTCTCACACAAACACACACTGACACAAGCTAATTATATTTATTGTCATTTTGAACCAGCAGTTACTGACACACAATCTCTCACACATCTAGTAAGAACACATACAAACCTAACTAGATAGCATTCAAGTCACATTACTGATGTTTCAAAGGTCCTTTTTCAGCCAGAATCTAACGCAGCATGTGTTGCATATATCTTTGATAGAAATCAATCCCAAAAATATCAGAAATTCCTCATCCTCTCATTTAAAAAGTATCTTATTCTCTCTATTTGAATATATTTTATTTTATATGTGTGTGTGTAATTTATTCCTGAGTCAAAGCTGAATTTTCAGCAACATTACTATAAATTGCTTAATCCATATTGTATCATCCTTGCTGAATATAGATATTAATTTAAAGAAATTGTACTGACCAAAAAACTACATAAATACCTTTATTCTTGTGTAAAATATTAAAGAACAAATACAGAGCACCACTTAACAAAAGCTATAATAAAATGTCATATTTAGCGGAAATAAATGTAGTTTTTTTTTTTTTTTACCTTTAACTGAAGCGACTACTGTTTTGGTTTGTTTTGAATAAGACGTCACAATAATCAAGTTGAAAAAATCGAAACTTTCATAAAATTCCAGTTTATAACGTGATTCCAAGTTCAAGACAAAGACCTGAACTGTTTTAGTAGCAAATAATTACCATAATATCAGCAACCATATTCACTATTATATTACGATATAGAATTTTTAGCTTAGCAACACGCTAACATCAAACTCTGTCTGAATCAATTGTGAGTTGATGCTGTCATTCATTGAATCAATGGCATCCCAGTTTGTTTTACTAATTGTTTACTGTCTTCACATTAGGAAATAACATAATAAAGAATAAAAACGATTTCACAAGAACATAGGAATGCAAGATTGCGTGAGATTGCACGTCAACAACGTTGCCTTAGTTACAGAGACTCAGCTGACATCTTTTTTAATGTCTTCTAGCATGAATGCCCATGAATCACAAGCAATAAATCCCTGAATGGATGTTTGGATGTTTCCCGCCTTTGCAGAGCATTCCATATCTAAATCAGCCACTTCAGGTTTTATTTTAGTCGCCTTGGAAGACAGCTGTGTATACAGAGCAGACGGCACGGCAGATCTTGCAACAAAGCTATTGTGTGTGCATTCTTACACACACACACACACACACACAGTCATTCTGCAGTGCTGCCTTCTCTCTTTTTGCAGCAGAAACAGCTGATAAAAGCCCAGAGGGAGAACCTCACAGCCCCGCAGCACATAATTATGTGAAAGGAGAAGGAGAGAGAGAGATCTGCCAGGCATTGGTGGTTGGTTCTGGCAGGGCAAAGAGCCATCAGGGACCAAGGGGATGTTGTTGGGGCAGAAGGGCAAATTGTGTGTGTGTGTATAGTTTGGCTCGAAGACAAATGAGTGTAAATGGCAGAACAGAGCACTGCAGAGACAAACAGACTCAGAATCAGACACTCCATCCACAGAAGCACGTGACATGAATAATGAATTAACAATGCAACTTTCACAATCGCATGGCTGTAACTATAACTTTTACTCACAGTTAGGGTTGGTGATTTGAACAAACCCATAACACTTTCATTGATAATAACTGAAATGTTTCTTGAGCAGCAAATCAGCGTATTATAATGATTTCTGAAGGATCATGTGACACTAAAGACTGGAGTGATGCTGCTGAAAATTCAGCTTTAAAATATATTCAAAAAGAAAAGTTATTTTAAATTGTAGTATTTCACAACATTACTGTTTTTACAGTTTTTTTGATCAAATAAATGCAGCCTGGCAAGCATAAGAATGTTTCAAAAACATTTTTAAAAATCTGATCCACCCATACTTTTAAACAGTAGTGTAGACTGATCTTGAAATTACGAACATTAATGACAATTCAGTTTATGAGTTTTCATCTCATAGTTGAATCACTATGACTTTTACTTACAGTTTAGCCCCGTTCACGCCAAGAACGATAACAATATAGATATAGTTCTAAAAATCATTCTCAAGATTAAAGAATAGCAGAGTCCACACTACAACTATAACGATAAAGGCACAGAGAAACGATTTCATTGGAATCACTTTCAGAATGATTTTTCCAGCTGATGAATGATAAAAATATTGACAGCCAATCATAATCAATCCTGCTGTCACAAGCTTGAGAATTTAAAGCAGCAGACGAGTGTGCGCATAGAATAAACAGATGATATCGTTTGCTGGTATGGACGCTAATATCGTATCGTTGTCTTTATAATTATCGTTCTTGGTGTGAATGGGTCTTTAAGGTTAGTGATTTAAACAAACCCCTAAAACCAAGTATTAAGCTGTGGCACATAACTTAAATTGTGTGGCTTTTTTGATGAGAGGTGTGTTCTTCATTTTATCAGTGATCAGACTCTTTGCCTGTAAGAATATAAAGCAGACATTGACTTACATTCAGGGTACTGTTCAGCATGCATGAAACTAGAGTTGTATTTTAATAGTTGCATATGTGTGTGTGTGTGTGTGTGTTTATTTGTAGGAGGCCCAGCAGACGGTCAGCTTTTTCCTGGAGATCAGATCCTAAAACTGAACAATAAAGCCATAGAAGATCTTTCGCCGGAAAATGCGGAGCAGATGATTAGGTGACTGATCAGATTAACACAGCTAAAATAACTTTGCCGAGTTGATATTGCATGTTTCTTGCCCCACTTGTAAATATGATAATGTCATGACCTCATGATTTGGTAACGATGTCTCCTTCTTTTTTTTTTTTCATGTTTTGTGCTCCGCCCTCAGGGATTGCCAGGATTCTGTAACCATGACGATCCTCAGAAATATGGCGGTGTGTAATGAAGAGTCTTCTTACAATTTGTTGTTGGGTCAGATAGTGGTAGGGTTGGGAGTCAAGAACCAGTTCTTATTGAAATCTATTTATATATATATATATATGTGTATGTTGAAATCGAGGGGGGGGGGGGTTGTTCTGTTAATGGTTCTGGATTTTCTACTGGTGATTTTCTTTCACCAGTACAAGTCAATTTGAGTCAAATTTATTTATAGAGCAATTTATATAAATATTGTTTCAAAGCAGCTTCATAGTGATAAACAGAAAAACATCTTTAATTGTGAAACGTCTAAAAGGGATAGTTCAACCAAAAATGAAAATTCTCACATTAATTACTCACCCTCATGTCGTTCCAAACGCATAAGACTTTCGTTCATCTTAAGAACACAAATTAAAATATTTTTGATGAAATCCGAGAGCTTTCTGATCCTGCATAGACAGCACTGAAACTTTGTTTTTTTTCTGTGTCAGTCTTGCTGGCTCCTGCATCAGCACCATCACATGCTTGCGTCCTGGTACTCTTGTGAATGTGCATCGAAGACTGACATGGAAGAGTAGAAAATGTTTACTACAGTTGTTATTTTTGTTTTCTTTGCACACAAAAAGTATTCTCGTAGCTTCGTAAAATTACGGTTGAACCACTGATGTCACATGGACTATTTTAACGATGTCCTTGCTATGATTCTGGGTCTTGAATGTGGTAGTTGGGTTGCTGTCAATGCAGGGTCAGAAATAAAAAATATCTTTATTTGTGTTCCGAAGATGAACAAAGGTCTTACGGGTTTGAAACGACATGTGGGTGAGTAATTAATGACAGAATTTAAATTTTTGTGTGAACTATCCCTTTAAATTTCAGCCATAAGGCAACCCTACAGAAGATCAGAGTATCATTGTCCAGCTCAGAATTTAAAGAATTGTTTGTTTATTTTTTACCTTCAGAATCCTAAGTCTTCATTCATAACAGCAGAGAAGAGAGCTCATCTGAGAAGAAACCCCGTTAAAGTGCGCTTTGCAGAAGAGGTGGTCGTCAACGGACACACTCAGGTAAAGCCACACACATACTCTTACACCAACCCTAGTCAGGATTACACATGCGCCAAAAAGGTGTGATGCAGCCTGGTTAATAGTTTTGTACTAACCAACCGTGACTACGAGCAGCATTGCATGACAATACATTTGTTGTTAGTATATTTGTTTTCTTCAAAACATGATGACATGCTTTTTTTCTAATCCATGTTTCATTGATTGTTTCCAGGGAAACTCTCTTCTCTTCCTGCCCAATGTTTTGAAGGTGTACCTGGAGAACGGCCAGACCAAAGCCTTCAAATTTCACAAGACCACCACTGTCAAGGTTTTAGATTGCTGTTTTACTTTTCTGTACTCTATAGCAACTTTATCTTTAACTTCAGTACTGTGGGGTCCAGCGATACGGCAGGAAATCCATCAGTTATTGCTTGATCTGAAATGTATTTGTGTGAAAATATGACAATATCTATCCTCCAAGAGTCAAGGGCCTAAAAAAAAAGTTTCAAGACCCCTTTTTTCTTTATTTTGTAAGACATCTACGTTTGTTAAAATCCAGAATGACTTTGTGTGGGTGTATACTCTTCAAAATAAAGCTTCCTTATTAGTATCTGTGATTTAACACCCATGAAACCTTTCCATTCCACAAAAAGTTCTTTACAGTGGAAATGTTTACAATTAAAATGTTCTTAACTAAGAAAAATTGGATAGTTTAAGAACTGTTCACTGAAAGGTTCTCTTGTGAACCTAAAATCTGCTCTTCTATGGCATTGCTGCTCAAACCCTATTTTGAAAGCTTTATTTTTGAGAGTGTAGCAGGCTATTAAAGTTGTCTCTGTGTGCAGGATATCGTGTTGACTCTAAAAGACAAGCTGTCTATTCGATGTATTGAGCATTTCGCACTGGTGCTGGAACAGCAATATAACATCACCAAACTACTGCTGCTGCATGAGGAGGAACTCGTACAAAAGGTAACACACACACACTAGCTAACTAAAAGTAGCAATGCTATTAACTTCAATATATAGTTGTTCAAGTTACAACAGTAGTTCGGCTACATTCAGAATAATGCTAAGCGTTAAGAAACTTTTCTGTCTGATTCATATTTGTGTACTGGTTAATGTCGACAGTTCATTTCAGTCAGCCAGATTCTTCCCATCATCCTTCAGTTTTGACTTATTGAAATCTATTTTTAATTGCTACTATTAATCACATCTAATATAAATGAGGTGTCTTTTAAAAATTGTATTTTGTGTAAATGTTTGTGTTTTGAAACTGTATTTCTCATTGTGCTGTGATTTTGTAAATAAATAATATGCTCTGATAATTGTATAATTAAAATAAATGACTGTTTTAAACAGCTTGAATGTAATTATCTTATATTTTGTCCGTAACTTAAAGGGTCTTGACTAGGGGTGTGCGATATGACGATTTTTGATCGTGGACGATAAAAATGTCTCCACGATCTGCTTTTTAAGAAATATGGTAGTATCGCGCTACCGCGCACATTGTCAAATACAGTTCTGGCGCCGCCGTCTCTATATACTGTACAACACGACATACAGCAGTAGAGTTACTCTGACAGGACACTGCACTTATTCGCGATCGCAAAAGTACATTATTTGCACACAAGCCTTGCTGGTTAATAGTTTAATTCGCGCGCTGGTCTGACGTGCGCTTGTTCTGAGCGCATACACCTGAAGCACGCGCACTAAAACGCCTGTCTAACAGCGCCTGATTACTCAACTAAGTTATATTTTGCGCTAATACTGTCAAAACGCACAAGGTTTACATACAGACTGAGTTGGTTATCTCTAAAATGAAAGTAAATAGTTAAGAGAGAAACGGATGCGTGCCTGTACTGTATATTAGATGCGTGCAGCTCTTAAAGGGACAGGACACTAAACGTGCTGTCGACTGTCATTAAAGGGGTAGTTCACCCTAAAATTTAATTTCTGTCATTATTTACTCAGTGGAAAACCAAACAGTTGCTGGTCCACATTGACTTTGATAGTAGGAAAGAAAAATCCTATGGAAGTCACTGAGGACCAGCAACTGTTTGGTTTTCCACCTTCTTCAAAATGGCATTTATAAATGTTCAGCACAAGAAAGAAACTCATTCCGGTTTAAAACAGCTTTTGAGTAAATGATGGCATAAAAATACAACATTATGACAGAATTGACAGACAGATGACAGAATATTAATTTGTGGGGGAACTATTCATTTAACATTAACAAAACAACAAAACGCAAAAGAGAAAAATCACTCACTACTCTTGACTGAAAAACTTTAATACAGTTGCTTTAGGAATCAGTCTATCTAGTGTTTTATTTTTATATTTGTTCATTCAATTTCATTGAATGCTCTGCTAAATACACCTATTGTACCTGGAAATAAAGCACTGTTTGCTTTATTTGTATATTATGTGTATTTGTAATGTGTATCTTTGTTCTTATTTTTTAAAAAGAAAGATAAAATAATGACAGATTTTTTATCTTCGCCCACTTTGGCCTAAATATCTGCCATGCATCTTTGTCTTTCTAGTTTGGCTGTAATGCTCAGACAACTTGTAAAACCAAAATAGTAAAACTAACAAAGAATCGTGATAAAAATCGTGAATCGTGATATTTCTATAAAAAATCGTGATATGATATTTTTCCCATATCGCCCACCCCTAGTCTTGACTACTGTATTTTTCTGGAATATAAGTCAAATTTTTAAATCATCTGAATATACTGCAATTTATATTCCAAGCGGCTTACATAATGTGCAAAACGCATTTGAGTGAGGAGAAATAAAATCCATGTTCATAGTGTGTCTAATGTTTGAAAACATTTAATTTAATATACCAGTATTTTACAATATTTCTGAATGTAATAACAAAATGTGACACAATGCAACTTATCTTTTTTTTTTTTTCTAAACAATGCAATATTCACATAGTCAGGTGTGACTTATTTTCTGGAAAATATGGTAGTTCAATTGTGAGTAGCTTGCAACTAGTCAAGTTCTAACACATACATAAAGATTATGACGAATTTTCTAACATATGTAAAACCATATAGAACTATTAATTTTGTTAAATATATCGTACTGCTCTTTCAGGTGGTACAGAAGAAGGATTCCCATGACTACAGGTGTCTGTTCAGAGTCTGCTTCATTCCCAGAGACCCAATGGATCTTCAGCAGGATGATCCCGTGGCCTTTGAGTACCTCTTTCAGCAGGTACCACAATTTGATTATGAACCACTAAAAATAAAGTGGTGTAGTAATAAAGCAATGCTTTAGACTGCAGTGTTATTTAGTATCAGCAAGTAAGGTACTATAACAGTTTATCAGTATTATGAATATTTATTTTTTATATTGCATTTTCATGTTAATTTTAGTTGTAGCAGTTTTGTTTTTGTCATTTTTGTTACTATTTTTTTTTTTTTACAATTTATAAATGATTTCAGTTTTAGTTATTTTAGTACATCAAGTAATGTCAAGAAATGCTGCCTTGGCAACTAACTGAAATTAAATATTTATTTAATGTCAGTTAATGTTTATTTCATTTAAAGTAAGGAAAATGTTTGATGTGGTTTTAGTTTTAGTTAACTGACGTAACCCTGGTGTGTATATGTGTGTAGAGTGTGGCAGATGTGTTACAGGAGCGCTACGCTGTAGAGATGAAATGTAACACAGCGCTGAGACTAGCCGCTTTGCTCATGCACGAGAAACTGGCAAGCTGTGGACAGACGACGAGAGCATCTGTTAAGAGCGTTGTGTAAGAGCGCACACATACATGCAAAAATACTCATGCTACATTAGAAAACAGGCATTTAATGCATGTGTGTGTCTGTGTGTCAGCAAGGAGTTTGGTTTAGAGAGCTTCATCTCTCCCACTCTGCTGAGGAACATGAGAGAGAAAGACCTACGGAAAGCTCTCAACTACCACATGAAGAAGATCCAGTCGCTGCTAGAACCACGTCAGAAGGTGTGTATCTTTTACATTTTTACAATACATTACAAACAAAATAATGTAATATTTTAAATATTTTTTGCATTTACATTTTTATATTTAAAATGAGTTTATAGATGATCCTTTTGACAATCTAAACATGGTAGATTAACATACACTGCCTACTATTCTTTTAAAAAATGCATGTGAAATAGTATGCAGTGTAAATGTTTGTTGGTTACTGGAAGTATTTTTCCATCCCGTTTTCCCATGGGGATTTTTTTTAAGTCTTTGTTAAAGTGATTTAAGCCATAAACCAAACCAACCAGCTATGAGGTGAATCACAACATTACAAACTTTGATTTGAAACAAAAAGTACTCAGACAATCAGCCAAATATCAAACATACGTAGCCGATTAAAGAGCTACAATCCCATGAATCCCACTGCAAGTGACGTAATCAAATTAAAAACAATGGTGAAGTATAAAACTACATTTAAAGTTGTTGATAGTATCTATAGAAACAATTTAGCAAAATATGGTGTATTCTGTAGTTTTCTGATAACGTAGGGAGACTCAGTTACTTCAGTTGTGGTGCATCTTGCAGAACCTTTTTTTGCTCATCCCCACAACTTCAGAGCTCACAACAGATCTGTCTATAAAGGTTTATAAATTATCACTGAAAATCAGTTTTCCTATGGCGAAAATGATTGGATTTTTTACTTGAGGAGCCCAATTGTTGCACTCTATTACTGCTGGTTCATCTGTCACACTGTAAATGTGGGATGCGGTATTCCATGCATTGTGCTCTGATGATATCCTGCACATTTGACCAAATGTAGTTGAGAACTTGGTTTTCTATACCAAACATTAATTTGCATACTGTGCACATTACACATATTATGCACTGCAGCAGTTGTAAGACCCCTTTTCTGTGCCCTGTCCTTGTTTTTATTACTTCAATCATAATGAAAATCTATTTGTTTATCTTTTCCATTTCCCTCTCTCTCACTTTTCAGGTGATTTCTGTGTCTCAGGCCCGGTTGGCTTATCTGACCCAGATGGCGGAGCTGATTTCATACAGCGGGAGAAGCTACAACGCCACCATGCTGGTGAGAGAGTTGTGTCCATCTGCCATGTTCATCACAAATAACAAATAATATCTGCAGGGCACTGATATGTTCCGTTTATTTTCCTCTCTTGTCTGGCGGCAACCATTTGTTTTTTTTAGATACTGTTATGCTGGATAAAATCTTGACAAGCATCCTCCTGTTTCTAAGGATATGAATTTAAGCATGTTATATAAGATGGCTGTTCTAGGAAGCGAGAGATTTGGATAAAATAGTAGCTTCTCTTGCAATGACATAAAAATAAACCTTGAAATGACGTAAAGCCTGAGACCAATTCATTATAAAGAACTGACTCATAAGATTCACATGGGACCATTTTAAATATCCTGTTTATATCCTTTATATGTTGATGTATTTCCTTGGTAAGACCGAGTCAGACTGGAGGACATGCGTGTTACAGTTGCAGGACAGGGAGTCATTGGTGAGTTTGCTGGTGGGAGCGAGATACGGGATCAGCCAAATACTAAACCACCAGCTCAACATGATCTCCACCATCATAGACTTCCACTACATTACCCGAATAGAGGTGCTCTCAGAGTCCGACAGAGTCAGCATGCTCAAGATTTACCTGCAGGACATCCAGGTGTGTACACGTCTACCAACAGATTAAAATAAACTGTTAAAATGCTGAAACTCTACCTTCGGGACATCCAGGTGTGGATAAACAGCCAGGCAAGGAAATATGTTTTTCCTCTCTCTTCTTCTCTTTCTCTCTCCATCTGACCATCTCTTTATCCTGTAACTTCCAGCCAATAGCCCTGTTAATGGAATCAGTAGCAGCTAAAGATCTGGCCTGCCTCCTGGCTGGATACTGCAAACTGCTCGTTGACGCCAATATCAATGTGTTTCGCTGGGGACCCAGACCTAAAATGCGACGCATTCCGGCAGAAGAAGGTAGGAGATTAGGGAAGATTGTGTCATTAAATACGTGGCATAACATTTAACTTTTTCTCCTAACACCCTGCCCACACCACAAGTGATTGATGTTGCTCTGTGTAGGGAGAAGTGTTATTATTGTTAACTAAATAGGGCAGTCGTGGCCTAATGGATAGAGAGTTGGACTTGTAACCTGAAGGTCGTGGGTCCGAGTCTCAGGTCCGGCAGGGATTGTAGGTGGGGGAGTGAATAACCAACACTCTCTCCACCCTCAAAATCAAGACTGAGGTGAGACCCTTGAGCAAGGCACCGAGGCCCCAACTGCTCCCCGGGCGCCGCAGCATGGCTGCCCACTGCTCCGGGTGTATGTTCACTACTGTGTGTAAACTTGGATGGGTTAAATGCAGAGCACAAATTCCGAGTCACCATACTTGGCCACACACCACTTCCCTTTCCCCCTTTTTCCCCTTTAAATCTGTTAAAAAATATATTTTTGTTATATTAAATACAACTGAAATAAAATAAACCATAAATTAGGGATGCACAATATTGGATTTTTGCTTATATCGAATATGCCGATATTTTTTTGCTGATATCGAATATGCCGATATCGAATATGCCACAATTACATTGTGGCCGATAGCCGATGCCGATATATTTTCTTTTGATTGGAAACAACACCAAGTCTCAGCATCAGGACCCGGGGGAGGCTGCCTCTACGTCACACGCTAGTGACTGTTGACTCTCTCGCACCCAGGATGCTCATTCTGTACTTGCATTCTCAGATTAAATGTGGTGATCCAAAACAGTGAATCTATCACCTTTCAGGCAAAAGTTAGCATCAAGAATGACCACACTGCTTACATGATCTTATCACTAGCACACCCTCAGCACATGTGAGTTACTTATCGGCAAGACATATTGTTAAAATTTTTCATATTGAGTAGATGCCGATACATTTTAAGCCACTATAATTAAGCCAATTCCGATAATATTGTGCATCCCTACATATAAATATTAGATGAAAAATTTAAACTGAAAACATTTTCAGAAATGTTGCCTTGGCAACAAACTGAAATGGAATTTTAAAATTGTTGAAAGCTTAAAATAGCTAATTCAAAATAATAAATACTACTACATATATATTTCTAAAATAACACTGATCGGATGACTAGGTAGCCCACAATTTGCTACCCAGCACAATGCCGAAAAAATAAAAACCAAGAGACAAAATTTTGCACATTGCATGTTGTGGCTGCAACAACATGAAAAAGTACTATGGTGGTACCATTGTACAGTGATGGTGCCAGACTATGGTACTTTGAAATATACTGAAATTTATGTACCCTGGTGTATACATGGTACTTCCAAGAATACCACGGTACTACTATGGGACATATACACTCACCTAAAGGATTATTAGGAACACCATACTAATACTGTGTTTGACCCCCTTTCGCCTTCAGAACTGCCTTAATTCTACGTGGCATTGATTCAACAAGGTGCTGAAAGCATTCTTTAGAAATGTTGGCCCATATTGATAGGATAGCATCTTGCAGTTGATGGAGATTTGTGGGATGCACATCCAGGGCACGAAGCTCCCGTTCCACCACATCCCAAAGATGCTCTATTGGGTTGAGATCTGGTGACTGTGGGGGCCATTTTAGTAAAGTGAACTCATTGTCATGTTCAAGAAACCAATTTGAAATGATTCGAGCTTTGTGACATGGTGCATTATCCTGCTGGAAGTAGCCATCAGAGGATGGGTACATGGTGGTCATAAAGGGATGGACATGGTCAGAAACAATGTTCAGGTAGGCCGTGGCATTTAAACGATGCCCAATTGGCACTAAGGGGCCTAAAGTGTGCCAAGAAAACATCCCCCACACCATTACACCACCACCACCAGCCTGCACAGTGGTAACAAGGCATGATGGATCCATGTTCTCATTCTGTTTACGCCAAATTCTGACTCTACCATCTGAATGTCTCAACAGAAATCGAGACTCATCAGACCAGGCAACATTTTTCCAGTCTTCAACCGTCCAATTTTGGTGCGCTCGTGCAAATTGTAGCCTCTTTTTCCTATTTGTAGTGGAGATGAGTGGTACCCTGTGGGGTCTTCTGCTGTTGTAGCCCATCCGCCTCAAGGTTGTGCGTATTGTGGCTTCACAAATGCTTTGCTGCATACCTCGGTTGTAACGAGTGGTTATTTCAGTCAAAGTTGCTCTTCTATCAGCTTGAATCAGTCGGCCCATTCTCCTCTGACCTCTAGCATCAACAAGGCATTTTCGCTCACAGGACTGCCGCATACTGGATGTTTTTCCCTTTTCACACCATTCTTTGTAAACCCTAGAAATGGTTGTGCGTGAAAATCCCAGTAACTGAGCAGATTGTGAAATACTCAGACCGGCCCGTCTGGCACCAACAACCATGCCACGCTCAAAATTGCTTAAATCACCTTTCTTTCCCATTCTGACATTCAGTTTGGAGTTCAGGAGATTGTCTTGACCAGGACCACACCCCTAAATGCATTGAAGCAACTGCCATGTGATTGGTTGATTAGATAATTGCATTAATGAGAAATTGAACAGGTGTTCCTAATAATCCTTTAGGTGAGTGTACATTGGGATCACACTGGGTTACAATGTATATGGAATGTATGTTGTGTTATTTAAGATTTACAAATTTTATGAAACGCCTTTTAGTAATATTTCAGTTATAACATCAAACAGTTGTATTTGTAAATGCATTAACTTACTTATGAAAAAATCAATTGTTCATTATATTATACTAAATGCTACATAAATGATGTTTTGTGTAGGGTATGTTTCTCGGTGTGGGAGCGATTCAGAAGACAGTTCGGAGGATGACTACGCCATGGAGGGACTGTTGGACACTCAGCTGTCAGAGGACACTATGTCTACTCATACAAATGATGGCACGGAGGATGGAGAGGAAGCCGAGGGGAAAAGTGAAGCAGAGGCAGAGAAGGTCAGAGTAATTGTAACGCATCCCTTTTTAGAAGACGGAGGAGATGAGGCGAGCAAGAGAGAGTCTGTTGGAGATGAGGATTACGCCATGACAATGGATTCCCTTTTGGAGACAGGTTGGTACACGGACCCTCGAGTCAACAGCAGCTTCTCCAGTTTGTCCAGTAACTCGCTAAATGCACTGGAGGAGAGTATTAAGGCAGCCATTGGTGGGCTTGGTCATATGGATATGTCTCTGGAAGAGAAACACAGTTCTGGTGCCTCGAGTCTGGATGTCCATCACCCTTACCTCCTGGAGGTGCCAGAGCGTTTGGATGAGAGAGGCAGTGCAAACAAACTCAGACGAACTTCAGACCTGACCTACGATAATCACTCGGGTCTGTGCTTCTCTGAGCTCTCCCAAATGTCTGACAGCTTGCCAAGCCCGCCTGCGGCCAGCGACGATGCTTTGAGTGAGGATGATGAGGATGATGGAGACAGTGAAAAAGATGGTCGCATTTACGCCATGTCAGCGGAATTTGAGGCTGTGTTAGCCTCTTGTACCCCTAACAGCATAAATGCTAAATTAGCAGGAGTGAACTTTCAGGCACTCTTCACCAGGATTCACAACCATCCAGCATGTAGACAAGAGGGAAAAAGCTTCCCACAGAAAAAGATAAATGAAGCTAAACAACAGGGGCCATCTTCAAAATTAATAGCACAATCTGTGCTGATGAGACCTGTGCCCTCAAATGTCCCTGAAAAATCAAAGTACTCCAGAGACAGTTGTTCAGAATCAGAGGATGAATTTTTTGATGCCCAAGATCGATTTACCCCTCCCATCACAGAGCAAGGCCTCACAGGTAAGTGAACCATCTATTTTTACCACAAAGCATTCCGTAGAAGAATGTTCCAGGTTCAATACAAGTTAAGCTCTATCAACAACATTTATAGCATAAAGTCCATTACCAGATCAACTTTTTTTCGACCGGTCGCCCCAAAAACTTACTAAAATCACTATTACAGTGAAGCACTTGAAATAAAGCAAACATGGCTGTGCACTTTGAGGTAAAAGCAGAAATGTAAAGTTTATTTATTTTATTTTTTTGTAAAAGTACTTCTTTAAAACGTGTTTTATTTCATCTGTAACATATTTTTTCACTTGTTTTACATAAAATCATATTTCTTGTATCTTTGTGCATGTCAGAGTAGCAGGGTTTACTGCCTTTAGGTAGTCATGACCAGTGTTGGGGGAAACGCATTACAAGTAATGCGAGTTACGTAATCAGATTACTTTTTTTTTAAGTAACTAGTAAAGTTAAGTAACGCATTACTTTTTAATTTACAAGAAAATATCGGAGTTACTTTTTCAAAAAAGTAACGCCAGTTACTTTGTTTTCCCATTTATTGACTGACAAGTCTCCTGTCCCCATGTTGAGAAAAATCAGAAGTACAGAGACGTTGTGTGAGCTGTGAACATGATGTTACTGTAGTTCTAGACTAAATGTCAACATGTATTAATTCATCTCACTCGCAAAAAACAGATTTAGTATTCCTCAAAATGAATTAAAACAGTGAAATGCAAACTCAGAATGACTCAAACCTGCAATAATTAAATATGTTAAATAACACAAATGTATCTAATCCCATTTTATTAACCAATGTCTTTGCTGTTGACCTTTGATCCAGTTCAACCATACTAATAAGCAAAAATGACTAGATAAACTAACAATTGTGCTTCATTGTTTTTTTTTATTGCTGAAGAGTGTTGAACCTTCTTCTCCTCGTTTATTCATTACACTTTTTGGTGTGAAAGGGCATTTACATTTGCTATAAATAGAACTTCTTATATTAAACACAACCAATCAAGCCCTGCTCATATTTAAAAAGTAACGCGATAGTAACGCAAAAGTAACGTAACACAAGTAATGTAATTAGTTACTTTTTTAGGGAGTAACGCAATATTGTAATGCATTACTTTTAAAAGTAACTTTCCCCAACACTGGTCATGACACAAGTTGGAAATATAGGATATAAATTTGCACAAGGTTAGTAAGCAATAAGTAAGAAGTTGCACTGGCGTGTTTACTTGCATTGTAAGTGCCTTACTGCGATTTTTGCTTTTGATTAATTTTTGGAGGAATTAGTGTTTGAAGGTAATAAGTGTTTGAAGGTAAACAACGTTGTTAAGGCTGATTTATATCAAAGACTATAGAAATACAAAGACATTGTATACTATACTTACTATACCTATACTTATGAATACTTATCTATCCATAGAGGAACTATGACGTCACTTTGTAGGTGGATCGGCTGTTAGCATGAAACTGGTTCCCTCGACAAAAAGCCAATAGGATTTTTTCATAGGCTTTTGGATTATCGCAAAAAATAAGCTGTATTCAATCATAGTTCATGAAACTTACAGGTTTTGTCCATCAAGATAATCTTCTCAAAATAATATAACTTTGACGAATTTTGAAGCCTAAATAAAAGCGCCAGAACTAAAAAGCTAAACTTAGGCTATAAATGAACTACAGCACCACAGTCGCTCGCCTTCAACGTCACCACCAGCACAATACGACAACTTTTCAAACTTATTTTTAACGTTCAGTGAAAAGGATTTGCACTGTATATGAATTTTAATCCATGCTACATGAACCTTTTCATATAAACTGGAATAAATACAAAACTAGAGCCAAACTAAAAATGAAATGAGACAATAATAAATAGTTTAGTGAATAAATGAAATAATCTTAACTAAAGGACATTTGAAAGCACATATTTCTGTCCATTTCGAAATAAGGTGCATTAAAAGTCAATAAATCCTTGATTAATATTAATATTTTAATTAAAAACGTGTCTCCACGTACTATTCAATAAAATTCTAGTGCATTTAATCTATTAAATAACAGCAGAGTGAGCTAATTTTTGGTCCTGTAGACCCATTTAGCAACTTGTTAGCAACCGTCTTTTTTAAGAAACATAACAGTTTTAAAAAAATCACGAATGGGGTGTAACTGGTGTGTTTTATGTCGTAGAATAAAACATGAAAGTATCTTGAGCCTGTGTGAACCATGGACCTAATTTAAGGGATTTAACCAAAATCTCATTCAAAAACCCCATTGACTCTGGGACGATGGAACCGGAAGTGCTAAAATGCTAACTCACTTCCGGGTTTTTGTGACATCATACTTCCACCACTCTTTATGGCGGGATAGTTCCGCCTTCGAAATGAAAGAGCCAGTAGTTGATTGGTAAAGTCTTTGTGTCACTGCAGCGGCCGATAGAAGCTCCGGTTCCCATAGAAACCTGAAGCTGACCAGTCGATGCGCATGCACAGTCATAAGCGCGTTGGAGCTACGCATGCGCATTGGCTGGTCTAGCCTGAAAAATTAGCTTTTAAATGCTATTTGAGCATTAGAAACAACATTCATGGGGCAGTTCATTTCAGATTTTGTTGCTGATTTGAAATATGTAATTTAATCCATTTAATAGGCCATTTTTGAGATTTCAGGATTCCCCCATTAATTTAGATAGGACTTGGTCTTGTTTGAGCTGCTCGGAGGCGTTGCAAATATGAACGGATGTCAACAGACTTTCATTGAAAGGGACAATTGCTGCGTCCCAATTCGCCTACTTATACTATGCCCTAAAAGTATGTACTCTTTTTGTGAAGAAAAAGTACATACTTTTGAGTATGTAGCAGAAGAGTAGTCAAGCTTTGGGACATACTACTTCGTCATATCTGCATCTTTAACGGACGTTCCGTTGCTTAGTTACGTCCTGTAACTGTTTAAACTGCACTGTCAATCATCTTGTCACAGTTAACATCATCCACATTTCGTTTAATTTGATTTCCTACCGTATTGGAGAGAAATGAAGAGGCACCTTGATCTACCAGTCGCGGGGCATCTCATGAGAACTCTGCTCATGTGTTTGAATAATGATGATGCATTTAAAAATTTATGACCAAACGTATCATTATAAAAGTTCACAATGTTGCTGCAGATGAAATATAATGCAAATAACATTAAATAAATATTTTTTCATCAGGTTAGATATTGATTATTTATCACTCAAACCCCTTTCTCTACCTGTACGTCAGCTGCGCATATCCGCCATATTTGTAGTTTTTTAACACTTTTTATGCGTGTTTGTAGTAGGGCTGTGCAATTAATTGCATGCGATTCTCGTTTGTAGTTTGTATATCAGAAGCGTTGCAGGTGCGTGATGCGACAATGTGTGAATCCTCATGGTCTGTGGTTTACGCTGCTATTCACGCATATAAAGCTAAAGCTCTGTATAAAACAAAACAAATAATAAAAAAAGACATTCTAATCTTACTGGTTAACGATCAACTAATGAGCTTCGTTTGACAGTCAGGAAAATAACCTAAATGAACGAAATGCTGCCATTCTACAATTCTCCACGAGATTTATATGCTGCGCGCAAGTTCACGTAACTCAAAAACTTGCGTACACGAGCTGAGACCAGACGTGAGATTTGATCGTAGCCACCGCTCACGTCCATATTGATAAATTCCAAGTTTTGCGTTGATAAGACCTTATGCCTAATTTTCTGACATACGTTCGTTATGTAAATTAGGCCATTTATGTGTGGTTCAACCCCATATTGAAAAGTTAGTTTTTTAAGGCACTTTGTGACTTTTCTTACTTCATACACAAAAAAGTGCAAAACATTGACAAAATTAGATTTTTTGATGATTTGTTATTTTATCATAGTGATTTTATCATTTATAAATATAGCAAAAAAGTAGAAATGACTAATAAGCCAATAAGTGCTCCACTGCTGCAATCTACTGGCTATAGTGGTAATTTGATTGGGTGTTTCTGATTATTATTTTACAGAAGTGTTTGTTTACCTCAAAGTATATTTTGGTCATCCCTTTAAAAATACTATTTAAATTGGATCATTTTTAGAGCTTTAAAGTGCTGGAAATAGTGTGAAAGCTTGAAAGTTATTGAAAAGTGCTTTAATTTCTCTTTCAAAAGATTACAGAACTCTGAAATGAATAATGCAATAACATTCGATGAGTTGGGTAACGCAGTGGTCGCGCCAGTGCGACCGCTCACAAAAACTAGTCGCACCGGCAGAAAAAATGGTTGCAAAATAATAATAATAATAATAAGGACACTTTACAATAAACAATAAAATGTGAATATTTGGTCGCAGTCTGGAGCCCTAAAGTTGTCTTGAGTTTGATGCAAAATAAACACAATCTTAAGATTATTTTAAATTATTAATTCATCAACTCATTCATCACACGAGAAATCTTTTACCGGCAAATGACGACTTCTCACCAGTGATTCCCGATGGTTTTAGAGGAAATTACTCCTTGTCGCCCCCTGTTGTTTCAAAGAATAGTCCAACGGCGAACGCAACAAGTATAAAAGCCTCGTCCATTTGGGAAGGTGCGTGCGCAGTCAGCGGAGGCACGGCGAAAAGGAGGCAGGCGAAAGTATAAATCCCTTTTTACATGCGTCGATACCGATAGCCTTGTGGGCAGCGCTTCGACATATGGCGCCGTTGTGCTTTGCGTGACCCGAATTCCTTTCCCAATCCTGTACCCCCTCTCTCTCTCCCACTTTGTTTCCTGTCAGGATATACTGTCCATTCTAATAAAAGACAAAAATGCCACCAAAAAAAACATTGTTACATGTAACATATTGAACCCGGAACATTCTTTTAAAATGTTAAATATCAAGGTTTTTGATTTTTCAACTTATGTACATGTCTCTCTTGCCTCTTACTTTTTTGCAGAGAAAAGCTCAGATTCTGAGAACAAACATCCTTCTTTTAATGACATAAAGGTTAGAGTGGACAAGAAAAAAGCTCCAGAATCCAGAGACAGCAAAGAGAAGGACAGCTCCACACCAGAGACCCTCAAAGAAAAACATTCTCTTGCTAAACATTTCACCCCTGCAATCCCGGAGACTAAAAACCATGAATTGGAGGTCCATCAGCCCTCACTGATTTTTCTCCCTAAACCTACACCTGTGGAACCTAAAATTTTCTCTGCTAACCACTCCATGGGACAGAAAGCCCAGCACTGCAATGGAGACATCCCTGGCCGAAATCCACACCTATCAACGCAGCTTCTAGAGATGGAACCAGACACCATGGAATTTAAACCAGTCACAGGGCCTGGTCCTCCATTGTCTTCCTCATTAATAACAGCTGTACGCCAAGCTACCTTTCCCCAACAAACCTTAGTAGACCCAGAGACTGTTCAAAATGGACTGAGACCACAAAATGGAATAACTGACCAGGTGTCAGACAGTCTAGATAAAGAGACTACTCCAAATCATGTGGATCTTGAGAGACTTGATAGTCCAGATATTAAGCCAAATCAGAAAGAGCCAACAAATGCCAAAGGAGCAACTGAAATTGGCAAAATAACAGCAGACAGCAAGAGTCCTCTACAACAACAGTCATCAGACTCTCTTGAAACCAGAAAATCAGAAAATAAAGTGCCCCAGATGAACACAAAGCCCCCAATACCTCCCAAGCCATCATTCATTGGTTTACAGCCATCCTCAAAGGCAGTTAATGCCCAGTCACAAAAGCCTGAGGAAAAGACAAAAGTTCCCCCCAATGGTCTTTCTCTACACCCCTGGTCTCAGAGAAATGGTACCAGTACCTCCCCACCCTATACACTGAGTAAGGGTGTTTCTCTAAGTCATGAGAACTTAAGAACTGAACTAAAGGCTGAAAGCTCTACAGTCAAACGTACAAGTGCTTCAACCACTCCTACCCCATCTCCATCTCCCTTACCTTCTCCTTCAGTTCAATCTGTAAATATTGTTCCTGAAGATCCAGCTCAAACTGGGACTAGCTTCCACAGCAGAACAGGCTCGTCTGGGCGTCTGTCTGCCACAGCCTTGCGGGGAAAAATTCAGGATATGCCCTGGTACCTCACCCGTTCCCAAGAGATCTTGGGGACAGTGGCACTCAGCAACACTATTTCATCGACAGGCAATATAGCAACCATTGCAACAGATGTGAATCATGATTCCAAGAAGGTATCTCCCAAGGCCACTTCAGTGCCATCTTTGATTGACTGGAAAGAGAAAGATGCTGAAGTAGTCATTGTGAAGCTCAAAGATGGACCTGAGGAAGTGACCCCAACTCCTGTGAAAGACACTAACGGGAAACCTACAATATCGTCAAGCCATCCTGACCTGAGGCAGAAATTGTCCACAGAAGCTACTGAGTTGCACAGGCATTTTGGGACCTGCAAGTCCGAACAGCCTCAGTCACACAAAGGTAACCCTTCAGAGATTCAACTTGATAATGCGTCCTCTCTATCCTCCACAAGTCCTTCCCATCGTGATGCATGTGGCTGCCATACAGTCTATGCCAACTGTTTCAGCGGAGATACAGAGGACAACTGCAGCTTTGATGATGATCTGACTGTTTACGAGTTCTCCCGTCGAAACCAGATCAGTAAACCACTACAACCCACCACGGTTCCCTCCCATGCAACCTTCTCTGGTCCCCCACCAAATGTTCTCTCCCTACTCAGAGATTCCCCTCGTCCCCTATCTTCATCCTCAGAACTAAGTCCACTCCTGGTCGCTCCCAGACCTCTGGAATCTCTGTCTCTAGACTGTGGACCAATGAATAATCCGCTCCGTTTTTTGCAAGGCCACCATTATGTTACCGGTCAGAAAGTTGCAGGGCTTAAAGACGGCTATGCCTGTTTGCAGCGAGATATTGATGAACTTCTTATGGTTTTGAAGAAAGGACCTTCTGCAGTATACCCTCCAACCCACAAGGGGGAATGCGAAAACGGCAATGTGAATGGGAATTCGCTTTCAGAGACAGAGAGATGCCTGGTTCAGGCAGAGGCACGGAGATTGGCATCAGGATGTCAAAGAGCCACACGGGTAGGATGGGCACCTGATGATGCTCTTCTGTCCCTCGGAAACAGCTTTGGAGCTCTAGTGCAACTTACCTCAACCTGCATGCGAGTTCCCTGTTCGGACTGCGGAGGCTGTCATGGGGATATTGATGCAGATGAGGCCTTGAGGAAGCTTGAGGAGATCGTGGACCTGTATAAGGAGTTTGTAGGTGCTGTAGAGACGACGAGAGAGGGCGAAGGTGTCAGGCTTTTAGCCAAGCAGTGTACTGTTCTCATTTCAACCGTCTTTTCGCTAACACAACTGTTTCGGACAAGGACACCAGACATAGACAATGGAAATGTACCTCTGAACTTTTAAATTTGACCTTCTGGCACCCTCTTAAGGGATTGTAGAGTGCGAGCATAGAATTGTACTTAAAGTAGCGATGCCTTTCTGGCATCTAAAAACTGATTGTGTGCTGGCACACAAGAAGAATAGCAAGTGCCGTGAACGTACACACACAGTTAGAAAACTAAACATGTCAGAACTGTTATGTGTTAACCTGTTTGTCTTGCCAAGTCTCCCTATAAACGTACTGGAATTATGCATTCAGACATAGCTATTTTCTAACGATTCTTTCATTCCTGATGTATGTACAGTCTGTAGTACGTATTTATTTTTTACAAACAGTATATGCGCACCGTGGTTTCTAACCTACTATACCTGCATTTTGTTTTTGTTTTTTTGGGTATATGTGAATCCCTACCTCTTGCTCTAATAACTGAGATAAACAGTGTTATGAAACTTCACTTGTTTTCATGTTTCGTTTAGTCATGCTGCTCTAACAGATTGAAGGAACAAAGCGAACGAACACTCCACTAACCCCTAACAATAGAGGCTGGGACAAACACAAAGAAGCCCAAATACTTATGCAGTAACGTTTCACCGGACTATCCAAAGGATTTTCATTTCATTTTGTCTTTGATACCTTTCCGGCTGTAGAATGAGAGTTGATGGCAATAGAAGTGCGGCAGTTTGGCATTTTGGACTTGTTTGGCTTTTGATGTTAGTTTTTATATTGGCATATCAGGTCAATAGTGTTAACCACAGAGATCGGTGTGGTCCAAAGACATAATAGCACAATTGGGGCGTGTTTACACAACGATGTGGCCATGTTACTGTAGCAACCTGTAAAACCGATCCCAATGATAGCCAAACCACACAATTTATCACTCGTCTGTCATTTTTGACTATGCAAGCATCACGATTTGTACCCAAATTTTTCCACGTATTATACTTTCTTACATTTTATACATATTAATACATACATAATTTTCAATTTGTTATGAATCACAAATATTTAGCTTTAGAGGACATCCCTGACAAACCTAGGCCTTATATTTTATCTTGGAAGATCGTTGTGAAGTTTGTTGGATTGCATTATGCGAATGCAGCGTATATATTTATTTTGCCAACTGTTTATTCAAACAAAAGGTTCAGTTGGAAATGTTTTTTCTTCTACTTTTGTAAGTGGTGAACTGCACCATATTTAGTATACATTAAATACTCAGTGTAAATCATCTTTGAGTAAGGCCAGAAATATACTCCATGCAAGTATGTGAATGCAAATGCTTCTAGCGACACCAGCTCAATTTCATTGCGTAATACATAACGCAATGCATGTTGCCTCCTTGAGAGTTTGCTTGGAACTGCACAATTGCAATGCATCGTTCAAGCCTTCAAATCTGCATTTCTGTACTTGCATAGAGTATTTCTGATCTAAGAATGCCAATTTTGGATTTGGCTGTCATATTAACAACAAAATATGATTGCGGAGATTATCAAAGTCTACACTTGAAATTTTGAGTAATTGAGTTCTGGTGATTCATTTGCCCTTTGTTGCTGATCTCAGACCAGTATTTTGCGGTATTACAGCCAAGGATGAATATTCTCACTGGCTGTTTCTAGATCAGGTTTCAAAAGGCAACTTGCACACAGAATACTTGAGGTACATGGATGGATTATGACATCAGCCTCGTTCAGTTCTAAGTAACTTGACTTTAGAGAAGTGCTTCCAGATGGCAAGAATATCACCCATATTGGACACATCCCTCCCAATAAACACACTGCCAGATTGTGGTTATCATCAAGTCAGAAAGCTAGTTTGCATTACGAGAAAAGTCATGAGAAGGAATGAGACAAATATCTGTTATTATTCAGTCTTTTCAAAGGAACAATTTTGATATCGGACTATCAGAGAGCAAACATATTTCTGTATTAAAATTTGAAGTCAAATGAAGGTTCTAAGAAGGATGAAGACTTAAAGGAACTGCTATTGCATTTGTAGCAACTATGAAGCAAAAAAAAAAAACTGCTTGTAAAGACCATATGTATTGAGACATTGTTGTATGCAGATGATTGTTTCAAAGTGCACAAAATAAAATCTTAAATGTGGCTTTACGTGAATATGAAGGCAAACATCTGAATAAAATTAGAACGGACAATCGAGAGCAAGTTTTGCATTCCCTCTACTGTGTTCATGATAATAAAGGTTTGATTTTGAATGACAAATGCTACAGGAACTAATTCATCTTTTGTGTTGTGTGGCGTTTTCATTTTCTTTTAGTCAAAATATAATTTCTTACATCTTTCTTTTGATTTTGGGTTGAAATATGACCTGGACATGTTCTTGACAGATTTTAGTGAGTGATTTTAGATATTTTTGGGCTTTAATCTCAAAAGATGTCATCTGTTATTTTACAATGTTTCGTCTTTTCTAACAGTCTAATTTCTAGTTTACCACATGAACTAAAGCACTAAATTGTCAGTCAGACTGTATTTGTTGTTGAGTTCGCAGGAGGAGATTACAGATTAGGCCTGGGATTAAACTCAAGGCTAAATCTTTCACAGTTCAAACTGAGGGAATGATGGGATTGTGCTGGAGCTGTTTACTGGCAGACACGCTCATTGTAATCTGTGGCTTTTCAACAGACTAAATTTGAATCTGTAGTAACTCTGAAAGATGTTTTTTGTAGCCTTTTCTCTTTTTAATTGTAAATGGAAACTCTGTGCTTTAGGTAATTTAACACTCAAAGCATAGTTCACCAAAAAACTAAAATTCCATCATTTACTCACTCTCATGTCGTTTGTTGATAACCAAACAGGTTCAGTTCCCATAGAGTTCCATTGTATTTTTTGTCCATATGAAGTCAATGAGGACCATCACCTGTTTAGTTACCAACATTCTTCACAATATCTTCCTTTGTGTTCTGCAGAAGAAACAAAGTCATACAGATTTGGAACGACGCGAGGATGAGTAAATGATGATGGAATTTTTATTTTTGGGTGAACTATTCCTCTAAGTGATGGTTTTATTACAAAAATATTATAGAGTTTCACATTTGGATGGTACAGCTGTATAATGTTATTCAGTAGGTGCGAGGATGTTGCAATGTGCTTGCTAAAGTGCTCTGAATGGTTTTTGCATGCTGTTATATGGTTGATAGGGCATTCTGTGCAGTTTTACTACGGTTTATTAATTTTTTATTTCAGTTCACACAGTAGTGATATCACACTGTCAGAGCAGCCAGAAGGGAAATATTTGAAGTGCTATTTTAGTAATACAGGACCACTTTTTTTGCCAAATGTTCATGATATTTTCATCCTCTTGCATGTTGAGAGGGCAACAATTGCATTTATTTCCAATCCACAGTGTGATAATTGTTCAGCATGTAGCGTTATACTTGCAAGGGTCCATTTGTATGAACATAAGTGGGTGAAATCAAAACATTCAATATGGTGACTGTCGTCCCACTTTAAAGTTAAAAAGAACACATTTGTTACTTATGAATGCACACAAGCTTGAGCAGCCAGAAAAACATTTGATCATAAAATCAAAATGTATAGCATTGTTGTCATATTATTTTCCCACGTTGTGTTGTGTTAAATATAAAAAAATTATATTTTAACCCAGAACAGCCAAGCAACCATATAGCATTACCCTGTGAATCTAGAGGCCGATTTTGCACTACTTAAATTTACTAAAGAAAACATTTAAAAGTTTTTAAATTGCTTGCAATTTGTATGAAAAGCAGGAATCAAAATGTTTTTAATTTACATAAAACATTTGGCCTACTGCCTCCATCAACATCTAATCATTTAGGACATTTTTCCAAAACCATCGCTGGGATTTACTTGCGGCTCAGAGAAGGAAAAGCCACCCACATGATGCCCTGAGATGGTGCTACCATACGGCTCTAAAAGCATCTGTCCTTGAATGTCATTTCACCCCGTGTGATGGGATGTTTCCGTGTCTTACTCTGTCCCCCAGAGGTTAACTCTGTCTTGAGCAGAATGGAGGGAAGTGCAATTGAGCCCATTATGTCAGCCACGGACGGTTAAGTACAGGGCTTTAAAGTGTGTGAATGCTGAAAGGCTTGAAGAGAAAAAAAAATGGATTCAGAAAAACATGCAAAAGTAGAACAGAAAGGTTTCGAATTAATTGAATTCTATGGCTCAGACTTCTTGATGCAATTGCAAATGCAATTGGGTCATTTTCAGGGCAATGATAGATGATGTAATCTGTAAAGCTGCTTTGAAATATGTATACTGTTATAAGCGCTATGCATATAAACCCTGTCTTGACAAATAACTCTCCTCATGTCAAGTGCATGGTGCTAAGCTATTATAATGGTATAATATTTATACCAATAATATATTGAATATTTAGGTATACAAAGGCCCAATTTTTGGTCACATTTGGTGTACATATGATATTTATTTTTAATAACATTGTTTACTATAAGACGAGTAATAAAAATAAATAGTCCGTTTTGATCTCATGATGATTAAAGCATCATGAACTGCTCAAAAATGACACCCAGAATGCAGTAAGTGGAATTACTTGTTTACTTTCCACCCAGAACAATGTGAAAATGTAATTCATGTCACAAAACACTCGTTACATAGAAACAGCATTTCATGAAAATGATCACACATCTTTGAATACATTAGGACTTTTTCTGATTGGCAAAAACACTAATACCATGGGCTTGTACAGACATCTCTCGCTTTGTGTGGTCCACAATCACACCCATTTCTGAACCCTCGGTCAACCTGCACGGAACACTTATGATGAAACATGGCTTATAATGCTCCAGTCCAGAGTTTGTGCATCATGTTTTTTAACAAAACAATAGAAAAAAAGTAGAAATGTACTGTCAGTAGTGCAACACTGTGCCTTCTCCATTCGTGTCCCACAGACCCCCAAAAAGTGAGTAAAAGAGCCACTACAAAACTGATACGAGAGCCACAGCGTGCGAATACATTTTACAACACTTATAGTAGCCAAGTAATATGGATGGAATTTATATGTAGTTATCAGCATATGAATACGGTCCATCCATAATTATACATATTAAGTGTTAAAGGGACAGTTCACCCAAAACTCATTTACTCACCCTCATATCATTCCAAACCTGCATGACTTACTTTCTTCTGTGGAACACAAAAGATGATATTCTGAAGAACAAACAAGTTTTGGGGCCCATTGACTTCCATTGAATTTTTTGTCCATACTATGGCAGTCAATGGGACACAAAACCATATGATTACTCAGATTCTTCAAAATATCTTCATACAGGTTTGGAATGACATGAGGGAGAGCAAATTATTCATTTTTGGGTGATCTATCCCTTTAAGTGCAGACGTTAAGGAGCTGGCAGTGTCCAGACCTCTTTTAAAGAGGTAAAAAGAAAAAAAATCAATTTGGCTTGCTTCGCAAAAAGTGCACTCTGTTATCCATCCCGGTCTTCAGAAAACTTTCAGGAGAAGCTCGTAAGTCGCATTGATGATCCCCCAGGACAGAAGAGATCGGTGGTAGTTGAGCGTCGCTCCGCGGAAGAGCAGCACGATGCTGCCACCTCGTTCCCGCCACACCGTCATCAGCACTTGATGGCAAGGAACAAATTTACCCCCGACTTGAGCCTGAGCTCGAGATTTGACCACATTCAGGGGGTAGAACATGATACCCAGCGCCGCCCCCAGCAGCCCACCGCACACAAAGTCATTGGCCATGTGACCCATATGGGTTCGGGCATCAGGCAGACACTGTTTAATTGGCCCACGCAAGCCAAAGAACAAAACGTTACTAGGCCCGTTTCGCAACAAAACCGGGACCAGCCCACGGTAGCACTCACTCACACCATAATCCCGCAGGAGAGTCCGGAAAGTGTGGGCAGTATTATTGAAACGCCCGTTGTGCCTGTGATCTTGAAGCAGCGTTTGCACCCTTTCAAATGGCGTAAGGGCGGCCTCAGCCGTCCCGGCCAGCGCAGCAGCGACGCTCCGTGTAACAAGCTCGGGCGCACCACTTCTGTGAGCGTGACGCAAAAGCAACCGGGAAAAATCCTCATACAGACCAAACATGATGGCCACGGTGGTGGTCTTCTGCAGTAGTGGAGGCAGAAGCCCTCGGTAGAGATGTCTCAACCCTTCCCTCTGCAACTGACGGACGGCTTCGGTCACTCGGACCCCGTGAAGCTGCTGCCGGAACAACACTTTCTGAATAGGAAAGGTCACGACGATGTTGCTAAATGCAGCAAGTGAGCCGCACACATAGTGTTTTCCCCGAGCGCCCAGATTGGCCCCTATTAGTGCGTGTCCACCTTTACCCAACTTGCCCTGCGGTTGCCGGGCCGAATCCGGGTCCATAGTAGTAACCACCCCCATAGGAAACTAAGCATTGGACTGGTCAGCAGAAGCGATCCAGGTAAACACCCATCAATAGCATTTTAAGCTGTAGGAAAGAGAAAAAGCATAAGAAGAGTCAACAAACATATCTTGGAGAGCTGATCCAATCCAAATGTGTTTTATTGGCCAGTGGTTTCAGGTAAGAGTCTAATCTTTGAAACCGTTTTGCGCAATTTACTGCTGAGATAAGACACGTTACCTAACCACACATCAAGTGACCCAGACAGGAAGAGGGCAGGAGGACATCAGGCAACTGAACCTTATCAACCTAAAACCTCAGCTTAATATTGTTTGTAATATGGCAAGATTAAAAAGGCAAAAATCCACTGGCAAAACCATTGTTTTTTTCATGCACTGGTAAAATCTGAGTTATTTTGCTTGCTATTAGAATAAAAAGAGAAATCCAAAACCCTTTCTGTAAAAAAAAAAAAAAAAAAAAATTTAACTGTTACTATGTCAACTAATTTCAAATTTAAACAAGAAATTTTGAGCCTGGCTTTATCCAATGTTCAGATTTCTGTTCTGGAAAAATTATGCAAATTAGTGCATAATTAATTACATAATGCCTTGTTTGCATATTTAAACACTTTAGAAAACTTGAAACACCACAAACTTGTCTTAATGTACTGTGAATAATCAATTAGATAAGTTTGGTGATATCCACATTCAATTTTTACCCAAAATGATTTACTCATGTCATTCCAGATCTGTGTGACTTCATGTGTAACACAAAAGGACATGTTTTTGAAAAATGTTCACACTGATCTTTTCTATTCACTGCAAGTATATATTTAACATGGACACTAGATATGTTGTGCAAGCTTTTATGTTAATTATGTAAAATCTGTCATAATAAATTGCTTTACAAATGCAGCAGAACAAATTAGGTTTTGAAAGCATGTATAATACCTAGAATTATTTTATAAGTCTTGAGATATAATGCACATATTGTCATACAAGTTGTTTTATTGTGCTTTTTGGAGCTCGACAGCCCCTGTCTGCTGAGTGCTTTTGCTGTTGCCTTACATGAAAGAGCAGTGTCACTTTACTAAACATCTCCTGCTGTGTTCCAGGAAGAAAAAGTCTTATGGATCTGAAATGACACGAGGGTGAATAAAAGCCGTTCTCATCGTGACATTGGCTCCTTAACACTGGTAAAAGCCATGAGAATTAATGCACAGAAATTCAGTCGTCGAGTGAATGTAAATACAACCCATGTGCAAGACTTCTCCAAAAATAAAACGGCACATGTACTGGTGAGGGAAGACACTAGAGGGACTTTTGAAGGTCATATTGAGGACTGGGTCATGAAATAATCTTCTGCCATCATAATAAAACAGATTCAGAAGACTTAACCTGTCCACCATCATATATCAGACTTAAACGCTGCACGAACAGTGATGACAGGTAAGTGTTAGCCAGCTGGACAGCTGCCCCAACTTCACTACGCATTAAACACTTACATATGTAGCTTTTAAGAATGATACAATAGTTATAAAGGACTTAAAGCATGTGTGGCTGAAATGCTGTGATCAGCAGTGAAATGTCCTTGATATGATCTGACTTTATGTGAATCATCTCTTTCCAAGAGTATGTGAAAGCCTGATTCATTCTAAATACGTACAAATGACATCTGCATGTATGCTACATACACATTGTTTAAAATCTAATGTCATATGTGCAGAGGAAATGTTTCATTTGGATTACATTCCATTATTAATCATAACATGTGCTGGAAACAGCTAGCAGGCTAACGTTACTACTAGCACTACAGTGCCAAAAACAGTGGATAGACTAAATCAAACACCAATATCATGAATATATAAGTAGTATCTCCCATGGCATCAACATAAGTGTAAATACATAAAATATACTTAATATTTTCTCTATACAAACTGCATTGTGTTGCTCTTTTTCACTATATGTCTTAACAGTAATTATTAAGAGTCAATAACTTTCAAATATCACTTCAATAAACATAAATGACCTGTATGTTGTGATTTAAAAGCTTAATTAGTTTCATGTCACTTATTAGCGCTCCTACGCGAAGCTAATGCTAATACTGTGACAGCACAAGTTCAGATGTTCACACCGCGAATTTATTTACTAAAAGTGTTTATGTTTGTGATTATATGAATCTTAGCAGTTAATAGAGCTAAATGTATGTAATTAATTACCTCTTGGTTGTGGTCCGGAGGAAAGTCACGGCTCTGTTGGGCTAGTGAGGCGGTGCCGACTCAGAGCTTCTTTGGTTTCTAGTGCTTCCACTTCAGACTGACAGAGTGATAAACCGGAAATGGTTACGAAAGAATCGCTTCTAGTGCTTCCACTCGCATGGCGTTTTTATGGTGAATTTAACCACTTTACTTTTACTGCAGTAAGTTGCCACTGGAGGGCGTCAGAAAACATTATACACAACCATTGAACATGAGAAAGGGTTAAAGACTATTTTATAATTAATTTAAATGTTTGTGCAGCACCAGAACAGCAGAGGGCAGTCGGAAAGATAATGGCACGTTGCTTCGCCTTGTGCGCTTTCCACGAAACAGGGAAGGAATCTTCCATAGTCGATTGTAGGGGATTCATGTAAATAGTATATTTTATTCTGTTAGAAATTAATCTGTGAAAAGTGAAATACTTTACTTAATTTCTTAATAAGTATATATATACAAGATAATTATAAAATCTCCTTTCTACTTGTGTATAAATAAATTGTACACCAAAAAGTTGTTCAACCCCCCCTCCCGCGTCTGAGATGGTCCAGTACAAGCGTTCAAACATTCGCGGTAAATATATTCTCACTGTCAGACTCTGGAGATTTGTTCGCTCTTTGTGATTAGGCTATTGTTTTTGTTTATATATATTGTTATATAATCATATAAATGCGAAGATGAGTAGGATGGCGAAAGCTTTGAAAGCTGTTCAGCGCGAGCTGCTGGTGAGTGTCAGCGGTTTAATGTTTTGAATCATAATTACGTTATATTTTGCCAAGTAACGTTAATTCCTAACACATAATATTAATAATAATAACACATATTTTATTGTTACTATTATTTATGAGGAAAAATATAGCGTCTAATATTGCTAGCATTCATATGACATGTATTTTTATTTATTTTTTACTTTTAATTATCAAAACATGTAACGTTAGTTTTAATGTCACTACTATTTATAATTAATAAGCTATTGTTTTTGTTCTTTATGATAATATGATATATTAATATGGCATATTATGAAATATTATACATGTATTATGTTTTATTTTTTGATAAGCTGTTCCTGAAACATAATATCATTATCACTAATATGCGTGTTATGTAATAACAAATATTCTCTTTTTATTGTTGTTTAGTATATAACATAATATAACTTGATAATGACATATATTATATGGACATATGTGTATTAAATTATACGTTTTATATTTTGATTTGACTTGTAATATTTTGATAACACCAATATACATGTTGTACGTATATACATACATTATACATATATATATATATATATATATATATATATGTGTGTCTGTGTGAATATATATATATATATATATATTAGGGCTGTAGCTATCGATTATTTTTGTAATAGAGTATTCTACCGATAATCGAGTAATCGGATACAAATTAAAAACAATTTAAGAGCAATACTAGATATTCAAGAGAAAATAAGATTAAAATAAACAACTAATTTGCTTCCTTTTTAGAAAAATTTATATTTTTACTGCTGAAATTAATAACCGTTAAAACTAAACCCATTTAATGCATTTAATTGGCAAATTACATTCAAAATGCAAATACAAATATATCAATAACAAATAAATAAAATAAAAATATCAATGAAAAAAATAAATGAATAAATAAAAATACAATCAATTTCACATTACTTTAAAAAAGATAAACATTTCAACCTAAAATTAAGGCATACTTTGAGAATCAGTGGACTAAACAATTATTTTTTTTGTATTCGAGTTACTCAAGGAATCGTTTCAGCCCATATATATTGTGTGTGTGTAATATACTGTACATGTAGCTACTGTGCATGCAATAATATTCACTTAAAAGTTTGGACACAATTGGCAGAATTTGTTGTTAATTTCTGTCTTGTCTTAGAGTGCAAAACAGAGCAGTAATGATGCAGCGGAGTCTCCACAGCCCCTGGACATTTCATCCATAGAGAAAACCAGTTTCTTTCAAGGAGATCAGTATTCTCCTCATGGTATGACAATCCTGTAATAAGTGTAGTTTGGGGAAAAAGCAAAAACATAATAGTTATAAAAAGAAGTAGTCATCGCTTTTTCAAAACAAAACCTCAAAGTAACTCTTCTATATAAATCCAGAAAGTGACTTTCAGTTCTTGTTGTCTTTTGCAGGGAACCCCCTTCACAGCACAGCTTTGGAAGAAGATCTCAGTCCTGGACCAGAACAGAACCAAAAGTCTGCTCCAGAGAAGTTGGGTCGACCACGAGCTCGGAAGCCTGCTCTTGGTGTAATGGACACTGAGAAGACCGCAGTTACTCGGGCTAAGAAAATAGGCAAAGCTGTTTCTGAGGCACTGAATAAGAAAGCTTCATCCAAAGAGAACCAGGAACCACCTCAGCTAACAAATAAAGGAGCAAAATCAGTAGTAAGGTAGAGTGTGGTCCTGTGAGATCATTGGGTTTCAGAGGCATTTCTGGTATGCAGCTGTGGTTATGCATCAGTATAATAATATAAAGGCTTTCTGTGTCATTACAGAAAAGTTAAAGGCAGACCTTTGCCAACCATATCAGAAGGCAAGAAAAGAACATCAATCCCCACAAGATACACAGCCAAGGTGAGAGTTTAAAGGAATAGTTCACCCAAAAATGTAAACATACTCCCCCTCAGGCCTTCCAAGATGTAGATGAGTTTTTTTCTTGATCAGAACATTTTTAGAGAAATGTAGCATTACATCACTTGCTCACCAATGGATCCTCTGAAATGAATGGGTGCCGTCAGAATGAGAATCCAAACAGCTGATAAAAACATCACAATAATGCACAAGTAATCCAAACCACTCCAGTCTATCAAGTAACGCCTTGTGAAGTGAAATGCTGTGCATTTGTAAAAAAAAAAAGATTCTGTTGAGATGTTTATAACTTCAAACCATTGCTCCCTGCTAAAATACAAGTCCATAATAACATTGCCTCCTCCAGTGAAAAAGTCCATCTAAATGTCCTCTCACATCATAATCCACAAATATATTTGTTTAGAAATGTTTTGGACTGTTTTCACTCATAAACTGTTAATGTTTGTCTCATGATTCAGTGAATATTTGTATCCTGATACCACCAGGCCGCTTTTTCACTAGAAAAAGCAATATTATGGATAGATTAATATTTTAGCCAGAAGCAACTTTTTGAAGTTAATGCATTTTCATGATGGATTTGTTTCTTATGAACATGCAGCGTTTCTCTTCACAAGACATTAATTGATGGACTGGATTATTGTGATGTTTTTATCAGCTGTTTGGACTCTCTTTCTGACGGCACCCATTCACTGCAGAGGATTCATTGGTGAGCAAGTGATTTAATGCTCAATTTCTCCAAACCTCTTTAGATGAAACAAACTCATCTATGCCTTGGATAGCCTGAGGATGAATACATTTTCAGCAAATTTTAATGTCTTAATATTTTCAACATCATCTGCATTTTTTTCCTGACATAAAATCTTTTTAGCAGTCTGGACTTCTTAAAGTCATGAATTCACATGAATGTGAATTCGTGGCAGATATGAAAAGTAATTTATTTGGAATGCATGTTTTTCCCACCTCGTTTTTTCAGGAAGCAGTCAAAGGTCGGGGGTCAGCAAAAGAAACCTCTTCGTCCCAAGGAGCGGCTCGGAGACAACAGAGGTCACCACCATCCTCAGAGGAGCTGACAGACGAGGATGAAAGTTTTGTATGCCTCATATCTTCATTTATCAGTATCTACATGTATGATATATGAAATATGGCCCTTTAATTCAGTTTTTCTTTTACAGCACCCAAGCATGGAGAAGTCAAAGGGGTTAAAGAGTAGATCGTCCAGTCAACGACAAAGTGGCCACAAACAAAAAAGGAAATCTTCATCAGGTACTAAACAAGACAGTTGTAAAGTTTGTTAAATTAAATGTGTAGTGTTTTTCATTTACATGCCTGCATTTACATGCTCTTGGTGCTGGCAGTATTTTTCCGCATTCATTTTCTACTTCAAAAAACATTGAAGAACGGCTCAGAGATGAATCACAAAATTGCAAAACTTTTAATTTAAAAATGTATTGGGAATGCATGATCTGGTCAAATGTTTACCTTGAATGCAATATTAATTATTTTGAATTAAAAAAACATTGACCAAATGCAAAATTGTCTTGCATTTGGTAAACTTGCAAAAACTTGTCTTTCTCCAGAAAGAGCTGGCCCCTCTAAAAAACCCAGGGATTTGAAAAGTCCAACTGATCTTGATGTGGTGCTCGATAGTTTCCAGGAGTTTGTCACTCAGTATAAGTAAGTGTGAATTGCACTAATCAATCCAGTGTCTTCATAATTAACAGAAGTCAAGTAATTAAATATTTGACTCTGGTTTCTGCAGGCAGACCATAAACTCTGAAGCAGTCAAACGCTCCATTGATGCTGTCAGTCGCTCATTTGAGGAGCAGCTCTCAGAGATAGTGAGACTGTTTTTCAGATCTTTTCACATAAAACAAATGGACATGTTGCTGATGTCATAATTATAAAAAATGTGTCATTTATTCTTAGATCACCGCAACAAAGGAACTCAAAAATGTGAAAAGAGAAAATAACAAGGTGATTCTCCATTACATGTCTCATCTGGGCAATATACAACTACCGACTACAGATCAAAACCTTGACATAATTACGTTTTTTTGTTTGTTTGTTTATAAAAGAAGTGTCTTATGCTTACCAAGACTGCTTTTATTCGATCAAAAATGCAGTAAAAACAGTAATATTGTGAAATATTACAATTTAAATGCATATTAAAATGATTTGTAAAGGATTGTGTGACACTGACAACTGGATGCTGAAAATTCAGCTTTGCCATCACAGAAATAAATTACATTAAATATATTCAAATAGAAAATTGTTGTTTTAAATTAATAATTTTTCACAATAGTTTTTCCACTTTTGACTGGAAATTTTGAATAGCAGAGTTGCCTTGCAGATGCTAACTGTGTTGTTCTTTCTTTCAGATCAATAGCGCTATTAATAAGAAGAGGACCAGACTTGTGGAAGCCAATAATGAGCTCATTAAGTAAGCACTGACAAGTAAACACAGTAATTGATGTTAATTTTGAGGTCTGTTATTCTAAAGGGACCCTATCAAGGAAAACTGGATTTTTCTTTGTCTTTTATTCTATTATATAAAAATTGTTTGTTCAAGTCATAGTTATGAATTTATAACTGTAAAATTGAAATGAGTTTTTTGTCTCAGGGGAAAGACAAAGGTGAGAAACCTTCAGAAAGATCGTGATGAGATGGAACAGAAACTCAAAGCTCTGAGAGAAGGTTCCTCTTTGCTCACCAACCTGCAGGAGCTCAACACAAAGTACCTGAAGCACCGCACAGCTCATCCAGATGAGGTGGAAACGGTGAGGAAGTCTGCAGTTAGTTGATTTGGTGTTGAGCTTTCATTCCTATTGAGCTCTGTACATAAAATTACTGTACAAGCACGTCATTTTGTCATATTTGATTGGATTTGTGAGGTTTATTGTACTTTGGTCCATTGCTCATTTTGTTTCTGTCTTTTGTCTGACAGTATGGCCCATCCTGTATGCCTGCTATGTTGATGGAAGCCAGGTGCATCATGGGAGCAGAGCACCAGCTAAAGACTGTCAATGACCATCTACAGCAGGTTTTAGATGAAACGGAAAATGAATAACCAACACACACTGTACAGCTCAAATTATTATTCATTTCATGGTGGTAAAGTTTGAAATGCTGCTTAGTCATTTAGACCCTTTGTTTTCTAATGCCCCATCTGAGCTTGTCTGATAGGATCATAAGATGCTTTAGGCTAGAAATGATCACTGTGGTGTTTCAGAATTTCACGTTTCCCGCTTGTAAATATGACTCTGTGTGCTCAGAACTCTGCCTGAAGGACACATTAATGTACCAAAAGAAAAAAATACCAATAATTTTCTGACAGCAGTGTGTGTTAAGCCATGCCACATAACTTCTCACTAATGTCCCACAGTTTTTTGGCGATTCCATCATCTTTGGCCTCGGGTTTGATTTGCACCAGCTGACTGTCAGAAAAGTATCGTCCACTCAGGTGCTCGATGTTCTCTTGTAGTGCGCAGTACAGCGTCATCTGAGCCCCAGACACTGGGTCGGTTGCCCAGAACTTAATAAAGATGGCCTTGATAATGCGCATGTGCGATGTCACGGGTGAGGTCTGTTCTTACCGACCCTGAAATAGATAAAATACGGAAAACAAACCATTAGAGGATAAGAAATAGATGCGAGAGGCTAGACACTTCTGACTTTTCCCTGTTTTTTCTGGACCTCTGCTGTTTTCAGGGATTCTGGGTATCTAATTTGCCCTTCCATGAATTAAGGCCTTAAAAGATCTTACATTGGAGCAGAAAGTCTTGAATCGTGGCATTTAAATTGTTACATGCAATGCAAAAAAATTAACATCTGAGTAGCTGAACAAAAATTAAGTCAATTAAGTTCCAATTTATTGGCAGACATGTGTCCCTTTTTTAATCATAAATTCAACTCCTTTTAATAATTTTCCCAGAAAAAAAGCTATTTTGTGTGTAAAATTAGTTCAAAAGTAATGGATATTGGTTAGAAGTTGTATTTTCAAACTTTGAAGTGCTGTTGATACCCTTCCTCGGATAATATATTGTGTGACCTATATTGTGTACCCTTTAATTTATTCCTTAAAGTTTCTTTAAAAAAGGTCTTAAAAGATTTTATATTTGCCCTTTTTTATAGATTTTATAGAAACCCTGTGTTTTGTGGCAGTAATACGTATCTCATCGCTGATGTGTATGCACAGAAACACTTAGGAATCTTTGTTGTACTATTAATCAGTATATGATTGTTGTAAATGTTTTAATTATAGTTATTGGCAAATAATACTCGCATGTTGAAAACTCTCATTGACCACTAACCTGGATGAAGACTGTAGCATGTGACGTTGGTTCCCTCCAGTCTCTTGGCCAGTTCATGGTTGAAGAGCACATTACAGAGCTTGCTGTTGGCGTAGGCTCTGAATAAATCAATGTCAGATGATCCCAGAGCAAGCTTCTTGTGTGTGTTGATGCAGTTGAAATCAATAGTGCCCAGATCATGACCACAAGATGACACATTGACCACCCTGCTTTGCGCACACTACTTGAGACGCTCCAACAGAAGACTGGTAAACAGGAATGGACCGATGTGATCGACACCAAAGATCATCCCGAGGACATCTTCAGTGCGTCCTGGAGCAGCCAGTGCTTAACAACACAAACCGGTATCAGTAATGCTGGTATCACAAACCACAGCTTACACTACCAGTCAGAATTTGGAATAAGATTTTAAAATGTTTTTGAAAGAAGTCTCTTTTGTTAAAAAATACAGTAAAACATTGATGATATTAAAATTAAAAAATATATTTTTTCTGTTGTAATATATTGCAAAATGTAAGTAATTCTTGTGATGCAAAGCTGCATTTTCAGAATCTTTTCTCAGCATACTGTTGTGGAAACTTTCAGAGTAAGATTGAAGTAATAATGATTATATTAATACAAATTAATGAACGTAATAAGAATTTTTTATAATAAATAAATAATTATATATATATATATATATTACAAAAATATTTCACAATATTACTGTTTTTATTATATTTTTGATCAAATAAATGCAGCCTGGGTGAGCGTAAGTGAATTTAAAACATTAAAAAGCCTAATTACTTCAAGCTTTTGTCAGGTTGTGTATGTATTTTGAAATTAACCTTAGGTTTAGGAGTTAGTTAGGTTTCCTTTTTAAGTTTTACCAGCGTTATTGATGAGCAGGTCCAGTCTGGGCTCTACCTTGAGGAAGGTTTCGGCAAAAGATCGAATGGATTTCTGACTTGCAAGATCCAGTTGCATAAAGATCACAGCATCATTCCCAGTTTCCTATTAGGCAAATATCGGAATGTTCTAGCAGATACAATGTTTGTACAATAGGTAAAGCATGAAGTTGCAGCTTCCCAGATTAGAGTAGAATCAGATCTGTCACTCACTGTCCTGATTTCTTGTGCTGCTGCTTCTCCTCTCTGTTTGCTGCGGCAGGCCAGAATCACTCAGGCTCCTCTCATGGCCAGCTCTGCAGCAGTCTCCTTCCCGATGCCAGTGTCGCCCCCTGTCACACACAACAGATGGAATATATATTCTTTGTTGTTCCCGCATAGACAGACACAGAGTCCTAGCTTCATGTTAAGTATTTGCTCTAGCTGAACTTTATTTAGAGCAGTAATTCTTTACAGTTGGACTCCAAAGCCCCTATCGTCCACATTAATATTCAAAAACTACAAAAATGTATATTCATTAATGCACATGGCATTTTAAGATTTCATTACGTGACTTTCCTGGGTCTATAAGTCACACTTTTCATTACAATATTAATTTAAGTGATTTGAAATAATCTTAAGCAATCAAGTTTGCTAAGGGTTTTTAGTAGGTTTGGTTGCTTTTTTTCTACTCCATAGACAATTCAGTTTTGTATTATCTAGTATTATTTGTATTAAATGACATGTAATGCATGTTTTGTTTCAGTGATATGTTAGTATTACTGATATATTAATATTTTTAGTAATTTTGTTACATGCTTTTTTCAATTAGCTTTTTAAAATTTGATTTCCTTTTTTTATTTAGTAAATTTAATGCTAAATTCAACTTATTTCACTTTTTTTGCCCAGACTACATTTCTATTTTTTACTTAAAATTTATTTTACTTTATTTCAGCTTTATTTTAATTAAATCTTTTTTCTTTCTTTTTTTTTATACTGAAACTATTATAATATAACCTTTTATAATTCACAAGAAGAAAAGAATCATCCGAACATCTCAACTATTATTTGCAGTTAAAGGAAAATCATATATGACATCTTTAATATATATATTATATATTCACTGAAATTTTATAAGCTATTTTAGTTTCCTGCTGCTCAGATTTTTAAAGTAGAAAAAAACTCTCCAGTAATCTTACAGAAGAGATCAGTGTCTCAAGTGTGGTGATATTTGCCATATTTCTTGTCATGTTGTATTTTTTTTTTTTTCTAAGGAATTTTAGGACAAATATAAGAAGTTGAGCTAAAAGAACAACCTCTGAGAAATCTTGCAGTATAAACTTTTGAAAAAAAAAATTCACCTACCCGTTACAATGACAGTTTTCCCATATAGTTTGGCAGTGCTATGAGCAAAAATCCTATAACCAATAAAATATGCAACCGATAAAACTACGATAAATAAAAAGAAAATCATTTTCGCGGTTGTGAGCGCAGCATTCAGAAGTCTTTTCACCTGCACTAAACCTCGACCCTTTATATCCACATACAGAAACTGAATAAACAGTCAAGCTACGCCCATCTGTAAACACTGGATATTCTGGAATGTGGGTGTTATAACTATAAATATATACACACACACACACACACACACACACACACACACACATATATATATACATATTTTTTATTTATTTAGTCATTTTGCAGACGCTTTTATCCAAAGCGACTTACAAATGAGGGGGAAGTCGTGGCCTAATGGTTAGAGAGTCGGACTCGTAATCGAAAGGTTGCGAGTTCGAGCCCCCGGCCGGCAGGAATTGTAGGTGGGGGGAGGGAATGTCCAGCGCTCTCTCCACCCTCAATACCACGACTGAGGTGCCCTTGAGCAAGGCACCGAACCCCCAATTGCTCCCCGGGCGCTGCAGCATGGCTGCCCACTGCTCCGGGTGTGTGTTCACGGTGTGTGTGTGTGTGTGTGTGTGTGCATTTGTTCACTACTCACTGCTGTGTGTGTGCACTTGGATGGGTTAAACGCAGAGCACCAATTTCGAGTATGGGTCACCATACTTGACAATACGTCAATACGTCACGTTACGTCACGTCACAAATGAGGACATAAGAAGCAATCAAAACCAACAAAAGAGCAACAACATGCAAGTGCTATTACAAGTCTTGGTCAGCCTAAGCTTGGAGCTCCCTGTCCAATGGCGAACCGACCTTCGGCTCCTGGACGAACGCAGAAGGACAGATGCACATCAACTGCCTCGAAAGGACGGCAGTATGTCAAGCTCTTCTGTTCTTCCTGCCAGTCCTGAAGGGACACCACGTACTAGTCCGCTCGGACAACATGACAGTGGTGTCATACATAAATCGCCAGGGCGGGCTCACCTCGAAACGCCTTTTCGAGATGGCAGAGCGCCTCTTAGTATGGGCACATCTCAACCTAACAGCCTAACGACTCCTAAGTTCGTCCTAAAACCAAAACACGGCTATGTCCCTAAGGCGCTCTACACTCCGTTTAGAGCCCAGGTTATTACGCTCTCTGCGCTCCCCTCTTCTGAGGAGGACCAAGAGTTCAACCTTCTCTGCCCGGTCAGGGCATTGAGAATGTACATCGAGCGTTCCACGCCCTTTAGGCAGACGGAACAACTCTTTGTCTGCTTTGGAGGCCGCACCAAGGGGTCTCCGGTCACAAAGCACAGAATATCTCAATGGTTAGTTGACGCTATCGCACTAGCATACTCCTCCCTGGGCCTCCAGAGCCCCATTGGAGTGAGAGCCCATAGCGTCTAGCGATGCAGTACGAGTGAAGTATCGACAGGGAACGTACTCGGTTACTAACGTAACCTCGGTTCCCTTAGATACGGAAATGAGTACTGTGTACTGCCATGCCATGCAGCTGCACGACTCAGGTCGTCGCTTCAGTCGAATTGGCCTGTTTTCCTATGGCGAAGAGCCCGCTTATATAGCCAGATGACCCCGCCCCTTCTGGCAGGCTCTGGCGGGTTTTGCCGCCATGGTTTGTTTTTTATTACTGCACGAACCAATGGCCGTGCAGTCACACTGCGTGATTGAAAAAGTCTTCAGTCCTTGGAGAAAAAGGAGTTTTCCCCATAGCGTCTAGCGACGCAGTACTCGTTCCCGTATCTAAGGGAACCGAGGTTATGTTAGTAACCGAGTACGTTGTCTCTTTGTATTTTTAGTGCAGTTTGCTAAGGCAAATGGAGCAAAGGAGTGTAATTCTGTCACCATATTTTTTATGTGTACAGCTACTTTTAATATACTGTTATAAGTGTTTGATAACGCCTTACATTTGTTAAACAATATATAGCCTAACTCCAACAGTCCTTTTTCCAATCTAATAATGACTTTGCACTTCTCTGTGTCAGAGGTTTTTCGCTCCAGACGACCTCCATAAATCAAAGAGGCACTAATGAGTTCACTTTGTTGTTTGGCCACACTACTATTCAGTACACAATGCTGCTATTATTATTATACATACCGCCACACTCTGGCCAAATGAAGGTGTTTCAACTACAGGTACATCTAAAAAAAAAATTAATATCATGAAAAAGGTCAATATTTTTGTCACTCATTTCAGAAATATATAGATTCATTACACATAGAGTGAAATATTTCAAGCCTTTATTTCTTAATTTTGATGATTATGGCTTACAGATAATGAAAACCCAAAATTCAATGTCTCAGAAAATTTGAATATTACATAAGATCAATAAAAAAGGGTATTTAAACAGAAATGTCAGGCTTCTGAAAAGTATGTTCATCTCTATGCACTCAATATTTGGTTGGGCTTCATTTTGCTTTAATTACTGCATCAATGCGGCGTGGCATGGAGGTGATCAGCCTGTGGCACTGCTCAGGTTTAATGGAAGCCCAGGTTGCTTTGATAGCAGCCTTCAGGCCATCTGCAGCTATATGTATTATTATATTTATTCTTAAATACTCAGTTTTGTATATTATAGTGAAATAGTGTTATTACAAAAGTAATATTCCTTATTTAGTTTAATGGTTTTATTTAGAAATAATAACCATAATCATTATTAGTTATGTTGATAAATAAAAACAACATTTTGACCAAATCATGCACCCCTACAAGTAGAGCAAACCTGATTGTTTTTGGGTTTTTTTTGTTGCTGATGTTGTTGTTTTTTTAATACATTTTTGGCCTTTTTTTCCAAATTAAGAAAATGTTTGTCTGAAAACCATAAGGTTCAGATTTTGTGTGCCCCGTGCAGAGCATTAATGTAAAAACATTCAGTGTCTGTAGCACCAGTGCTATTGTCAGTCCTCTGTCGTGTGTGTCATGTGTTCCTGCCTCTTGTGTCCATATTTGGTTTGTTTCCTGTCCTTGTCTAGTGTGATTATTAGTTAATTCTTGTCCAGCCGTGTTTGTCTAATTGTCTATGATTATCCCTTGTATATTAGTCCTGTCTGTTCAGTTAGATTTTGTCTGATCTACTCATTACCCCCGGTGTTTCCTGTCTGTAAGCCTTGTCTTGTCCTGATGTCTTCAGTAAAGACTATTATTTGAGTTACTTCCTCGTCTGCGTTGTGTCGTCCTCGTGTGTGCACCGTGACAGCTATATGCAAAAACATTAACGTACATCCCTGATATGATATTTGTTTTTACTGGAGGAAAAAGAGGAAAATAATAGATAATAAAATTGGTGTCTTATCTCCATCCTACCAGAGGTCACTCGATGACCAACAAACACATTAGGCTATTATGTTTGCGTAATTACAATATTTACAAAACTGACAAAATAGGTTTTTTTTTTTTTTTTTTTTGTATAAATGATTGTTTCTTTTCTATGTGCTTTCCACAAAAAGGTACATCCATCTCCTTTCCGTTCCTTGTTTAATCTCTCTCCTATATGTTGGTTGTTCATTAATATTCAACATACGATTAGCATACTGGGCAGAAAGGCAAATTTAAAAAGTATTAGTATCTATTAAGTTCAGGATATCTCTGGTCTAAAAAGTAACTAAAAAACAAGAACTAGTTCTATTTTGTCTTAACAAGAAAAGTATAATTAAATACTTGTCACTAGTGGAATAAGTACTAGTATCTAATAAATAAGAACCAGTATCTAATGAATACACTTGTGAAAAAGTGTGCTTAATTGCAGTAAAAGTATACTTTTTAAAAAGTGCACTTGTAGATAATATAATATAATCTAAATTAAAGGCCACTTAAGTGTACTTAAAGAGAGTACACTTTAATGACAATAGGTCTTAACATACTTCAGTGCACTTTTTAAAAATGCACTTTATCATAATGTCTAATTAAGTATTACTTAAACATACATTTTACATAATTATGATTAAATTGTTTTAAATAAGTACACTTATTTTGATATATTTATCAATATACTAAAGCACATGTAAAATAATCGATTTTAATTTCAACTTAAGTGTGTTCTTCAAAATTACATTTGTTAATGTATTTTAAATGAATTTAGTCTATAATATACACTATGTGCATTAATGCACTTGAACTTTATTTTTCTTCTAAACTTAAATACACTTTCTTATACAGTATACTCAATAAAACTTTTTTTGTATTAAGTGTGTGTGTTTGTGCGTTAGTAATCCTATACGTTATGGAGACCAAATAACTCCACAAGGATAGTAATACCAGTAAATTTTGACCTCGTGGCTTATACATCATACAGAATGATGTTTTCTATGATGGCGAGATTAGGTACTTTTGTATGTAAGTGATTTTGCAATGTTCTCCAGACTCTTTCTAATAAGTGAGTTAAAGTGCTGCAGCTGTGTATAGTGTTGGGTTTTTCTTGTGCATAATAAAAAATCATTTTTGTGTATTTGTTTTAGAGATTGTTTTGTCAATATATGTAGTGGGTTTTCATTTTGTGTTTGTGTTGATTGTTACTAGGTAATTAAGAGATATTTTAAATAGCCTATACTAAATTTCAGCTTCATATATAACATTGAAGTACATTGAAATTATATTTAAGTATATTTTAGTTCACATTAATTGCTTATTGAGAAGTACATATTTACCATATTTGAAATACATATAAAACATACTAAAGTCCCACTTAAGTGGTTCAAAAATATCACTCAAAAGTTCAACTAATTGCATTTAATGTAATTTTAAACTGTAATATATTTGCAATCAATAACAAATAACATGCATTTAGGTGGTCGGAAATATTACATTTAATTCATGCTTAAGTGTATTGTAAAAATGTCTTTGTTTGCACATGGGTTGATATCTCACAGATGCTGGAGTCTTTCAGATGGATGCCAAACCACATTCAGATGTTTTTCAGTACAACATGGACTACCCTAGTCTGGGACAATGTGTCATCATCAACAACAAGAATTTCCACAGAAACACAGGTAAGAGCTAACACTGACGAGTTGAACTAGTTAGTTTAGATGTTTGTTCTCCTTGGATTAATCCTTTTGTTTTGTTTTTTGAACAGGAGTGAAAGTTCGTAATGGGACAGAAAAAGATGAAGAGAATTTGAAAGAGACCTTCTCAAATCTGGGCTTCAAAATCAAAATTAGCAATGATCAGACTGTCTCACAGATGAAAGATTTGTTAACTAAAGGTATTATTTGCGAGATGCTGACCGAGCCTGAATAGTGGTAGGTTACAGTTATTGAATTGATCAGTCATAAACTCATTGCTTTAGTTTGTTCATTGTTTCTGAATACATGACGTTACTTAACTGCATGATTTGTTCAGCTAAAGAACACACACACACACACATGTACACACACACACACATGTTAACAAGGCAGGTAAGAATAGCTGGCCAAATTAATCCTCAAATATTAGTGGATTTTATCTTTTAAAAACAACACTGATACAGCTACATATGCTACGTATACATTATTTTATAAATAATAATATACATAATGTAATAAAGTAAATAATGTAATAATATTAATACATAATAAATAATGTAAATAAATTATTTTATTGTCTACTAATTACCAAAAATCGCAGTTCTGTCTCTCTAACTCAATGCATTTCTATGCCTGCTATGAACTTCCTGGAACTATTTGAGGTCTACGTGAGTCACGTGACCATCGAGCGTTTTGAACTCCGCTGTCGCCACTCTGTTTTTCAACAGCTCTGACCAGAACCTAAAAACGCAACCTGAGTTCAATTAATATTTATGAGTAGGATTTCGCTATTGGAAGGAAGGTAAATATTAGCTACTCAATTAATATTTACAATCTAAAATTAGTCTTAGTACGTTCTCCGCTCCCTCCCTGCTAAAGAGAAACTTTGGGTTTCTCAACACTACTTCTGTCCTTTCTCTTTCAGAAGGAAAACACCTGATAACACACCTGTAAGTTATTTACCTTATTCACATTACTGATCACCTTAATTGCATAGCTTTTTTTAGTGTAAGAAAGAGATGTGCTTTTTAAAAAAGAATTATTTAGTTCTAAATGTGATTGTTTTAATGACAAATGGATTTAGATAATGTCAGATGTGACTGTAAATGCCACTAAATGTTTTTTTCTTCTTCTAAATTTCTGAGAAGTAACTCTGGTATAAATGAGGTTTTGTCTCATTTAGGTGGCTGTGATATAAAGTTACCATAACTCTTCATAACAAGTCTTCTTTCATACTGTGCTGTCATGCTTGGGCTTGTCCCAGAAAGGCATGACCTACTTTCTAGAATACTACAATCTTAAAGCATTTGACACATGTGAGAGGCCCAGGCCTCGGTTATCAAGCTGTTAGATCTTTGTAAATCCAGATATTTCTGATCATTATGGATATTAAACATCTAGACTTAGAAAGAAGCAAACTAGTTATCTTTTGGGACTTTATATGAACTTGTACACCTGTTGTTTTAAAGGACAGCCTTTAGGGGAAGTGTATTTGAAAACGCATATTATATTTCTGTGTAATTTCCTAAGACGAATACAGTGTTCATCCATTACAACTACAACTATTTTTTCGGGTACTTTTACTTTTTTTAGTATATTTTTAAAGCTGTTCTTTTACTTGTACTTAAGTACAAATTAAGCAAAATAATCTACTTCGTTACTTTTAAATCATAGTTCGTTACGGAGTATGCCCACAAATTGAATTGATATTTAAACCTTTGACGGTAGGCTGCATTCCTTTCAATAGATTTTTATTTTTTTTCTAATGACAATTGCAAATGCATTAAATAAGGTGTTTACTTAAATGAATTTGAGCAGCAATATTGCTGTGGTCAAAGGAATGTAAAGCATTTCATTTTCTTTCTTTTTTATATTGCTAAAGAATGAGTGATAAACAATCTATATAGTTTTGCATTATGCATATAACTTCGAATTAGTGACACAGATAAGATGCAGTGAATTATCCTGAATAGGGAATGTTCAAACGTATATACATAGGTGTTGAAGCAAAATCACACACACACACACTTTTAACAATACATGGCTTCAAAGCAGCTTTATATAAAATGCATTTTTTTTACTATGAAGAGAAATGTCAGAAATGACTGTCAATGTAATGACCATATTGCAGAAATGTAGTTTTATAATAGAGGTCTGTCAAGTCAAGTGAGGTCACCATTATTTATATATATATATATATATATAGCGCTTCATACAATATAGATTGTGTCAACGGAGCTTCACGGTGTTAAATACTGAAACAGTGTCAATAATGCAAACAAAGTTCTATTCAGCTGTAAAGCAGCTCTAAAATGAGGACAATAGTAAATCGTCAGTTTCTCAGTTAAAGTCAGTTCATCATTCATTCAGTGATGTCATCCTCCTGCTCAGTTCAGTTGTGCTAATGGCTGTCAAGGTGAAGAGGTCTTCGCAGGGGAGCTGTCTGTAGGGTGGTCTCCACTGACATTCAGAGATGTTGTGGTCATCTAGGTGCTGATCCACCATCTGGACTGGAAACGGGCTGGATCTGGGTAGTTAACATCATTCAGCTAAGCACAAACATGTTTAGGCAATGATTTACATATTGTGATCATAATGATTACAATATAAGGATAATTTTGCATGTTGATTTAGAGTTGGGATCATAGGTTTTTTGCAGGGGTTATCTCTTCACAGGTGTTAGGGTCATCTAAAATCTTCACAAAGGCTGAATCCAAATGTTAGTGAGTTTGTTACCACTGAAATTAATATAACTGGCATAACTCAATGTTATATACACTATATTGCCAAAAGTATTGGGTCACCCCCTTCTAATGAACAGGTTTGACTACTTTAGTAATTTCCATGAGTACAAATCTTAATGTTTAACCATATAATGATATTCTAGGGAATTGTGTGCTTCTAATTTTATAGCAACAGTTTGGACCGGGCCCTTTTCTATTCTAACATGATAGTGCCTCTGTGTATAAGGCACGGTTCAAAAAGAAATTATTGATTGAGTCAGTGTGGAAGAACTTGACTGGTCTGCATAAAGCAAAGTCCTGATGTCAGCTGAACACCTCTGGTGTGACTTTAAATGCAGACCTTGAGCCAAAAACTATTCTTTTCGGCTCATTAAAGATTAATCTTGCAGCGGCATTTTGGATTAATTGTAGAGATTTAATAGAATTGGCTGGAAGACCTGCCAAGAGAGCATTGCAATAGTCAAGTCTGGACAGAACAAGAGCCTGAACAAGGAGTTGTGTTGCATGTTCCAAGAGAAAGGGCCTGATCTTCTTAATATTGTATAATGCAAATCTGCAGGAACGGGCAGTTTTAGCAATGTGGTCTGAGAAATTCAGCTTATCAATCACAACTCCAAGGTTTCTGGCTGATTTTGAAGGAGTTATGGTTGATGAGCCTAAATGGAAGGTGGAACTGTGATGAAGCGATGGGTTAGCTGAAAATACAAGCAGCTCTGTCTTAGCTAGGTTGAGTTGAAGGTGATGGTCCATCATCAAGCAAGAAATGTCTTTTAGACACGCTGAGATGCGAGCAGCTATCGTCGGATCATCAGGATGGAACGAGAGGTAGAATTCAGTGTCATCAGCATAGCAGTGATATGACAAGCCATGTTTCTGAATGACAGAACCTAGTGATGCCATGTAGACAGAAAAGAGAAGTGGTCCAAGAACTGAGCCCTGAGGCACCCCAGTAGCTAGATGTTGCGACTTGGATACCTCACCTCTCCAAGATACTTTGAAGGACCTATCAGAGAGGTAAGACTCAAACCACTGGAGTGCGGTTCCTGAGATGCCCTTTCTCAATAGGGTTGACAAGAGGATCTGGTGGTTGACCGTATCAAAAGCAGCAGACAGATCCAGCAAGATAAGTAATGAAGATTTGGAAGCCGCTCTTGCAAGTCTTAGGGCTTCAACAACAGAAAGCAAGGCAGTTTTGGTCGAATGTCCACTTCTGAAGCCAGATTGGTTACTGTTCAGGAGGTTGTTTTGTGTGAGAAAGACAGAGACTTGGTTGAACACAACTCGTTCAAGTGTTTTTGCAATGAAAGGAAGAAGGGAAACCGGTCTATAGTTCCCTAAAAGAGTTGGGTTAAGAGTGGGTTTTTTAAGAAGTGGATTTATACAAGCCTGTTTAAATGCTGAGGGAAGAATTCCAGTGTGAAGGGATGTGTTAACGATGTGAGTGAGTGCAGGTACAACTGCAGGAGAAATGGCTTGAAGGAGATGAAATGGAATAGGATCAAGCGGACAGGTAGTAGGATGACTGGAAAGGATGAGTTTAGAGACTTCTGCCTGAGAGAGTGGAGAGAAGGATGTGAATGAGTGTATGTTTGCTGGTAAGATATGTTTGATAGATTGTGGTGTGGAAAATTGTGCAGTGAGGTTTGTAATTTTATTAATGAAGAATGTGGCAAAGTTGTCAACTGTTAGAGATGATGAAGGAGGGGGAGGAGGAGGACAAAAGAGGGCGGAAAATGTTTTAAAGAGCATGCGAGAGTTAGGCGAATTGTTAATTGTGTCATGATAGTATGTCTTTTTAGCAGTGGAAACATTAGCAGAGAAGTCAGAGAGGAGTGATCGATATAAATTAAGGTCAGTAGGATTTTGTGATTTGCGCCATACCTTTTCCGCAGCACTGAGTTGTGGGAAGGTTGTTGTTTTTCAAAAAGTTGTGGCTGCTGAGTGATTGTGACAGGACTTTCATAAAAAAGACAGTATGGAAACTAGAAAAAGCAGCTATGAGTCTGTAAGAAAGATCTGTAAGAAAGGTTGTAAGCTATTCTGTGAAAGAGGCTTGCTGGTTAGTTTGCTTGCTTCAGACTAGTTGGAGCTAGGAATCTGATTTACGACGTCCTGTTTCCTTAAGGCTTCTCTGCATTCCAGCTCCTCAGGTTTCAATGTTCTGATGGATCTTAAATTTGTCTGATTCAGTCTCTGATATCTTACACCGTCTAACATCTGCTGGAAATCCAGGTAAACATACTTGCATGCACGCGCACATCCCCAGTTAACACAATCCCCAGTTGATCCATAACACCGTGAAAAGCCGCTGCTGCAGCAGGTGAAGAGCTGATCAAACAGTCAGGGAGCTCAAAGTTTGGAGAAACAAACTACATGGTAGTGTTATCATAAATATCTATAGTTTGATACTGATACTAAAATATCTGGCACTGTTCCATTACTCATTTTCCACAGTATCTACCGTTGGCCTATATACACCAATACAAGCTGCGTCTTGCTCTCTCGTCTCTGACAGTGAGTTTGGCACGCATCACCTGTCAGTTACAGAGTCTGAATATCCGCGGGGGATTGCAGGTATTCATCATAATTTTAATCATTCCCGCGCAACACAGTCATGTAATCGCAGAAAACTGGATGCAGCAAGCTCTCAAATCGGCCTAACATTAACTCATACAAATGATCTGCCTGTCCTCTCACTTCGATATTGCTTGTGTGCACTCGGACTGTGTGCAATCACGATCTCTCTGTGCTTTCAAAGTAGAAATGATTTCTCTTTGCTCTTGGATTAAACTTTGTCGAAAGTTATCATTCAGAATATATTCACACCTGACCGATGAAAATGCTACTGGAAATTTGATTGGCTGTAAATGAAATGCATCAGAAAGTTTTTCAGCAATCAAAGATGAAACTTTAATTTCTTTCCAAAGTAAGTTTATGCTAGAATTTTTTTCAGAATGGGATATATTTGTATGATTTGTAAATATAAAAATCCTAGTCTGCCAAATTGCATCACTATGTTGTACAGACATTACAGGTCAAAGCCATCCGATGTTCCATTTATCTAAATAAATAGGCCAAACACATACGGGTCCTAAATCACTGCTTATAAAAATTCAGTGTTGTCATATTTCAGGTAATTTGTTTTCTAATTTTATTACTGACTATGTACTTGTCATTTTTTTGTAAGTTCAATTCAGTTTGAATCAAATTTGAAATCAAGCTGCTTTGCTGTAAGCTTTTGCAACAGTTACTCTATTTTAAAGACACAAATACACAGAATGAGCAAATGTTTAAGATTGAGATTTTTGTAATGGTAATTGATCAATATTTATATGTATGTAAATAAAAGCCTATATTAAAATCTGTTCATCATGTAAAGTGAATGTGTCTTTTTAGAAGACTTGGATTAAACCAGTTTCAATGCTTGAAAAAAATAAGCTTGAAATAGTGATTGCTTTGAAAAAATGGATGGACAAAAAAAAAAAATTTAAATATCTATATGGCAGTATACAGTATGTGGTAGTTTTGCCAATGATATTGAAAATGATCAGTCGTTATGAAATCTAAATAACCCTACTTACATTTTTTAGTGCACATTACTAGTCTTGTGGTGAACAATTAAACCGTGCAAGTCAATACACTAGAGAGAAAAAATTGTCTACTGTCGTAATATGCAAACAAAAATTGAAAATTTGCTTTTGCTCTGGCTTCTGGACTGGGGTTCTCGCTCTGATGACATCAGTTTGAAGGCCTGGGGAGAATCCTATTGTTAAGTCATGACGTAAGGACTGCTGTTTCCGGGTCCATGCTACTTATTTCACTTGAGAATACTATCTATACTATCTTTTGATAATACTATCAAAAGTACTTTGTACTTTTACTTAAGTACTGTTTTGGCACCAGTACTTTTACTTGTAATTGAGTATTATTTCAGCAATGTAACAGTACTTGTACTTTACTCTTTCCACCACATTGTGTAAGTCATTTTTATGAACGGTTGTAGTAACATCAGCGTGTGTGTGGGTGGGTGTGCGTGTGTATTTTAATATGGCAAAATCAGGAAAAAGGGAAATAATGTTTAACATAATTCATAGTTAAAAAAAATGACATGATTTTCTCATGTTATATTACTTGGAATTGCTAGAGAATGTGTTGATCTGACATACATAACATTTGTTAATGCTGGAAATGTGAAGCATTATTTATCAGTAGATTTGTTTCTTTGTGTCCCTTCTTTAGTGACCATGTCGGACACTGTGGATGCCAGAAAAGTGAATGCCGAAACGTATGTGTAATTTAAATGAAAATTGATCATTTACAGAAATTTTATTACAAGCAACAGGCATACAAAAGGAATGGTTCACCCAAAACTGAAACTTTGCTGAAAAATAGATGAGTTTGTTTCTTCATCTGAACATTTTGGAATTGCTCACTGATGGTTTCTAGCAAGAAATGTAGTGCTAAATTTCTTTAAATCTGTTCTGATAAAGAAACTCATGTTCATCTTAGATGGCTTGAGGGTGAAATAAACTTTCACCTAATTTTAATTTGTGGGCGAATTATCAAAATTAGTTAAAAATAGAGCTAACCACAGTTGTTGAAGGAATCAAGACCAAAATCATCACATTAAAGTAACTGCTAACTTACCACTTTAATGACCACTTCCTGAAGTGTCTGTAAATCATTTCCACATTCATTATGAATGCATCATAAAAGTCTCTTTGTTTGCACAGGGGTTCGTATCCCACAGATCCCGGAGTCGATCAGACGGATGCCAAACCACATTCAGATGTTTTTCAGTACAACATGGACTACCCTAGTCTGGGACAATGTGTCATCATCAACAACAAGAATTTCCACAGAAACACAGGTAAGAGCTAACACTGACGAGTTGAACTAGTTAGTAGTAGGTTTTTTTTGTTGGATTGATCCATTTTCAATTTTTTTTTTTTTTTTTTTTTAACAGGAATGGGAGTTCGTAATGGGACAGACGAGGATGCAAAGAATATGTCGCAGACCTTCTCGCAGCTGGGCTTCAAATTAATAATTAGCAATGATCAGACTGCCTCACAGATGAGAGATTTGTTAACTAAAGGTATTTTTTGAAAGGCGCTGACCGAGTCGGAATAGTGATTGGTTACAATAATTGAATCGATCGATCATAAATTTAACATAACATTTTTCCATCCTCAGTGTCTAAGGAAGATCACAGTAAATCAGCCATGTTTGTGTGTGTGTTGCTGAGTCACGGAGATGATGGAGTTATATTTGGCACAGATAGCTGTTTTGAGCTGAAGGAACTATTTGTGCTCTTCAGAGGAGACCGCTGCAAATCACTGGTGGGGAAACCCAAGCTGTTCTTCATTCAGGTGAGCTGACTGATAATATAGAAGAGTAAAAGTCTTTTCTTGCTCAAAAAGCCATTATTTTAGTATCATTGATATACTATTATAGTCCGTCTTTATTAATATTTTTGTTTTTATGTATATACTTTGTTTTTATTTTAGTTAAAGTTTTAATACTTTTGTTGTGCGCTTTTGTTATTATTATTGTTATAATTTCATGTATGTCTCTATAGTTTTTTTCATTAATTTAATTTTATTTATTAGTATTCGTTTATTTAATTTTAGTTAATTTATTACTTAAATTAAATCAAAAATGAGAAATGTTGCCTTGGCAGCTACATGTTTTAAAATGAGGTGTAATATAATAAAATAAGTTTTTATTATAATTTAATTTTATTTTATTATTTCACTTGATGTTTATACTTTTTCAAATAACTTGAATATTTTTTTTTTTTAGTTTTAGTTAACAAAATAACTACTTGGCAAGATATTGTACAATTAATACAAACTAAAAATATAGTTTCTCATTTATTAAAAGGTATTTAAAAATGGCATATTAATAAAATTATTATTTTTTAAATATTAAAGAAATAGTTCATCCAAAAATGAAAATCTTCTGAAAAATGTACTCACCCTCAGGCCATCCAAGATGAGTTTGTTTCTTCATGGGAACAGATTTGGAGAAATTTAGCATTGCATCACTTGCTCACCAATGGATCCCATGCAGTGAATGGGTGCCGTCAGAATGAGTCCAAACCGCTGATAAAAACATCACAATAATCCACAAGACTTTAATTGATAGCCATGGACTTTTTCACTGGAGGAAGTGTTATTATGAACTATGGACTCATATATTGATCAGAAGCGATGGTTTAAAGTTAAACATCTTAGTGAATTTGTTAAGACATTAATTGCTGGATTGGAGTCATGTGTATTATTGTGGTGTTTTTATCAGCATTTTGAACCCTCATTCTGATGGCATCCATTCACTGCATTGGTGAGCAGTTATCTACATCGTGGATGGCCTGAGGGAGAGTAAGTTTTTTTTAGTTGCTCTTACACAGATGCTTGAGTATGTTTGTCCTGTGTGTCTTCAGGCTTGCCGAGGCTCAGGTCTGGATGCTGGCATTGAGTGTGACAGTGTACATGAAGAGGGAACACAGAGGCTTCCTGTTGAGGCAGATTTTTTGTATGCCTACTCCACTGCACCAGGTAACAAATGTTCTGTTCTAAGAAACTTTCTTGAGAACCAACTAAAAAAAATGCACAGATGTAAATGCCCTAACTATCTTGTTTGCTGTCTGTCCTCAGGTTATTACTCCTGGAGGAACGTTGCTAATGGTTCCTGGTTCATCTCTTCACTGTGTGAGATGCTGTCAAAATATGGCAAGCAACTGGAGATCATGCAGATCATGACACGTGTCAACCACAAGGTGGCGCTGGAGTTTGAATCCTGCTCCAGAACTCCAGGGTTTGATAGCAAGAAACAGATACCGTGTATTGTGTCTATGCTGACCAAAGAAATTTATTTCCCTAAATAACTTAAATTAACTTCACTAATAATTAGTATATTTTACTGATTGTATTGCAGTGGGATAAGAGCACTTTTAAATCATTCTTTTAATAATTATTATGTAGCCGTTTAAACACTGCAGACTGCAGCCAAAACAGGAAGGTATATAAAGGCAATTTAAAGGGAAATACTGGATTTTAATACACTATTATCTGATCATGGTTATTTGAAATGATCTGTATCTTTTTTCATCCTGGTGTGTGAAATGTTAAAGTGCTGGATTTGTCACAGACAGCTCTTTTATGATTTTCCTATGCACATTTATAGGCTGTCACTCGTCATTTGTGCCTTGCTTGCTTGCTTTGTCTTGTACATGTGCAGACATCTGTGAGTGTGGAAGTTCACAGTTCTCAGGTTTATCATCAGCATTAAATGCATTAAAGATTGTTTGACGAGGAAGCTCTGAACATAAACACCAGGACAATTTGTATTATGATAAATAAACATTTTAGTTAATAGCTTGTGCTTTGTGTAATTTGCATTGAGACTCTTAAAGTTGAGCAAATTACAGAAAAAGATACAAGGCTACCTCTCTCTCTCTCTCTCTATATATATATATATATATATATATATACACACACACACACAGACGCACACACTATTTTTGAAAGAAATGAATCATCTTATTCAACAAGGCTGTGTTGAAATGATCAAATGGGACAGTAAAGACATTTATGTTTACAAAAAAAATTACTTTTTGAACTTTTTAACCAAAGAATCCTGAAAATGTATGATTTCCACAAAAATATTAAGCAATGACAGTATTAATATTGAGACAAATAAGAAATTTTTCTCACCAAATCAGCATAAGGTTATTTACACAAAATATTGATTTGATTTATTTAAAAGAAGTGAGGCAATAAAAACTATTAAAGGAAATATTTTTAAAACATTTTATTTAAAACATTTTTCATAAGTGTCTAAAACTACTGTGTGTCGAAAATCTCAAAGAGTTACTTTAGGATCATTAAGATACTATAATAGTTTTTATTAATATTTTCAATTAGTATTTATTTGTATGTTTTCTATTTTCATTAGTAATTTAGTTGTGCTTTATTGGCATTTTTTAGTTTTTTTTTTTTATATGTCTATTTTGTTTCTTTTTTTCTGTTTTACAGGTACATCTAAAAAAAAATTAATATCGTGAAAAAGGTCAATATTTTTGTCACTCATTTCAGAAAGTGAAACCCATATATTATATAGATTCATTACACATAGAGTGAAATATTTGAAGCCTTTATTTCTTGAAATTTTTATGATTATGGCTTACAGACAACGAAAACCCAAAATTCAGTGTCTCAGAAAATTAGAATATTACATAAGATCAATAAAAAAAAAGGATATTTTAAACAGAAATGTCAGGCTTCTGAAAAGTATGTTCATTTCTATGCACTCAATACTTGGTTGGGCCTCCTTTTGCTTTAATTACTGCATCAATGCGGCGTGGCATGGAGGCAATCAGCCTGTGGCACTGCTCAGGTTTAATGGAAGCCCAGGTTGCTTTGATAGCGGCCTTCAGGTCATCTGCATTGTTGGGTCTGGTGTCTCTCATCTTCCTCTTGACAATACGCCATAGATTCTCTATGGGGTTCAGGTCAGGCGAGTTTGCTGGCCAATCAAGCACAGTAACACCATGGTCATTGAACCAGCTTTTGGTACCTTTGGCAGTGTGGGCAGGTGCCAAGTCCTGCTGGAAAATTAAATCAGCATCTCCATAAAGCTTGTCAGCAGAAGGAAGCATGAAGTGCTCTAAAATTTCCTGGTAGATGGCTGCGTTGACTGTGGACTTCAGAAAACACAGTGGACCAACACCAGCAGATGACATGGCAGCCCAAATCATCACTGACTGTGGAAACTTCACACTGGACTTCCTCCAGACTCTGGGACCTTGATTTCCAAATGAAATGCAAAATTTACTTTCATCTGAAAAGAGGACTTTGGACCACTGAGCAACAGACCAGTTCTTTTTCTCTACAGCCCAGGTAAGACGCTGCTGATGTTGTCTCTGGTTCAGAAGTGGCTTGGTAGCCCTTTTCCTGAAGACGTCTGAGCGTGGTGACTCTTGATGCACTGACTCCAGCTTCAGTCCACTCCTTGTGAAGCTCTCACAAGTGTTTGACAGTATTCTCAAGCTTGCGGTCATCCCTGTTGCTTGTGCACCTTTTTCTACCCAAATTCTTCCTTCCAGTCAACTTTGCATTTAATATGCTTTGATACAGCACTCTGTAAATAGCCACACCTTTCAGTAATGACCCTTTGTGACTTACCCTCGTTGTGGAGGGCGTCAATATTCGTCTTCTGGACCATTGCCAAGTCAGCAGTCTTCTCCATTATTGTGGTTTCAAAGAACAAGAGATACCCAGAATGTATACTGTAGGGATGGTCATTAATTGAAACTCAAATGTAAATATTCTAATATTTTGAGATACTGATTTTTGACTTTCATCAGCTGTAAGCTCTAATCATCAAAATTAAAACAAAAAAATGTTTTGCTTTACATGTAATGAATCTAAAATATATGAAAGTTTCACTTTTTGAAATAAGTGAAATGAACTTTTTCACGATATTCAAATTTTTTAGATGTACATGTAGATTTACTTGTCAAGGAATGAACTTTTAGTTTTAGTTAATTATTGAGGGGACTTGTATTACGAGATCACACCAATATTAACCACCAGGTGGTGCTCTGTTCTTAGATCCCAGCTGAGTGCTTAAAAACCAGGTGTGTTCCTGAGAAATGCGATAGAAAGCAGAACAACTCCCTGAAACTTTACCTTATTTCTGTTTCAGACTTGTTTCTCAACCATCCGTCAAGCTGTTTCCGTTTCGTGTTTATTTAATAATAATAATAAAAAAACATTGCTATACAGGGGAAACACATGGGTGATTTAAGAAAAGAAGAAAATTAGAAATGCTTTTGGGTTGTTTTGCTATTATGGTATTCTAGCAAAGAATATCTCAGTCCAATGTATTATTTAAATGGGGATTGTGTTGTTAGAGTCGGTGTGTTGCATCATAAGCTGGGAGTAATGAGCTGGGAGCTTGGCAGCATAGATAAGATATGAGACTCTCTCTCTCTCTCTCTCTCTCTCTGTGTGTGTGTGTGTGTGGGTGTGTGTGGACAGACACAGTGAGGATAGGATTGCACAGCTATAATGCTTTAAACAACTTGCATTGCTTCTCTCATCTCAGCTCAATATCTTTCTGGAAATGTCATTGCAGCAACAGTCATGGACAGAACTATTATGTGCACATCATTAAACATACAAAAGATGAATGCAATTTTACGGCAGATGCATACAGCAGTACACAACATCTGCATATAAATAATAGCACAAATGAATTTTCTAACCACACACTACCAGCACTAAAGTGCGATATAATAGGCTGTTTGCATGTTGCAGCTTAAGTTTCTTTTCTGCCTGCTTCGCCTTTAAGAAGCTATAACGAAACAACGAGGAAGTGAAAATGAAATCGACTTTCGCATTACAGCCAACGAGCAAACCAGCGCAAACACTACTATGGCAAAGATTTAGCTTATGAATATTTAGTAGGTTCAAAGATGGGGTTAAAGTCCGGTAAATGTGGATTTCAAAATATTTTGTAGTATTGCGAAATAAACTATGCACATAATCAAAGCTGGGAGAGGGAAGAATAATAAAATAAGGTACAAATGATGTTAATAAAAAATAATATCAGCAAGACATTGAATTTAATTTTTTCGCAATATTACACGAGCAGTATTATATATTTTTTCTTGTGATAATGCACATGGATTTGTGTTATTTGTATTAGGCTGTCATTTGGAAAAGAAAACTAATTCTTAATACAACGAATTAGACTAGGGACTTTGATGCTACTCAAAAATAGAGTCGTTCGTTGACTGCCACCCATATTTCTGCTTCTCAGCCAATCAGTGCGCGAGCGTCTCGCTGCGTAATTAATATTCATTAGCTGAGCCTTCCCCTTCACGGCGTTCTAACCTTGACTGCCTCCTACTTTTATTAATATGTACACGCCCACCTACGACGTTTACTGTATGCCAGCCAATCAGCTCGCGAACGTCTCGCCACGTCGTTAATATTAATGAGCCAAACCTTGGCCGTAGTAGTATTTGTAAACACGAAGTAAGCGCACAACGCGCGCACGCACACACACACACACACACACACGGGGGATTTCCACCCAAGCGCTTGTTTCCTTCACTTGTTTTGCTTTCGATCTGAAGAGCGAAATCAAACCCATTTGACTTTTCGTTTTGTTATCAAGAACTACAAATTGTCAATTCTCTTCACAGACTCTTTGCTTTTATTCCTGGACTGATTTCCACGCGTCGCAGGTAATAAATAGCATTTCCGCATGTATTTATGGGGCTCATATGAATATAAGTGGGTGTTTATGCTGTAGGCCACGTAGAGTTGCTGGGGTGAGTCTAAAATCGAAAGTCATGGGGTGTTTGGATCCAATGGGAATCAAGGGATGTTTATTTTCACTTTTGAGTTGACTTGACAACACTATCATACTTATTTGGGGAGGTTGAAGTCAACTGGTTTAGCGTGCTGTAAGAATGATTGGGACACCGCAATGTAACTCCACCGTAAGTCCTGAGGAGAACTAATGAATAACGTGTTTTAATATCAGAGTCTGTTATTGAGACCTGTGGATATTATTATTGCTGTTATTGACTTACATGGACATGCACTGGGTGTAACATGGGCGCTGTAATGGAAAGTGTCTGTCATAAACTGGTGCACCAGTGTCTGAATCCTATGTTTGATTATATAGCTTCATATTCTTATTACATGATTTTGTGTTAATAAAACGTTAATAGTTTATATACTATTTTTAGTATTATTAGTGTTTTTTGGTCATGATGCTTCATTGAATTTAGGCTTTACAGTGTTATAATGTACAGTATGAAATACTAACTTACAGATGCATGTTGAACAGTTATAGTTTAGATGAGAAGTGTCTTGCTGAGTCTTTGCTATAGTCTAATGCTATTCATTTATGTTGGAACATGATTGTAAAAACAGTCTAACAGCTAAAACAAATGTCCACACTTAGATATTATTTAATAATATGACATATTCTATATATACATACATACATAATTAAAACTCACTAACATCAGCTATATGAGACCAATATATCATGCATTCCTACTGATTGGGTTATGGTTTTGTGTTGTTTTATGCCTGTATTTTAAACCGTAACTTATTTTGGGCTCATAATTGTGCCTATCTGTGCTTATGTTAGAATGTAGTATGCAGTGTAATGCTTGTATGTTGTTGCTGTGTTTTGATTGCCTTTGTTCGCTCTCATTTCCTAATGGACCATAAAAGCTCAAAGGTCTGAGCGACAAACGGATGATTTTAAAGCGCGAGTTTTCATTGTGATTAACTATAAACCTTTTATGTGCTTGAATTGGTTAATCGGTAACTTGTGATTTGAGCTTTGTGAAATGAAAATGGATTAAGAGACATCTCATGTCTGTCATCTTGCATGATTGATATTACAGGTCTGACCACATGCACTCTTTCTTAGATAAACTCTCTCTCTCTCTCTCTTTCACACACACACAAACTCTCCAACATCCTCTGTTTGTGCTGTCATTCACATCCTGACTCACGGTCCTGACTCTTGCTTTCACGAAAGCCCAAATACGAATCATATCTCATAATGATTTTGTTTGCAGTAACTTTCAGTAAATCGTGATTCAGATGGGCTTTGCTGGAGGTTAGCTTTTAGAAATAGGGTTAAAGTTTGTCATCGTGCTTCCTGGACAGTCATAGAGGAATTTACCACCTGTTGAAGGAGGAAAAGTTGCTGTCAAACTTTGACACATTCCAGATCTCTGTTTCTCTCTCTTTCTCTAGGCCAGCATGCCGGTGGAGAGAATGCGTATGAGACCATGGTTGGAAGAGCAGATAAACTCTTGTAAAATACCAGGGCTCAAATGGGTCAACAAGGTACTGTGACTGTGGTTGTTTAAACTTGTCTTTTTGCAGCATTGTTTTGTTGAAACTACACTCGCCGTGAGCAAGATGCTATTGTTTGTGAAGTATTTTGCCATGTAAATGTGACTGCATGCACAAACGTAGTGCATTTTGGGTGTGTCTTGGCTTGTGACACGTTTTGCATGTTCTTTGCCTGCAGGAGAAGAGAATATTCCAGATTCCATGGATGCATGCTGCGCGACACGGCTGGGACGTGGAGAAAGATGCTCCGCTCTTCCGAAACTGGGCCATCCATACAGGTGCAGTCAGAATGCAAACTGTCATATGCACTTAAATGCACATATAATACATGCTGTACAAACAGAACATTCTTGAAATGTTGGGATGTGATTGTGACTATTCAAACTAGATCTAGATCAGATTAGATTGAAACTAGGTTTCATTTTCAGAACACAATTTAATAGGTGATTACCTGTGTTAAATCCACTGCTGCGATGTAAGGATGATCTGAGGAGTTGTTGGCATGCTGCTTTATAGTTGCTAGGGTTTCTACTAGATGGATTTTAGGTTGTCCTTGGTAGTCACTAGGGGTTACTTGGGTGTTCTGGGTTGGTTGGTTGCTAGGGTGGTTACTTGTGAGTTGCTAGGGTTTTCTGGGTGGTCACTAGGGTTTGCTTGTTGGTTTCTAGAGTATTCTGGATTGGTTGGTTGCTAAGGTGGTCACTTGTTTGTTGCTAGGGTGTCCTGGGTGGTCTCTAGGGTTTTGCCTGTTGGTTGCTTGGGTATTCTGGGTTGGGTGGATGCTAGAGTGGTTATGTTTTGGTTGCTAGGGTGTCCTGGGTGGTCGCTAGGGTTTTGCTTGTTGGTTGCTTGGGTACTCTGGGTTGGGTGGTTGCTAGAGTGGTTACTTGTTGGTTGCTAGGGTGTTCTGGGTTGTCGCAAGGGTTTTACTTGTTGGTTTCTAGAGCATTCTGGATTAGGTGGTTACTTGTTGGTTGCAAGGGTGTCCTGGGTGGTCGCTAGGGTGTTGCTTGAGTTTTCTGGGTTGGATGGTCAGTATGGTTTTGCTTGTTGGTTGCTTGGGTATTCTGGGTTGGGTGGTTGCTAGGGTGGTTAATTCTTGGTTGCTGGGGCCTTCGGGGTGTCGCTAGGGTTTGGCTTGTTGGTTTCTAGAGTATTCTGGATTGGGTGGTTGCTAGGGTGGTTACTTGTTGGTTGCTTGGGTATTCTGGGTTGGGTGGTTGCTAGGGTGGTTACTTGTTGGTTGCTAGGGTGTCCTGGGTGTTTTCTATGGTTTTGCTTGTTAGTTGCTTGGGTATTCTGGGCTAGGTGGTTGCTAGGGTGGTTACTTGTTGGTTGCTAGGGTGTCCTGTGTGGTTGTTAAGGTCTTGCTCTTTGGTTTCTATGGTTCACTGTGGTTGCTAGGCATTTGCTGGTTGTTTGCTAGGGTCTTCTGGGTGGTTGTTAGAATTTTGTTAGTTGGTTGCTAGGTTTTGGGTGATTGCTAGGATTTTGCTAGTTGGTTGCTAGGGTGCTTTGGGAGGTTGTTAGGATTTTTCTTCTTGGTTGCTAGGGTGTTTTGAGGGGTTGTTAGGATTTTGCTAGTTGGTTGCTAGGGTGTTCTGGGTGGTTGCTAGGATTTTGCTAATTGGTTGCTAGGGTGTTTCATCAAAAGAGTCCAGTGCAGTGTCTCCATGTAATTCCTATAGTTTTCTATAGTTTCATTGAAAGTTTACAACTAATAATGTCAATACAAAGATAAAGAGGTGAAGTGGTAGTAAACTGCCATTCTGCATTATAAGTGTATCTGGTTTTTGACTGCCATTTCTTTAGGGAAATATCAACCAGGTGACAAACCGGACCCCAAAACATGGAAGGCAAACTTCCGCTGTGCGATGAACTCTCTGCCTGACATAGAGGAGGTGAAAGACAAAAGCATCAAAAAGGGAACAAACGCCTTTAGGGTGTACAAGATGCTGTCAGCGTCTGAAAGGCATTCAAAGAGAGGTCAGTCGCTCACACATCAGCACTGACACTAACTGCTTCACTTCATTCTTTTTTTTTTTTCGTTCCAAAGTATTTTCATTTAATATTTTGTCAAACATGAGACATATAATACAGTTAGACATCTTTTAAATTTTTTAGATAACATCCCTACCCACAACAATTCCCCCTTGTTGCACGATTATACATTTAAGCTATCTAATTAAGGGCAGTCGTGGCCTAATGCATAGAGAGTTGGACTTGTAACCTGAAGGTCATGGGTTCGAGTCTCAGGTCCGGCAGGGATTGTAGGTGGGGGAGTGAATAACCAACACTCTCTCCACCCTCAAAATCAAGACTGAGGTGAGACCCTTGAGAAAGGCACCGAACCCCCAACTGCTCCCCGGGCGCCGCAGCATGGCTGCCCACTGCTCCGGGTGTATGTTCACTACTGTGTGTACACTTGGATGGGTTAAATGCAGAGCACAAATTCTGAGTATGGGTCACCATACTTGGCCACACACCACTTCCCCTTCCCGTAAAATGAAAAAAAAAAAAAATGTAATTTTACTACTGCTCTGAGATAACTAAGGGGTCCATCTTCTTTATCTGATCTTAAACAGGTTGCCAAGTAATATAAAACATGTTGGAACAGCCTCTTATAGTGTGCTGTATTTTTTCTAAGGCCATATAATGTAGCAAGGTTGGAGGGGATTTTTCTTTCCAATTGAGCAGTACTAACCTTCGGGCTAAAAGCATAGTAAAGCGATCAGATTTTTCTTACTTTGACTGAAATATAAGGATCGTGGTATAATACCAAATATTGAAATTATGGCCTCATGCTCTATACATGTCTTTAATGTTTCAGAGAGAAATTTAAATACCAACTGCCAGAAGTCTTTTAATTTTGGACAAAACCAAAACGTGAGATAGCGTAGCTGGCTCAATTTCACACCTATCACCGTTAGGGTCTAAATTTGGTTTGAATTTGGCTAACTTCACTTCGGACCAATGCAGTCTGTGAACAATTTTAAATTGAATTACTCTGTTTTAGACAAACTGAAGATGAATAAATATTTTTTAAGACAGACTGCCACATGTCTTCCGAGAAGTCTATATCTAATTCCACCTCCCATTTTCTTTTTAATTGAGCTAGGGCTTCCAGGTTATGAGAATTGATTACAGAATAAATTTTACCAATGGCTCCCATAATAGACTCAAGAAGGGAACAGGGAGGCAACGAGGGATAGTGGCTCTGCTTCACTTCACTCTTAATGGTGTGCAGTTAAAGACATTTCCGTCGAGTTTGTTTAATCACACCTAAGAATAGCATGATCCCACTTAGTCTCCCTGTTATATTCACAGAATCTCACAAGCTGACAAAAGAAAATATTTCACTATATTTCACCTAAAAAAAAGAAAGAAAGAAATAATTTCATGCATGAATAATTGAATAAAATAAAATAAAATTAAATTTAAACCCCCCCCTATGAAAATTAAGTGCATTTATTCACACAGACATGCACATATATGATGTGTTTCCATATTTTATGGGAACATTCCATATATATACAACAGTTTTGAATCTGATTGGCTGAGAAAAGTGTGATATTCTAGTGATAACTTAACTGAACAATTCAACAACCATTTCACCGTTTGTATCGCTCTGCTTGTGGTAATTCTAAATCCACTATAATTTTTAAAATAATGCTGTTTTTGTGTCACGGAATGTAGTTTTAAGAGTTTTTAGGCGAGAATGTACTCGTTTAGACTTCAATTGTGCAGTTTGTTAATAAAGATAACGTCTGTTTGAAAATTGGCTTCAGTGTTTTTGGAGATGTGAGCTCCAGGGTGTCAGCAGACGTTCAGCGCTCATGAATCCGCCGAGAGCACCTCACCTCATGCGTGCTCTTATTTTGACTATACTTGTGGTGACCAAATGTCTTCACTTATATTGTGAAGTACTTTAACAACCCACTAGTGAGGCAGTTGACTGGTCCTCACTTGATAAAAAGGCTTATTAATCAACCAAAATGTTCTTCACGATTCTGTGATGGGTAAATTAAGGAGTAGGTGTTGGGTTAGCTGTTAGAAAATATCATTAGCAAAACAAACGTGTGTGTATGTGAATAAATGTATTTGTTGTACTGCTTTATAAGAACATTATTAATGAAGATTGAATGAGAATTACCATTGAGAATAACAATTAAAAGAAAAAAAATCAAATGTAAAGCATAGAGAATCCTTAAGATAATAAAAATGTTTACATTATAATAAAACTACTATATAATAGTATAGTCAAACGTGCTTTTAAAAAGTTACTTTTTGGACAAATCTAATAAAAGCTTACAAGAAAATACATTTATCGTATTTCACCTAAACAGTTGCTAGAAGAAATATTTTTGTCTTTTTTCCCCACATTATTTTCATGAACATTTAACAACTTTTTCATATATACATATGTGTATGCTTGTGTGTGAATAAACATGCTTAATTGTCATTAAAACAATTGCAAATACTACTAATAATAAAATAAAATGTAAAGCATCCAGATTCATCTAGATAAAAAAAAATAAAAAAATTTACATTACAGTAAAACTAGTATATAATATCATATTGCTATAAATGACTATTTATTTTCTAATATTATAATATATTAATGACCCTAAAAATTGTTTCTTTATCCTTAAGATAAAATCCAATTTCCTGCTTTTTGTTTTGATTTTGGGGTGAAATAGGAGCTATAAATCTTCTTGACAGGTTTCGTGACATCTGCCGTCTTGATACTTCTGAATGGTTATTTATTTGCATGCACTGATCTTGTGTGTTTTGTTTCTCAAAGGGAAAAAGAGAGGAATTGAAAAAGAAGAAAAGATAAAGGTATGGACTTTCACTCGTGTATATTTTGTTGCTGTCAGAAATGCTCTAATGTAGGGCTGGGCGATTTGGCCTAAAATCAAAATCTCGATTAATTGAACATTTTAACTCGATTACGATTAATGAACGATTATTTTATTTATTTTTTATTTTTTTGCCTTCATAGTTCACTGACAAGTTTTGTACAGTAAATATACTCGCATATTACAAGTGAGAGATTTTTGAATGAAGGGTGCATTACTTGATTTTAAAATAATTGAAGGAAACACACACTATCTACTATCTATGATTATTTATTGAACATCAATGTTAAACAACTGAAATTAAAGCACACATTGCCTAAAACGAACAGTCACTTTGTTCTTATAAAAAAAATAAAAATAAATAACTTGCACTTTTGGAAACAAAATAAATTATTTTCAATGTTTTTCTTATTAAAAGTAGAAAATAAGCAGTATCTCTTCTAAATAAAATAACTCTTGTTCATATTCAGTAACGTGATTGTGCTCCAAGTGTTGAAACAAATTGGTGGTGTTACCTTTGGACGTCGAAACTGTTTTTCTACAGTGTCTACATCTGACTTCATTTTGTTCGATGTCATCCTTACTGAAGCCAAAATGTGTCCAAATGACAGAGACTGCGTTTTTCTTTGGTACAAGCTGCTCTTGTTGCTCAGTTGTCTCAGTGATTAAGCTCTTCATGCTCGACATGTCGGCGGAATAACGTAATGTAAGGGAGCGGGGGTCACGTGACTCCACACGCGGTAGTGTTTTAAAGGGAAAGTAATCGAAATAATCGACCTGGAAAAATTTGATCGATTATAGGTTCTGAATGTCGATTTCGATTACTTTTCGATTAATCGCCCAGCCCTACTCTGTGTAATAATGTGTGTGTGTGTTAACTGCAGGCAGCACGACAGTGCCTTGTGCCTTCGAGTTGGGAAAACAGTAATGGCTCTTCGTCCTGTAAAACCCCAGTCACAATCAAGCAGGAGGCAGATTACTCCGGTACAGGTAGGTAGTGAACGTCCTGCTCCGCCCTGCACACCTGTGCTCAGGTCACATGAGTATATACAGGTGGAACCTGTTCTTTACAATCTAGCAAGAAAGGAGTAACGATCTGAAACGCTAGCTGCTCTATGCATTAGTTTTTATCTGTGCACTTTCTCTCTTTGGTACATTTTGTTTCTCTGCTCACCAAAACAGATAATTGGGAGTCATCTATTAGCAACACAGACCAAGTTTAATTTATATAAATAGTCAGACTAAACGTAATCTGGCAGATCTGGTTACTTAACTTTTTACACAACTGGAAGTATTAAACCAACTAATACTCCATGGAGTGTTAGTTGGTTTAATACTTCCAGTTGACAATCAAAAATTTGAGCCTTTTTAAACAGAAACTTAAAATAACCCTTAACATGTTTGAATGACTTGAAAGGTGCATTTATTATTATTTTTATTTTATTTTAATAATAGAAATAACAACAACAAAATATTTTAAAAGATATTTGATATAAAATGCAAACTAATAATAATAATAGTAATAAGAATACTAATTTATTATTATTATTATTATTATTATTATTAAAATAATTATAGATCAAATAATTCTAATAGAAGCTTGTTATGCTAGGTATTGTTAGCTTATTGTTAGCTATTGTAAGTGTTAAGATGTTTGATATACAAATGCAAATAATAATAGTAATAATAAATAATAGTTTTTTATTAAAATAATTATAATAGAAGCTTGTTATGCTATGTATTGTTAGCTGTTGTAAGTGCTAGGTTTCATGTTTTTTAAGTTTCTTTTTTTTTTTTTATATTATATATAATTTTATTTATATAGTATTTGTTATACATATATTACCCTTTCCAATTCTGTCCAACCAGAGCACAAGTCATGCTTTTTTAAAGAGAAACTTAAAACAACCCTAAAATATAAAACTTGAGAATGGCTTATTGTGTAATTATTATTATTATTATTATTAATAATAATAATATTTTATCAAATCAATGAATATTTTATCCAAATATGTATTTTATTATTGTTATTATTTTAAATATTTGTTATAAATATATTACCCGGTTAAAACCAGAGCACAAGTCATGCTTTTGTTTAAAGAAAAACTTAAAATAACCCTTAAAAACTAAATTCTTTTGAACACTTATGTATGTATCAAATATGATTTTTTATGTATTTGTATTATTATTACACATTAAGTTGTTAAAAGATGTTATCTCTCAAGTGTATTTAAGGATTCTCTTCAAAAAAGCATGACTTGTGGTTTGAGAGAATATGAAAGGGTCTTTGAAACACAGTATTTTGTTCTGTTACTCAGGCACTTTTTGCAAATACCCAGAATGCTTCAGGCTTCTCTCACAACAGCCTGAGTTTTGCTGTGCCTCTCCTTTCCTAGTTTGACACATGCATCACTTCACAGCTGTTTGACTTTCTCTCACATTTCTGTGCCTTCACAAATCTCCAAAGTCAAATATTTTATAGACGTCATCTACTTATGACACTGAATATGACCTATAGAGTAGGTTTTACCCCTCATGCCAGCAGCCGTGTTGATAGCACCTACACATGTAAACCCAGTGAGTCACAATGCTGTCGGTTGGAGTTAGTAAAGAGCCTTTTGATTTGCCTACTATTGAATTGTATGATGGCTGATGTTAAATGAACAGTTAGTGACATAATGAAGGAAAGGTTTTGTAAAAGGTTACGTCACTGGAGATTGTGGAGGTCAAATTCTGGATCATATTTCAACCCATAAAAAAAAAGGAAATTATATTTGCTTAAAGAAAAAAAAAATATATATATATATATTATGCTATTATCTTCATGCCTGTTTTCCCCACTATCCAGACACAATGAGTTTTAAAACTAAAATCAACATGAATTTAATTCAGTACAACAAGTGCTACCGCAACATAAAAATACATATGTCATTTATGCAAAGTACATATATATTTTTTACTAATTTATTTAGATTTTTATTTTTTTTGGTGACATACAAAAGGTATGTTCTTGACAGATTTAAGTGCAATTAATTTTTATTAATCACTTTCAACACTGAAGTTTAATCAAATTCATCACTTTTACATTTGGCATGGGATTTGATTTGATCACACTACACCTATCATTTTGTCATGGACCTGTTTATCCAGATCTCCTTGTTACTGTGTTTGTTTATTCTCTTTTCCCCCTTCAATCTCACTAACGCACTTGATCGGGGTAAAAGGTGAGCTTAGCGTGGGTTTGTTTTGTTAGTCATGTGGGGTTTGTGATACACATGGAATTGGCAAAGCAAAATCAACTGCAACGTAATTGATTTACAAAAAGCCTTACAGCTGGTTAATTTGTTTTTAACCTCGTTTCCACTGCATTATTTCATTACGGAGCCAAGGGAAAATAGAGTTCAGCTACGTGGACCAGAAGGATTGCGTCCAGAGTGAAAAATTACACAGATCTGGCTCACGCCCCCTTAAGAAACACGTTCACTTCCCACTTCACTGTTCTCCATATTCACTCTCTCTTCCCTGTTCTCCTTCCTCAGAGGCTGGTGGGAGGAGCCCTGCAGATGACCACCTGATCATCAACGATCTGCCGGACGTGTGTCAGACCATCGAGGTGGTGACGGAAAACGAGGAGCAGGCCGTGACCTCCAGCGACCTGTACCCCTTACAGATCTCTCCCGTCTCCTCGTATGGAGGTTGGCTTGACAAACATACTCTCCATCCTGTAGCCATGACTGTATTCACAGTGCAGCATTGCCTTTAGATCCTTGCTGGTTTTGCACTCATCCAGTTACAAAATTGTCGGTTTGAATTTGCCCCAGTCCAGTTTGACTTTTTGATTCATATAAATGTCCAGTCCTCCAAACCACCCTATTGTTTGCTTTTTAGCGGGCAGTGGAAACCGATACAGGTGGTAGATTTGATCTTGTTTGTGCAAACAAAGGTTTTCTTATTTGCTGAATTTTTATCTTGTTTTCCAGTACAAATATCTTAATTCTTACATCTAGATGTCTTAATTAAGTCTGGTTTTCTAAAAAAAAGTGTATTAAAATTAATTTAGGCTTAAAACATGAATATATTATCTGTCAATAGAAAAATTGTAGGGAAAAATACTTTGTGTTTATTTTTCTTTCCACATTGACAGATATTTGTTCTTGTTTCAGGCATTAACTATGATCTCTATTTTTTTTCAGAAAACAGGACTTAATATCTTTAATTATCGTGCTTTTCAAGTAAATCCGTGTTTATTTAAGAATGTTTAGATGTTTGTACTGGAAAACGACAAAAATACTAAGTAAGAAAATCATTTTTTTGCAGTGTATCTGTTCTTCTTATTTGAAAAGAAAGTGTTCATTTTAAATAAGATTGAAAATATCCCTCCTAAAGCATATCATTTTTTTTATCATGAAACATGCTTTGAGGCTTTTAGATCTGTGTAGGCTGCGTGTGTTGGTTGTCCGTTAGAGTTGAGCCTCAAGGACAGACTGTGTCACATCAGCTGTACTTCTGTACTGTAACTCGGCTCTGGCCAGATGGAGTTAATATATAACTGGTGCGAACACAGTTCACTCTCTCACATGCATGTGCTCGTCTTCATAAAGTTAAAGTGTGCCTTCAATATGTTATAAAGGCCTGACACAGTTACCCGCTTATATTGCTACAATGGACAAGTTTTGCACTGAGTTGTTTGATAGCAAGATTTGACATTGTGTGAATGGTATTTGCCCATGCAAAACTGCAGCTGCAATGCTAAGGTGTTACTTTGTAGTTGCCAAGGTGTTCATTGTAGTACTGTATTTAGTGCACTGCAGTGTGGCTTCTAAAGTGTTCTAAGTGAGTTGTTAACATTTGTGACTCTGGGCGAATAAAACCAGTCTTAAGTTGCACAAGTATATTTGTAGCAATAGCCAAAATTATATTGTATGGGTCAAAATTATAGATTTTTCTTTTATGCCAAAAATCATTAGGATATTAAGTAAACATCATGTTCCATAAAGATATTTTGTAAATTTCCTACAATAAATATCTAAAAAAAAAAATATCTCGGCCAAATATTGTCCTATCCTAACAAACCATACCGCAATGGAAAGCTTATTTATTCAGTTTCCAGATGATGTATAAATCTCAATTTCGGAAAAAAATTGACACCTGGTTTTGTTGTCCAGGGTCACATATTGTTATGTGGTTGCTAGAGTGTTCGATTGGTTGCTGGGTAGTTACATGTTGGTCTAAAAACATCATATCAAATTGTGTTGCCAATACTACTCGATACCTTTTGATGTTAGCGTAGGACCAGTGTTTTTTAATATTATTTCTTCACTATTATAGTATTATTTATTGATATTTTAATAATTGATTTCTTTTTAATTTTAGTTGTAGTCATTTTTTTTGTGTTCGGGATTTTTATTGGGTTTTTGTTTTTGTATGCAATTCTGCAGAGCCCCACACATGACATGCAGGAATAATACATATCCTGTGGCCAATTAAGAATTTGTGCTCAGTTTATTGATTCAAGCCCTCGATTTGGGAAATCATGTCCATGTTATACAAACTAGTGTAACGCTTTAATATAGAGACTAGTTCTCACTATTAACTAGTTGCTTATTAGGGAATTAGACCTTAAAATAAAGTGTGACCAAATTAGTTCTTTTATTTTAGTTCAATAAATGAGTATAATGTAGCCACAATTTAATAAAATGAGGGAACGAATTAGTACAATGGGCCATGATTTATTAAAACCAGGAAACAAATTAGTAATAGATTAGTACAACGGGGTCACATTTTATAATGAATTAGTACACCTGGCCAAAATGGACTAATATCCACATGTGGACAATGTATTTATTGTACATTTCTATGTAGTTCTGTAAAATTCTGTGTAGTTTCTATATATTTTTATTTCAGTTTTAGTCTTAGAAATTTCAGTACTTCAACTTAAACTTATTTTAAGTTATTTGCCAAGACAACATTTATACATAATTTTTTTTTTCTAATATTTAATCTTTGTATGTTAGTTTATTTCAGCTTTATTTCAATTACCAAAAGCAATTTTTAACAGTTTTAGTTTTAGCTAACAATAACAACACTGTCCAGAATGTTGTGTGGCTCGTAAGATAAAATGACGAGGATGTTGAAGATCTAGCAGTGATAGTGCATAGCTTGATACAACGGTTTCAGAAGAATCCCCGAACATCCTAAACTCAAACTTTTATCCTATTACAGGTTACCACCCCTAATGTAAATTAAGCTGCTCCTGTTGTAACAGCTATGGTTTGTATGTTCAAACAACCCATTGTCTGAATTGGTCCTACATCCGTTCCCATTCTGTAATTGATAGCCCTTTGTCACCAAGTGGTGCAGAATCAGCATAACTGTTGACTTTTTTTCTTCTCTATGATAATTAAGCCATTTTGGAGCATGAGCTTGTACTAATACTATCTCGGAGTGGAATCTGGGTAAAGCAAGTAAGTTTGTTGTAATGTTGTTGTTGTTTTTTTAAGTGATTTGCTATGCAGTTGCTAGGTATTCTAGCAGGATTCTATAATATAATTTTCTATTCTAAGTCTATGAGAATTTTTCATACATTTTAATGCTTTCTAAGCAAAAATCTTTAGTCTAAATGCATGAATCATTCATTGGTGGTTAGGAGCGAGTTGCATGCTGTAATACTCTGGGTTAGAAGTTTATTCAAATCCTTATTACAAACTGTAAAAATGAGTAACAGAGTGAATTCAGTTATTAAGGACATTTTTCATTTTTCCATTTACAATGGCCAAAGTGTCCCAATTTACCAGAATTCACCCTTATTGTTATCTTAGCAAACACCACTAATTAATTGTTGCTGACTATGGCGGAGGCCCGCTCTGGAACACTGCTTCCGATAAGAAGCCATGCAGCTCGCTGCTAAAAGCATGAACGCTACTAGATCCAAGATTACAGCTAGACATACGTTTCAGCATTTCCCTCTAGAAGTGTTGCTGTTTTATTTAGTTCCCTCTGGGAGCTATTTACGACTGAGGAATGCAAATTACTTCCTAGAATAGACGGGAAATACTCAAATATATCCTTTATCTGCGGTGTTGTCTGCATTTTAAAGTAGCTACTCTACTGTCTGCTCATTAACTGCGTGTGGAGTACAGAGATGAACTTTTGGCATTGTTGAAATTGTGGGGCTTGGCTTATGAAACTTGTTTTTAGTGGCGTGAAATTTACCGTACAGTACCACTTGTCAGTGCGTTTGCACACGGACGGGAATGTGACTCATGTCCTGTTGTTCCCTGTTTTCCAATCAACAATGCTTTTTTTTTTTTCTCAGAAGTCCTTGGGGCTGAAAGCGTGTGGTTTACGGCATGAAATGTCTTGCTCAAGTGTTGAGTTGTTCATAGTAAACACAAACACATTGCCAAAGCAAACACCAATATAAACTGTATTTCCTCATCTAAAACATTAGAAATGACTGGCCTAGAGGATATCTTTTAGTCATTAATCATTTAAAACTTCTAAACCTGTAAGGATTATTTAATACAAGATGTACAAGCAGGCTATCGGTTGAACATTTTTATATCTGATGATCCTTTGCATGGTTTCATCCACCCATACACAGTAACCTGTCCATCAGGAAATCCCTGATGAATCAGTCTGACCACTTTGCTTTCTCTCTATCTTCCAGCAGAGAGCGATACAGACAGCGCCAGTGAGGAAGACTCCAAAGAGGTTAGTGCAAAAGTTATCCAAACTATTTCCCTTTGCGAAACTGGACAGGTTTAAACACAGAATAGATTGTTATTGTGTTCACATGTGAAATTATTGCAGACTACAGTTGCTGAGTGATAGTGGGCAAAAGGAATAACCAGAAAGAAGAGTGCTTTTAATGGGTGGGTCCAAGCAATACCCTGAACCCTGAAGTTTAGGGGTGTGAGGAACTGAATTGTGCTTCTCGTATCACCTTTGTGCTCTTGATGAAGACACTTAACATCAGCAGAGATTGCCAGACTTTTTGTCATATTTGCATGTTCATGATTTTCTGATGTTGGTTAAAAATGAAAAATGTGAAACATTTTATTTTCACATTTTTGTTATTTAAATCATGACTGAGAGGGTCTAGAAGGGAGTTTAGAGAAAATCCTTTTTAAAAAATATCAAACAATATGCTCTATGACATTATTCAAAGACCTTTTTTTTCACAATAGTTTACTTGGAAATTGAAAATTCATGGCAATCTAAAATGAGTTTGTTTCTTCATCAGAACAGATTTGGAGAAATGTAGCTTTACATCACTTGCTCACCTCTGCAGTGAATGGGTGCCGTCAGAATGAGTCCAGCTGATAAAAACATCACAATAATCCACACCACTCCAGTCCATCAGTTAACGTCTTGTGTCCTCTATTCATAACATTGCTTTCTCAAGTGAAAAAGTTGCCTCCTCTGAATCAGAAGCGAAATATGCATAGATCAAGCACCTTTTACAACTGAAACAGTCCAAAACCGCTCTAAACAAATATGTCAATGGATTTTAATGTGAGAGAAAATCAAGAGATGGACTTTTTCTCTGGAGGAAGTGTTATTATGGATTATGGACTTATGTTTTGATTATATTTTTGAACCAAACGTCTTAATAATGGATTTATTTCTTACAAACAAGCAGCTTTTCGCTTTCACTTAATAGACTCATCGTGTTGATTACTTGTGGATTATTGCAATGTTTTTATCAGCTGTTTGGACTCATTCTGACGGCACCCATTCACTGCAGAGGATCCATTGGTGAGCAAGTGATGGAATGCTATGTTTCTTCAAATCTGTTCTGATGAAGAAACAAACTCATCTACATCTTGGATGGACTGAGGGAGAGTAAATTTTAAGCAGATTTTAGATTTTTTTGGGTGAACTGTTCCTTTAAAATGAGTATGCGTTGCATTCTCAGCCACAAGAGGCACTATCATATAAACTGCTTGCACCTGTGCTGACTTTCAGGTCAACTACGGCAAATGCAACAGTTTGAGGAGAATCTTTCTGAGCGAATTACTGTTTACATGTTTATAGCAGCTGCCTGAATAGCAACATTCAGTTTAGTGTCTCAGACTTTTAAAGAAAGCTCTTTTGTACAGAGATTTGTTACTGACATAACACAAATATGCAAGTTAACAAGCATGCAGTGCCAAAAATGTGCTTTTTCATGCATGCATAGTGTGCATTTCTAAATGAGCACTGATCCAGAGCCTGTGAAGGTTTTTTTTGTGCTTTTTGAGTTTTGCAGAGCATGTTTTCACAGGCTGCTTTCTAGGGCCAAATACATCAAATGCTGTCAGTGCTTGTGCAAATGTTTTCACAGCCCATTGCAGTAGTAAGATTACAGACTCAAATTTCCTTGATAGTCTAACAAGTCTAAGTTCTCGCTCACTTTGGCTTTTTGCACGATTAGTTCGGCTTTTTGATTGTCTCTTGTGATGTTACAGCTGTTTTTGAGTAAACTAGTCTCGGGGGCTATTTCCTGAGCTTAAAGTTTTACATTTAGTCTTGTACAAGCGTGCCAGATTATATAAATCAATTGTAGCATGTAATACAAACTGATACACACAGAATATAAACAAGCATTTTTACTTTTATAAGGGAATGCATTTTTTTAGGCAAAGGACTGAATAAAAATACGGAGTCGATTTTGGCAATTTTGCAAAAAATTGATTGTAAAGGTGCATTTTAAGCATAATTCATTTAAACATGCTTTGCTACTTGCTACTCAAATAATGATGCAATTATCATCCTAGAGCATATTTAATTGGATAATATGATGAGGCATAATATTTTGGTCAGTTTTTATTCTGGAAAAGGAAGACTACATTTTAAATGGCTTTATCTGCTAAAAGATGAGTTTTAAGCTACAGACATGGACTAAAGGCTACAAAACTCAATTGGATTTTAAAATGCCAAGTCTTGTGATTTATTGTTTCATGCCTGAAAGATTGTGGCTTTTCCTAGTTCCCGTTTACTAGGGCACAGTATCTATCTACACATGTAAGTTCCAGCATGCATCTGGGTAAATCTTACATGGTAGACACTCTCAACCCCTGTTTTCGGTTCCTGTACCTCAGAACTCTGATGCAAAACTAGACAGGGGAAAAAAAGAGAGAGCAAACAGTGACGTGACGCGTCTCGCTGATTCCGGCAAATGTGCTGCGGCTTGTTAGAAAACTATTGAAATAGAAAAACTGAATCTCTGATTCACCCATAGAGTTACTGTAGCCCAGAAGACCGCTGTCTGTTTTGACAGGTGATTAAAATGTCATTTAGGCTTCGAGGGAGGGGAATTTTGCTTCACCTGCGAAAAAAAAAAAAAAAAAAAAAAAATCATGGCAGGATATTAACACCCTGAAAAGTTTATCATGATCTTACCATTCTATAGGCTGAAGGCTTTAATTTAAATTGTACCTTTTAGACATACTTTTTACCCCTTTGTTTATTAGGAATGTAACCGCAGCATCAAATAAATAATATATTTAAATAAATAAAAATATGATGATGATAATAAGAGAAATAAAACAACTTAATTTAGTATTTACGATATATTGTCATATAAGAATAAAGATACTAAATTTGTCCAAGAGCAATGAGTGTTTTTATATTGTTTTTAATTCATGTCAAAATGACTGCATATTTTATTTTATATGAATTTTCTATATTTCACATGAGCATATTTTATTTTATATTATTGTTTTATATATTTTTATATATAATGAGCAGATTTTTCTTTGGACAGAAATAATATTTTCACTTTTTTGTCAGTACTTTAAATCTAAGAACTTAATGTTTGATTTTAATGTTAGAGTCTTTAAGCTCTACTGAAAGATCTCGCCTCACTTTTTGTCTTTAGTTTTGTGATAATTTTGCCCTCACATGGTACCAGGAAGCCAGCAGATCCTGTAGTCCGATGATAGCCAGTCTGTTGCCATAATTCTGTCAGTAAAAACAATAGAAGCTATAAATAATCATTCATTTTAAGTGCTGTTAGACAGGCTGTTTTATGTGCCAGTTATCAGTCTAAACACAGTTGAGATGTTTGAAGCAAACGTCTTACAGGCAGCGCAGCAGTTTCTAGAGAGAACAATCAAAGGCATGAAGTTGAGTGTCAGAGAGGAAATGCAACTGATGGCGGTGAGCACTATGTGGTGGGGCCCCTGGAGATGTGGGCGAAAATGCTCTCATGCAATTTGGGATTATCATAATTTGAACACAAGGAAGTGTCTGTGTGTGTGTGTTTTATGACATGGCCTCAGGTTGTAATTCATGAAAATATACTGCTAGTTCCTGGGTAGAAAATTGACAGATTGTTAGTGCAAACTATCACCTTTGTGCTCTTGATGAAGACACTTAACATCAGCAGAGATTACCAGACTTTTTGCCATATTTGCATGTTCATGATTTTCTGATGTTGGTTAAAAATGAAAAATTAATTTTATTTTCACATTTTGTTATTTAAATCATGACTGAGAGGGTCTAGAAGGGAGTTTAGAGAAAATCCTTTTAAAAAATATCAAACAAATAAATAATTATTAAAGTAAATAAGTAAATAAATAAATAAAAACATTTGATTTAAAAATAAATATCAACTAGTTCAAAATAATTAAATGAATTAAAATATAATACATTAAAATGAATAAAACATTTGATTATAAGTCAGATTAAAAATAAACAATGAATTAAAATAAACAATTATAGCATTAAAATAAAAAATAATCCCTAAATAATAAAACTATTATTTCAATTATTAACGTAAATATGTAAATAAATATTAAAATAAATATCAACTAGTTTAAAATCAACAAAAATAATTAAAATATAATACATTAAAATGATTCAATAAAAACATTTGAATATAATAAGTAAAAAAACAATTAAAATAAATATAATTATAATAGATTAAAATAAATATATACGTATATATATATATAGTGTGTTTGTGTGTGTGTGTGAATCAACTAGTTTAAATGATACATTAAATATAAAAAGAAATATATTAGAAATATATATATATATATATATATTTATATATTTATCAGGACAGTATAATAATGTAATATAATAGTGTAATATAACACACACACACACACACACACACATATATATAATATACAGTTTTCACACTATAAATTGGGTATTTATGAGTATTTATTTGCATTTTACATTTTAGGATGGGGTCCCTTACATAAGGATGATTATATTTGGGAGTCAATGGCATCTAAAAGATTGAAAACTGTCGCATTATTAATATTAGAATATAATTTCTTCTAGTGTCCTAATCACTGACATGGCTTTGTTTCACCCTGCAGCGTGTTCAGGCCGCGCTATTTGGACATGAAGATAAGAAGGTGAGGTTGGCACTGCCTGGCATGTCCTCTTTCATTTCTACAGACAAGCCCAACTTCAAGATAACCACTGTCCGAGACCGCGCACCTTCGTCCTTGCACGACCCCTTCACCACTGAGACGACCTGGAGCCTCTTAAATACCCCTTTGCCCTCGTCCTCCCACAGCCCCGGCCCCTCCAGCCAGCTGTCGGCACACGAAAAACGTGCCAGCGTCATCATGAAAACCTCAGACGTGTCCAAATCCTCCGTCAAGACTTGCTGATGAAACTTGCACGCGACGTCCAGCCGCCAGAACACTATCATCGCCTTCGATAAAGGACCTACGAGCTCACAGGACAGAGATGGACCACCCTACGGGAGGTTGACCCAATGCTCCCAGACAGGAAGTGACACGTGAGCTTACATTCAGGGAGTTTTTGAGCGCAGTGACGTGTATCCGTAAGCTGCAGTAGTGATCCGCAAGCCATTGTGAATGTGTATATAGAGGGATCATCGCCTAATTGCCTTTAGTCACCCAAGCACCTTATGGATGAGCACTGGCTGCCATAATCAGTGACTTTTGTAGCTCGCAACCAAGGAAAGACATTTTCCAAGAAAAAAACATATGCACATAAATGGCATAATCTTAAAACCGTCATTGTGAGCAAATCAATTTTTATACCTTAGGGATCTTTATGCAATGCCATTTTACATTATGGGCCCTGTGATGTAAGAAATCCTGTGTGAATTTGTGTCAGTTTGTGGTTTTTATGACAAAACAAAGCACTTGTTTTATGATTTTTTTTTTTTTTATTAAGAAAAATGTAAGTTAGAACCTTTTAATGTGTCTCTTTCTACTGTATATGTGAACGTAAAGATGTACAGTATATGTTCTGCTTGTCTTGTGTCTACAGCTGTGTATTCAAGTCCCAGATAATGTGTGTGCCCATCAGATCTTTATACACATTCAAGGGCTTCTTTAATGATTTCCACAATATTCTGGTGTATGAAAATCATGTGATCATAGGAATAAATGATAGACGCTGTTTGGATCAGATTTCAGTTAGTTCTTTGTTGTCTGTACTGTCAAATCTATACAATCACACTGTATTTTGAGTGAGTCGTTTTCCACGGGTTCAGTCAAAATCTGCTTTCGTTTAGTTTGGATGTTGGAAAGCAACTTATTTTTTCCCTCTCCTGTGTCTCGTTTAATTTCTATCTCTCTTTTTCCTATCTAGGGATTAAATATAGGGATACATCTTTTACATTGCAAGTGGGTTCTCAGCATGAGTGAAATGTTAACATGAATTCTGATCTGTCAACAAACTCTGTAGGAATATATATTTTTTCTGCCGTACTGTATATTGCTTCAGATATTGATTTTGCTTTAGTGCTTGATATTTGCAAGAGAATGTGGTCACATGAAAAACGACTAGTGCTTTATCTAAAACTCATGAATTATTATTAAAATTTGCCATTAACAACTGCATGTATATGAAGATGGGAGCTAAGTCTATAAGATATACTGATAAAAATGTGCATGTTCACAACTGATTCTCCAGGCACAACACATACACGTCACCTTTCAAGTTTTTATCTTAAACTTGTCAAACTATACTTTCATGATCCATCATTGTTTTTAACACAAAGTGTTCCTGCAACCTCTGATCTATAGGCCTATATAATGTCTCTATTATAGATCAGTGACTGTAACTGATAAGTGAATGTTGTGCAATGCTTCAGCTGGTTTTAACACAACTCATGCTCATGTTGTGTAAAGTGATCTGGCCTGTGCGTGTGTTTGTGCGTTTATGAAAGAGTGGTCTGTCTGTGTTTTGGTTTCAGTTGCTGTTCTTAATTGCACCTGGGTCACTGTGACAACAACAAAGCAGAGACACTTTGTATCTGTAGCAAACATATTTCTGAACATTATTGCACAATTTTATTGCATTGGGACAGAGTTCTACCTCTATCTACTGAATCAATCTCTACAGAGTTCAGTGTAACTAATAATCTGAAAGAACTGCAGCAGATGCTTGTTGGACCATTTATATTGGGTTGGTTTGTCATATTTGTTTTTCTATAGACTTAAGTTTTCAATGAGGGCATAAAGTTGAGGTTAGTGCACAGCCTAGTGGCAGAGGGATTACACTTCTGTTTGTTTCTATAAGGGCTGTTTATCACTTTCCCGACAGCAGAGGTCAGTGCAGATCATATAAGGGAAGTGGTGTGTGGCCAAGTATGGTGACCCATACTCGGAATTTGTGCTCTGCATTTAACCCATCCAAGTGTACACACAGTAGTGAACATACACCCGGAGCAGTGGGCAGCCATGCTGCGGCGCCCGGGGAGCAGTTGGGGCCTCGGTGCCTTGCTCAAGGGTCTCACCTCAGTCTTGATTTTGAGGGTAGAGAGAGTGTTGGTTATTCACTCCCCCCCACCTACAATCCCTGCCGGACCTGAGACTCGAACCCACGACCTTCAGGTTACAAGTCGAAGTCTCTATCCAAACGTAAGCTAAAACTTTTCAAGTTGTAATAGTGGGCAAAGAGTTCAACCCTGAGCCAGGATTTTTGGTATGATTCTCTGCTAAATAGTGAAAATGGGGTGGCAGGTTTTAAATATGTCCAGGCAAGAACATGAATGAATTAAATAAAAGTGGAAAAATGAAGGCCTAATTTAGAGTGTCAACAGGGAGCTCAAGTTATCCGCTTATCTGAATTATTAACTTTCAGTTGGATCAGCGTTTTGAGAAGGATTTTTTAGGTTCTGTTAAGGATCATTTTGAGTTTAAAACTACGTCAGCTGCTTCAAAACCTTTCAGGAATCCGCATTAAAAACCTAAAAATTATTTATATATATATATAAAATAGATATACACAGGTACATCTAAAAAAATTTTAATATCATGAAAAAGGTCAATATTTTTTGTCACTCATTTCAGAAAGTGAAACCCATATAGATACATTACACATAGAGTGAAATATTTCAAACCTTTATTTCTTGAAATTTTTATGATTATGGCTTACAGACAATGAAAACCCAAAATTCAGTATCTCAGAAAATTAGAATATTACATAAGATCAATAAAAAAAGGATATTTTAAACAGAAATGTCAGGCTTTTGAAAAGTATGTTCATTTCTATGCACTCAATACTTGATCGGGCCTCCTTTTGCATGAATTACTGCATCAATGCGGCGTGGCATGGAGGCAATCAGCCTGTGGCACTGCTCAGGTGTAATGGAAGCCCAGGTTGCTTTGATAGCGGCCTTCAGGTCATCTGCATTGTTGGGTCTGGTGTCTCTCATCTTCCTCTTGACAATACCCCATAGATTCTCTATGGGGTTCAGGTCAGGCGAGTTTGCTGGCCAATCAAGCACAGTAAGACCATGGTCATTTTTGGTAGCTTTTGGTACAGCTTTTGGTACTTTTAGCAGTGTGTGCAGGTGCCAAGTCCTGCTGGAAAATGAAATCAGCATCTCCATAAAGCTTGTCAGCAGAAGGAAGCATGAAGTGCTCTAAAATCTCCTGGTAGATGGCTGCGTTGACTGTGGACTTCATAAAACACAGTGGACCAAAACCAGCACATGACATGGCAGCCCAAATCATCACTGACTGTGGAAACTTCACACTGGACTTCAAGCAACATGGATTCTGTGCCTCTCCACTCTTCCTCCAGACTCTGGGACCTTGATTTCCAAATGAAATGCAAAATTTACTTTCATCTGAAAAGACGCGAATAGACATCCTGCGGCGTGAATTGAAATGTTATGCTTCCTTCTGCTGACAAGCTTTATGGAGATGCTGATTTCCATTTCCAGCAGGACTTGGCACCTGCCCACACTGCCAAATGTACCAAAAGCTGGTTTAATGACCATGGTGTTACTGTGCTTGATTCACCAGCAAACTCGCCTGACCTGAACCCCATAGAGAATCTATGGCGTATTGTCAAGAGGAAGATGAGAGACATCAGACCCAACAATGCAGATGACCTGAAGGCCGCTATCAAAGCAACCTGGGCTTCCATTAAACCTGAGCAGAGCCACAAACTGATCACCTCCATGCCACGCCGAATTGATGCAGTAATTAAAGCAAAAGGAGCCCCTACCAAGTATTGAGTGCATATACAGTAAATGAACATACTTTCCAGAAGGCCAACAATTCACTAAAAAAATTTTTTTTATTGGTCTTATGAAGTATTCTAATTTGTTGAGATACTGAATTGGTGGGTTTTTGTTAAATGTGAGCCTAAATCATCACAATTAAAAGAACCAAAGACTTAAACTACTTCAGTCTGTGTGCATTGATTTTATTTTTGCATTGACTTTCATAATCTGAGTTGAATTACTGAAATAAATTAACTTTTCCACGACATTCTAATTCATTGAGATGCACCTGTATATATATATATATATATATATATATATATATATATATATATACGTGTGTGTGTCTATATTTACCGGTATAAATATCTATCTATCTATCTATCTATCTATCTATCTATCTATCTATCTATCTATCTATCTATCTATCTATCTATCTATCTATCTATCTATCTATCTATCTATCTATCTATCTATCTATCTATATCCTTTACTGGAAGTGAATGAAGATAAACAGATTTAGCTTGTTGTTCGTAATGGAGGGGTTAAGTATTTGCCGAACTGAGTTAACCAATCGTTGGAGATATTAAGTAACTGGAATTGTGAATTGTGGAATTCAATAAGCTAAACATGCTTAACAAATTAACGTTAAATTAACAAATTAACAAATCATGCTTAACGTTGTTAGTAAGAGATTTTGTAAACAACAGATGTTTTTGAGATCCCTGCTGAAAAAAACTACAAATAAATAAATAAGTAAACAATAGAAACCATATAGGGTTATAAAGGGTACTGTACTGGTTTAAATGGACACTAATCCCTGTGGGTCTCTTTATTGGTAATTTGTCGCCCTCTATTGGTGGCTTGTTAAAACCACTAGATCCTCCCAAAACACACTACCATTTTTAATGGTTTTAATGGTTAATAGTTGATGGTTTGTAATGGAATTACAATCACAGAATTTCTGTGATGGCTTCCATGTTTTTTTTGTTTTGTTTTTTCAGCAGGGATGTTGACAATGGGTCATTAAAAATGGTTGTTCACATTGTTTATATATATATATATATATATATATATATATAGTAGTGCTGTGTATCACCAGTAAAGTCACAATACGATACGGGACTGCACTGAATTTCACCTCAGAAGAATTTATTAGAACAGCTGTTAGTCTGGTGAAGTATCTGGAAGAAACAAAGCAACCTCGGCATCCGATCACAGGCCTTCAGCTCCTTGAGTTCTCTCCAGTGCTGGAAAGCTGATCCGATATTTACACGGGTCCTACTTCTTGCCTTATCGTTCCGCAGTCATTTTCCTCTTTTGTTTTTTATCAGCCATCTCTATCTTTCTGTCGTTCGGCTCGGCTGTTCACTGAACGCTCTCTCTTCCACATCATGAGTAGACACGCCCCTTACTGCTGATTGGCTACAAGTTTGTTTTGGTACTCGGCCCGACACAGTTTTCTAAAGTGTTTTTGAAAAATTACATACCCTGCCTTTAAATGTGTCATCTTTCACATCAAATTCTTACTTTGCTTCAATTAATTCAGTTAGCATAATATGAAACTGTAGAGTTGTTACTATTCAAATTAAATTAGTATTAACAAACTCTATCTTTCCACTGTTGGGGAAACAGAAGCTGCATCTGAAGTGGCATTAGATGCATTTACACTGCAAAATTTAAAATGCATAAATAATTTTATAAGATTAATGTTTTGCATATTTTTTTAAACATACAAATACATGTTAAAAAAATACAATGCTTTTAAATATGACTAAACCACGGCAAGTGTCTGTTTTAATGAGTGAGTCATTTATTCATTCATTCAACCGATTAATTCAAACGGCTGATTGATTCAGAATCGAGGCAAGTGACTGTCCTTATGAATGGGCCACTGAATCATTGACTCAATCGATTCATTCAAAAACGTGGATTCATTCAGTAACGAAACACCGCTGTGTCTTGCAATTAAGTCACTTAATTTTAAATTCTTGTTTATTTAACTACTATTATATAAAATTAGTGTCACGTTGCAATCGTTTTGGTATTGATATTAATATAAGGTGCTTTACATCTAAATCATATTTTGTAACTATCTTTTTTTTTTTCTACCCAGTATGCATCTATAAATTTCTGTGAGTTATTTTATGTGTGCTGTCTCTCTCAGCTGGCACGACATAAATACATTATCAGACAGTTGCCGTTTACACTGAATGCAATTAAAATTAAAATCATTATCACTCTCTACATTTAAAAAATAAAAATGAGAAGAGTTCTAAACTATTCTTTTATTATCTGTGTCCTGTTGCTGTCTCTCTGTTGCACTGTGGAGCTTCTGTCACTATAACAAATTCCTCATATGTGTAAACATACCTGGCCAATAAAGCTCATTCTGATTCTGATGCGCTGTCTTCACTGTATCTAACACACACACACACAGATCACACTGCGGCCGCACCCAAACATTCAGCAACAAAATTTTATCTATAAAATAGCTTAATCGCTCAAGAGCTGATTCCATTATTTTCTATGTATCGTCACAGATTTGACAGCTGGCTTTGTATCGATATTGTGGCACGTGTGCAGCAGTGGACCGGGTGCGTCCGAAATCGCATGCTTCCCTACTATATAGTATGCGAGGCGGGTAGTATATCCGAATTCATAGTATTCGAAAAACAGTAGGCGAGAAGTACCCGGATGACCTACTTCTTCCGCCCGAATTGGGACTCTCGCCCGCTCACGCCTGTGTTCATCTCTCCATCAGTCAGCTCAGTTCTGCTCTCAGTAGCGGAGCATCATGACTCCAGCCGCGCTGAACATCCTCACAGTTATTATTCTCCTTCTGTCCAGATGCTGCGACGCAAACCGCAAACTCCTGGTGTTTCTGATCGATGGCTTCCGTTATGATTACATGGACGATTTACAAAACTTGGCCGGATTTAGAGAAATCGTGGAAAACGGTGTTAAAGTGGATTACCTGACTCCAGATTTCCCCAGTCTGTCCTATCCCAACTATTACTCTCTAATGACAGGTGAGTTTGTACTAATCAAGACTACTCAAGACTTTTTAATATCCTATTTATATGCAATCTTAGCTACTTTCAAGTTTATGCACATTGATGCCATCATGTATCACTTCTCGTGTTGAAGTCTTTCTGAACTGATTTTCTCTGTTATGATATAGCAATCTAGTCAAATGTAAGATGTTATGAGCTCCTGGAGCTCTAAAAGATTAACATATGCATGTGGAGATTATACAAACATAATCATTTTTTGTTGTCTGATAGTTTAATAGGCCTTTACCACAATGCATTCCTTGTGTGACATTTTGTTGCACAATTATATACAGAAACAGTTCAAAAAGGGTAGACTAGAACAATCTGAGATCTGCTCGTTAATTATTGTTTGAATAGGGCCATTGATCACAGGGGCCAGGCACTTCATCCATAATGACAACAGAAAAACATCGCTCTCATTTAGATTTATTTATCAGTGTATTTATCATATTGAAAAATGATTATTTGTAGAGACATGCATAATATAATAGATTTTTTTATGCTTAGGTGTCCATTATGCACAATTTATGTTTTTGATTCAAATATTATCAAGAGTTAATGAGTATATTCATACTGAATTATTATTATTTGTAGAGACATTTAGTTTATTTTATTAAATATTTTCTAAAAATTGCACAAGTATTTGTGATCATATCCACTCAGTGAGACGATTATCACATGGTGATGCAGTGTGTGTTGTCTGTATGCTGGACTTCAGTAACCAAGGCCATGCAGCGCTGAGCTCCAGCTCACATGCTTTGCAATCACAGCAGCTCAGAGCCAACGCTTTACTGCTCTGCTGATGGCAGTTGTTTTATTTGGGCACATTCCCCTCTCCACAAAGCTTCAGAAGACAACTGGGCTGGAGCTTTGACAAAGAAATCAAACAATGAGAGCAAAGCTGGGACACTGTGAGGGGCATCCATAGTGCAAACTGTCTTAGAATAACTGTTATTAATAACATTAAACAAACATTACTACCTGTACCTTTATATAATATTTAAATGCATTTAGTTTTCCTTTATTATTAATAATTGTTTAGCAAGGATGCATTAAATTAATCGAAAGTGACAGTAAAACGTATAATGTTGCTCAGATTTTCTACAAAATTATTAAAAAACAGAAAAACACATCTAACAATATGAAATATTACTTGAGCATCAGATCAGCATGTTAGAATAATTCTTTGAAGGATCGTGTAACACTGAAGACTGGCGTAATGATGCTGAAATTTCAGCTTTGCATTATTTTAAAATATATTAAAATGCAAAACAGTTCTTTTGCATTGTAATAATATCACAATATTTTTTATCACATAAATGCAGCTTTATGAAATACTTCATAATTCATATTTAAGTTTGCATAAACTACCTGAACTGAATCTGTGAGCATCTTATAATATTTGTGATTTGTTAATGAACGTTATACTATAAAGTAGTTCTTACGGCCAAAGGTTCTTGACATGCTAATTGTTTTATAGGTGCTCTGGGTGGTTGCCAAGGCCTTGCTATGCGGTTGATAGTGTGTTTCTGTTTTTGCTAAATTTGCTCTCTGTTTTAGTGTGTTTATCAAAAATGTTTTGACTTTACAACATCCCTTAGAACAGTCATATCACACTTCTCCTTAAAGGAATAGTTCACAAAAAAATAAAAATTTTCTGACAGTTTGCTCACCCTCAGGGCATCCCAGATATAGATTTGTTTGTTTCTACATCAGAACACATTTGGAGATATGTATCACTGCATCACTTGCTCACCAGTGGATCCTCTGCAGTGAATGGGTGCCGGCAAAATGAGAGTCCAAGCAGCTGATAAAACATCACATTAGTCCACAAGTAATCTACACGACTCCAGTGCATCAATTCATATCTTGTGAAGTAAAATGCCAGCCTAAACTGTCTTTTTGCGTTAAAATTGTACTGTAAGGTATTACTAAAGAGTCGTAGTGAAGAATTAGCGCTGAAAAGGCGTGGACACAATTATTTTTGCGCCTAACTTTAGGTGTGTTTGATTTGAAGCGGCGCTGCACAGAATAATCAGTGTATGACATCAAAGTAGTGATCAGTCTGCTCTCTTATCGCTCTCGCGGTACTTTGATGTCATACACTGATCATTCTGTGTAGCGCCGCTTCAAGTCGAACATACCTTTTATTGCATATGCATTTGTAGGAGTTTCCCTTTCAGATGCAAAAGTTATGGGAGGAGAGTAGGATATTCAAATGAATCACAGAACACGTATTACTAATTGCACTCGTCAAATTACAGCCATTTGCGCCATTATTTAACGCCCCCAAAAAGCTTGTCTTAAACTATTTTGTGCTTGAAATGGCTACAGTTATTGCTTTTAAGAGGAGGCACCACAGAGAACAGAGAGCGCGTGGTAGAAGGGAGAGGATTTTTTCCACACGTAGGCTATTCATTTATTTTGAATGCCAGAGGAACACATTATCCGAACATATCGTTTGCCAAGCCATGCTATTTTTAATTTGCTTCAGGAAATAAAAGACGACTTGGAACCCTCAAATGGGAGTCAGGTCTATCAAAACTTCTAGCAAACCTTAATTTTTTGGCCTCCGGTTCTTTTCAATGCTTCTTTATTCCTTTAATCTTTATTTGCAACTACGCTAATTTGCGCTGCGCTTGGTATATTGCATTGGTTGATATGTAAATGAGATGTTGTGTCTGTGTTCTTTAATTTGAGCTTTGTTAGTAAATCACCCACAGAAATTTCACACTTATCGGCGCTGTTTTGGAATTGCGCTCTCGCGCTAATTTGCCCTGCTTAGTAAAACTGGCAAAACCACGACGCTCCGACTTTTAAACAATCTGCTTCTCGGTTCATTCAAAATCACACTGCTCTGCGCTCCGTTCACATATTCTGATTGTGAGTAACTGTTGCTGTCAGGACTGATTTATTTCAGAACCAGCCGCTATCAAAGTAATCTGGCTGCGGGCGCCAGTTTTGGCCCGTGGGCCACCTGTTGCCGACCACTGCCATAGAGCTTGAATTACATGAGTGGACAAATGATCCATTGTTGTTGCTGGGTATCCAAAGATAATGAAACGTATCCGAAAGCTCTGTGGAGTCTCCAGAGCTCTCAAAGAGCAATGAAATTAAATGAATGAATCAAATGAACCACTGAGGCGTGCTGATTGAACTCCACCCTCATATCTGTAAATATTCATTCTGTACTCCTCTAATTGTTCCAGGACGCCACTGCGAGGTGCACCAATTGACTGGAAATTACATGTGGGATAAAGACACCATGAAAGAGTTCCTGATTGGAACTAATCCGGACAGCCGTCTGCCCATGTGGTGGGACGGATCAGAGCCGCTGTGGGTCACCATGCAGAAACTAGGGAAGAGAGTCTACATGTACTACTGGCCAGGTTAGTGGACGTCTGTACTGTAAGTCAGAATGACAAAGCACACTGGCAAGGAAAAAGACCAGTTGAGATGTAGAATTAGGTAAAAACAAAGCGATAGAATGAGAAACAGCTGTGAGCGTGTGCACGACCGACATGTTGAAATGAAAAACAAAAACGCATGCAGGAGAAGTGACAGATCAAACCTGCGACCTGACAATATTTGGACGGATGTGATTCGGGTGTAGGAACAAAGCCGCAGGCTGAGTGCTGTAGGTAATCACAGCGTGCCAATATACAGCCATATCTCACATCTACGAATGTGATATTGCATTTATACAACAGTTCGACGGCACGAGTTAATACATAAGAAATACATAAATGGAGTGTCTTACCCTCTTTTGTTGCGAATTACTTTCTTCTGCCATGGATTCAATCTAAAGTTGACAGTTTCAGTGGCGGCAAATTGTAAAAAAAGATCTGGCTGCTTTCGGTGGGTTCATGAGCGCTGAATGGCCGCTGACGTCATGGAGCTCACAACTCTGAAAATGCCGAAGCAAATTTATTAACAAAACGTTTAAACAACTACATTCTCACCAATGTAAAAACAATTAAAACAACATTCCGTGAAACAAAAACTATATTACTTATTAAATTGTCATGGATTTGGACATCCGCCATGACACTCAATATGAGAAATACTGCAAGCGGAGTGATACAAACATGAGTGATGTCATTCTGTTATTACTAGAATATTGCACTCCTTTTAGCCAATCAGATTTGAGGACCAGAAAGAACTGCTGTATAAATGAATATATATGAGGTTTTCATCCCATGTCTAAATACCCGGATTTATGTGGTTTTGGGTCCAAATGCTTGTAGAAGTTGTGAAAATAAGAGATGATGGAAGTTGCTTGCTGTAGTGTTGTAGAAAGGGATCTAATGTTGTCACTTCGTACATGTATATATCTCAATCTTAGAAAACAATTCTAAGAAAAAATGTTTTTGTAGTGTTAAAATGCAGTAAAAACGGCAATATTGTAAAATATTATTACAATTTAAATGAACTGAATGTACATTCTATTTATATGTATTCTATTTCTATTTGAATATATTTTACAATGTAATTTATTCCTGTGATGTCGAGCTGAATTCTCAGCATCTTCAGAGTCACATGATCCTTCAGAAATTCTAATATGCTGATATTTCTTCTTCTTAACAGTGTTGAAAACAGTTTTGCTGTGTAAACTGTAATATTTTTTAAATTCAGTATTGTTGAATAGGAAGTTTTTTTGCAATATAAATATTTTATTATATATTATAAATGTCTTCACTGACACTTTTGATTAATTTAATGCATCCTTGCTGAATAAAAATATGAATTTCTTTTCAAATTGGACTAATTCCATACTTTTTAATGGCAGTGTACAGTATAAATAAAGAGATTTTTATATCCACACGCTGCGGTCACACAGAGCTTCCTCCTATGCCAGACTCATTTAATTAGTGTCATTTTAAAAGGACAAGCTACTCCTACTACTACTTGACATTAAAAAGCATGCAATGTTTTCAAGTAGAGTGTTCAAGCTTTGAAAAGCCTTTTTGATCTCTCTCAAATGCATATAAATGCAGGTCACGTTGTCTAAACAAGTGTGTTTCTGTCCATTTAGGTTGTGAAGTGACGATTCTTGGAGTCAGACCTACATTCTGTGAAGAATATGTGTACAACCCTTCAGAGAAGAACCTGACAGACTCCATGGAGATCTCTCTAAATATGTTAAAGTAAGACCAAAAGCCCAAGAAATCTTTAACAGGTAATGTTGTTGGTTTTTCTGCCTAGATGAAGCCTGGCATGCTAATTAGCTAAAAGCCCACACAACCTAGGTCATGTTAGCTGAAAAGAAAAGAAGCAGTAAGTTATTACATTCTGATGAAAGATTATATAGGCAAAAAAAGATTTTACTTGGAATATCATCCATTAATCAATTATTCGCAATAAGATCAAGAACATACAGTAAAGTAAACAGTGTCAAATTTTATGTTATTACGTTCCTCCTTAGTCTAGGGATGGGAAGGAGTAATAAAGTGTGGGAAAAGGAGGAAGTTTTCCTTTCTCCTGACGTAAACAACACCATTAGAGATGAAAAACAGAATGAAATTTATTAACACAAGGAAGCAAACAGAACTTCAGCAGGGGACAAGGCCAACATATTAACTTCAGAAAGAAAAAAATCTCCCTGTCTACAACATAAACAGGAGAAAAGTGTAAGCAAAAGAAATGGCAACCACTTCCCTACAGCTTCCAGCAGAAAACCCACCTATGAATCCTCTGTGGTGAACGGGTGCCGTCAGAATCCAAACAGCTGATAAAAACATTACAGTAACCCACACCACTCTAGTCCATCAATTAACGTCTTGCGAAGTGAGAAGCTGTATTTGTAAGAAACACATCCATTATTAAGGTGTTTTAGCTGTCGCTTCTGGTTAAAATGCTGTCTGTAATCCATAATAACGCTTCTTCCAATGAAAAGTCTATCCAATGTTGTCCTCTCACATCAAAATGAAGCTATTTATTTGTTTAGAACAGTTTTTGCTTGATCTGTGAATATTTCTCTCTTGATTCAGTGGAGATGACCATTTTTTTTTTACTGGAGAAAGAAGTAATATGGATAAAGGACTTAAAACATCTTAATGATAGATTTGCTTCTTACAAACACAACTTTTTACGTCACAAGATTAATGGACTGGAGTCGTGTGGGTTACTTGTGGATTATTGTGATGTTTTTATCAGCTGTTTTGACTCTCATTCTGATGGCACCCATTCACTGCAGAGGATCCAATGGTGAGCAAGTGATGTAATGCTAAATTTCTCCTAATCTGAAAAAATAAATCAAATTTGAATGATATGTTTCAAACAGAAGCGATAAAGCAGACATGGCTGGTATTTATTACGAGAAGATTGATGTGGAAGGACATCACTTTGGGCCACATTCTCCGGAAATACAGCGCGCCATTCTCTCACTGGACCAGGCTTTCCAGACCCTCAACCAGAAAATCAAGGTATTTTTACATGGGTGAAAGAAAGAGAGAAATAACAGTACCTGCTGTCTGTTCTATACCTGGCCATCTAAAACATAAAATTTCTTTATTTATTTTTTTTGTCAGGAAAAGAATATGAGCGATGATATAAATGTGGTCCTGTTCTCTGATCACGGCATGACGGACCTCCAGTGGATGGAGAAAGTCATTGAACTGGACAACTACATTGACATGACGCAGATCATTAAAATGATGGACAGGGGGCCGGTGGTCAGTCTGTGGCCCAAACAGGACAAGTTTGAAGAGGTGAGCTCAGTCTGTCTCTGTTCTCTTTCCATCTGCATGTTTTTCATGAGACTCGTGCTTACAGCAAGACCACAGCTCCAAAAACAACCCTCTTATTTTCCTGCTATCTGCTATTCTGAGGGGAAAATAGGCAGCGGTGTACTTTGACCTGCTGTCGGCCGCATTTAGATTTAAACTTTAACTTTAGTGATATTTAAGTATTGTAACGGGGTGAGGAATCACACGACAGGGAAGGCAGGTTAAATGCCCCGAAGGGTGGCTTTGACAAGGAGCGAAGTGCAACAAAGGGGGAAAAAGGTCCTTGTGGGTGCTCCAGTGTGGGGAGTGCTCTCTTCCTCCTTTCCCAGTGCAGTGAATCCGTGCAGTGTTCCAGTGGGGCTGGTCGGTCACACGCTGCTCTCTGTGGGAGAAATGAGAGGGCGAGTTAGTGCTTTGTCTCATGGAGTAGTCTCCCTGTGTGTGGGGCTTGCGTGGCTTATGTAGCCGCCGCCTGATGAGCCGCAGCTGTGACCGATCAGCCAGTGATGAGGATGGGCAGGTGTTCCTCGCTTGTTTCCAGGGTGACGCTGATGACACTTCGGGACGCTTGTCACAGTCCTGTGTCGGAGGCATCCGTCTGCAGCAGGAAGGGGCAGCTAAAGTCCGGGGCTCGGAGGACTGGTTCCGAGGTGAGAGCCCCTTTTACCTTCTGGAAGGCTTCCTCCGCTGATGGTGTCCACAGTACCTTCTCCGGCTGCCCCTTCCTGGTCAGGTCTGTCAGAGAGGCGGCTAAAGAGGAGAAGTTAGGGATGAAGCAGCGATAGTATTCCAACCAAACCCTAAAAAGGCTCGCACCTGGGTTTTGGTTTCGGGCCTCGGGGCGGAACGTACCGCCACCACCTTCTTCTCCTGTGGCCGAATGATACCCCAACCAACCTGGAAACCCAGGTACTTCGCCTCGGAGAGGGCAAGGTGGCATTTGCGAGGGTTGGCGGTGAGCCCAGCCTTCCGTAGCTCCGAGAGCACCCTCCGTAACCGGTCCAGGTGGTCTTCCCATGCCTCGGAATGGATTACCACATCGTCCAGGTAAGCGGCAGCGTAGGACTGATGGGGCCACAATAGGATGTCCATCATTCGCTGGAACGTGGCAGGTGCCCCGTGAAGGCCGAAGGGAAGGGTACGGTACTGCCAGTGGCCACTACAGGGGGAAAAGCAGTCTTAGGTTTGGCATTCTCAGAGAGGGGTACCTGCCAGTAAGCTTTGGTGAGGTCCAACGTCGAGATATACCGGGCCCTTCCAGTCGGTCCAACAACTCTTCCACCCGAGGCATGGGGTATCCGTCGAACTCGGATACCTCGTTGAGGCGGCGGAAGTCGTTGCAGAAACGGAGGGTGCCGTCTGGTTTCGGGACCATCACGATTGGGCTGGACCACGGGCTGCGGGATGGTTCTATCACCCCTAACTTCAGCATTTGTTGTATTTCCTCCTCAATAGCCTGCTGACGAGCCTCAGGGACACGGTAGGACCCCTGATGGCGTCCGTATGTCATGCTGTAGGACGCTGGTCTGCCCAGGGAGAGATGAGAACACATCAGAGAACTGACCGATCAGGTGCTGCAGCTCCCCCTTCTGGGCAGCCGAGAGATGGGGGTTGACATCAACCACCACGGGATCAGAGGTGGCGAGCTGGTCTCTAGTCCCCACCCACTTCTTCAGCAGGTTGATGTGGTAGAGCTGCTCGGCTTTCCTTCTTCCTGGCTGACGTACATGGTAAGTAACCGGCCCAATTTTCTCCAGCACTGTGTAAGGCCCCTGCCAGGTGGCCAGGAACTTGCAGGCCACGTTGGGGACTAGGACCATGACTCTGTCTCCTGTTTGGAACTCCTGTGGCTGGGCTGCCCGGTTGTAGTGGCGCTGTTGAGCCTGCTGCGCTTTGGTCAGGTGTTCCCGGACTAATGGCATGACCCGATCGATCCTCTCCCTCATCTGTCGTACGTGCTCGATCACGGAGCGATGGGCTGCCGGCTGTTGTTCCCAGGCCTCCTTCGCCACATCCAGGAGGCCAAAGAGGAGCTCGAAAGGGGTGAATCCAGTTGAGGCCTGGGGGACTTCGCAGATCTCGAAGAGGACGTAGGGGATCATGAGGTCCCAATCGCGCTTGTCCTCCGCGACCACCCGTCTCAGCATCTGCTTCAGGGTCTGGTTGAAGCGTTCAACCAGTCCGTCGGTCTGGGGATGGTAGACGGTGGTCCTCAACTGTTTCACCAGCAACAGCCGGCAAAGGTCAGCCATTAGCCAGAACATAAAGGGGGTACCCTGATCGGTCAGGATCTCCGCTGGGATGCCTACTCTGCTGGAGAGCAGGAAGAGTTCCTGGGCGATGGCTTTTGCGGCGGCTTTTCGAAGAGGAACTGCCTCTGGATACCGGGTGGCATAGTCGACAATCACTAGGATGCGGCGCTCGCTCCCCAGCGTCCCGACATTGGGCTGCATCCGCCAGCTCTATCGCCTCCACGAGTTCCAGGGTGGTGGTTGGGTTCCTCATTCCAACCGCCTGTTGATGGGAACGGGGAAAGGCCGATCTATCACCACGCGTTCCACCACCTGACTGGCTGATGACGCCCCCTCCAACAGCCAATGTTGCGTGAGTTCGGCAGCCTGGGCACGGGCTGGCAGACGGGGCTTATATTCCCACTCGTGGAAGTACTGAGCGGCACAGATAGGGGATAACCCCAGGCGGGCGAGGATCTCCTTCTTAACCTCCGCATACTGATCGGCGGAGGTGGTGGGAAGAGTGAAGAACATGCGCTGAGCTTCACCCGTCAGCAGGGGAGCCAACGCCCGGTCCCAGTCGTCGGGGTGCCACCCTTCAGAGGTTGCCGTTGTCTGAAGGAAAACATCTGAAGGAAAGCTTCCACATCGTCATGCGGGGTCATTTTGGGGAGCAGTTTCGTGGCTTGCACTCGGGGGTCCGGCAGCGGAACGCGTTGAGCAGCGGCTTGCAGAGCCGCGAGCCCTGGCTCCGTCTCTCCTTGACGGGTGGCGAGGTGCTCAAAGATCTGTTGCTGGTGGATGCTAACCTCGGTGAGCCGCTGGAAGATTTCGTCCATGGTGAGGGGAGGAGTGCTTGCCTGAACAAAAAAAAGGAAAAACAAAGGGAAAAAAAGATGAGGTCAGGGAAATTGCTTGTCGGTGATTCCTCACGAATCTGCCCGCATTCTCCACCAGTGCAACGGGGTGAGGAATCACACGACAGGGAAGGCAGGTTAAATGCCCCGAAGGGTGGCTTTATTGACAAAGAGTGAAATGCAACAAAGGGGGAAAAAGGTCCTTGTGGGTGCTCCAGTGCGGTGAGTGCTCTCTTCCTCCTTTTCCAGTGCAGTGAATCCGTGCAGTGTTCCAGTGGGGCTGGTCGGTCACACACTGCTGTCTGTGGGAGAAATGAGAGGGCGAGTTAGTGCTTGGTCTCACGGAGTAGTCTCCCTGTGCGTGGGGCTTGCGTGGCTTATGTAGCCGCTGCCTGATGAGCCGCAGCTGTGACCGATCAGCCTGTGATGTGGATGGGCAGGTGTTCCTCGCTTGTTTCCAGGGCGACGCTGATGACACTTCGGGACGCTCGTCACAGTATGTTTTGATGTTCTGGCCTCTCTGTGTGTGTGTGTGTTTTTGTATATATAGCATTTTGACATTATTATTTATGACATTTTTCTTCACAAATCTAAAATAGTTTAATGCCTTGTTTTTTCTTTATGTTTTGGGATGAGATGTGAACTTCATTTGCTTAAACTTAAAATGTTTGCATGTGTTGATTCAGATATATCAAAACCTGAGCACAGTGGACAACATGAATGTTTATAAGAAGCAAGAGATCCCAGACCGCTTTCATTACAAGAACGGGAGGTTCGTCTCGATGCTGACGCTTGTTGCAGAGCCTGGATGGTTTATCACAGAGGTTAGTGAGGTTATTCTCTACACAATCTGTCCTGAATGTCCTCATAGCTGTTTATGGGGTTGTTTTATGATTATAACAATGTAACCAAATCTAGATATAGATATAGATGCAGTAGTTTTATTTATTTAGAGTCATATATCTGCCCTTATCTGCACTATTGAATCTTATAGTAGAGTATAGAGCAACTTTCACCATTCATCCTATAGCAGGGTGTGGAAATTTCCTCACTGCCTTGTGATCCATTTAATATGTTTCTTTGTACATTCCCAATAAGAGCGCTGACAGGAATCGCTTCAGTCATGATTCAGTCTTGCATATAAAGCCCAAAAACAACAGTCTTCCTCTTGTGTGCTTGCCTGATATAACACAGATTATCTCAGCGATGCGTCATTAGCTGACTACAAAAACATACTCAGAGGATAAAACACCAAGGCATCAGTCTGATGCCAACATTTCAGGCTAAATGCTAACCTCTGCACATCTGCCTGTTTTCACAGAATAAAGCCAAACTGCCCTTCTGGAAAAACGGCACGGAGGAGGCGGAGGGCTGGCAACACGGATGGCACGGTTATGATAATGACTTTATGGACATGAGGGGGTTCTTTTTGGCACAGGGACCAGGTAACGTTCTGCAGACCTCACCTTTACTCTGCATATTTATGTATATTTGAAATATATATATATATATATATATATATATATATATAATATATATATATATATATATATATACTGTATATATATTTAATTTAAAATCTAAGCTTTATATTTACATGAACATTTAAATTTGTAGAATATCATAGAATTAGTTTTTATTTTAAAATAAAATAAAATTTCATATATATATATATATATATATATATATATATATATATATATATATATATATATATATATATATATATATATATATATATATATATATATATATATATATATATACGTAGGTGCACATATGTTTTTCAGCCTGATTCTCATATGAGAACCTGGAGATTTGGTTTGGTCCTCACACGGGCCATGGCATGTAGTGTGACCCATAAAATATTACTATAAAAAAATTCATTAATAATAGTGATAATATTATTGCACTTTATTTAGTTTTTTTTATTTTTATAAAATGACTAACTAAAAATAATAAACTAAATAATCAAGTGTGATAATAATATTTTATTTTAAAATAAAAAGGGAGTATTACATACAAATTCAATTATTTTATAGTAAACTTAAAAATAAAATGCTAATATTTTTAATTTAAATTTTCATCATTTTCAAACGTAAAATCAGCAAGCGTTTATTTTGGCGGGTTGCCGGCAAGTAAGTATATGCGCTTCCGGGTTTAGCAATAGCATACCCCTCTCGGGTTTAGCGCCGCTGATGGAAGAGTCAGTGAATTAAATGTCACAGTTTTGCTTTGAAAACGGCAGCGGGTCACCTAGAATAGATTATGCTTTCAGTTTGAATACAGAAATCTTATACAGTACAGTTTGTCGATCTAAAATGCTAATTGTGCATTAACAGCTGTCAGCCATGTCGGTACGCAAATGCGCTGTCAGAACTTATTTGAACAGCGCATTTTTAATTTTGGTCGCGCATGCGGACAACTTATGTGTATATATGTATGTTTTACCAAATAAAAAGAACAGCACTTTTAGAGTTCATCCCACTCATTGATGTGAGCATAAGTATTGGGACAGTTGAACATAAGGCAGATATAAAAGATGAAAAGCTATTATTTAGTTGCAGATCCCTTGCGCACAATCACAGCAGTGAGTCTGTGACCCATAGACATCACCAGACTCTTGGTCTCATCCTTTGAAATACTGTTCCCAGCCTTTAATGCAGCCAATTCCAATTGTTGCTTGTTTTGGGGAGTTTCTGCCTTTACTCTCCTCTTCAGCTGGTGAAATTCATGTTCAATCGGATTTAAATCTGGAGATTGACTTGGGCAATCTAAGACTTTCTGTTTCTTTGCCCTTATAAATTCCTTGACTGAACTGGCAGGGTGTTTTTGGTCATTGTCCTGATGCAATATGAAGCACTTCCCAATGAATCTGGTGGCATTTTCTTGAATATTGGTAGGCAAGATGGTTTTGTACCCTTCCAAATTCATTCTGCTACTGTCATCATACATTAAGTCATCAGTAAAGTTGAGAGGGCCTGTTCCAGAGGCAGCCATGCATGCCCATGCCATGACACCACCTCCACCATGCTTTACAGATGAGGCTGTATGCTTGGGATCATTGCAGTTCCCTTTTTTTCTCCACATTTTTTATTTGCCATCACTTAGATAAAGGTTCATCTTTGTCACATTGGTCCATAAACTGATTTCCAAAGCTCTTCTGGCTCACCTTTGTGCTTTTTTGCAAACTCTAATCTTGCCTTTCTATTTTTGGTGCTGGTCAGAGGTTTGCATCTTGCTGTGTAGCATCTGTAATTCTGTGTCAAAGTCCCCTGAGGACAGTAGATTGTCAGAGCATCACCACAGCTTTCTGGGTTGCTGGTGGTTTCCAAACTCTTGATTTCTCCATGCCCTTTGTTTTTGCTAGAGCTCTAACTGACTTCCTCTTTTCTTTTAGCATCCAAATTGCTTGCTTTTCTCTCAAAGTCAGCTCCTTTATCTTCATCCTGGTTTGTGTGTGTCATCATCGAATGCAGAAGTAATGGATATAACTGATACGACACATTCCCTGCATTTAATATCTGAAGAATTAATGCAACAGGACACAGCTGATCACTTAGAAAGACCTGTGAGGCAACTGTTACAATACTTATGCTCACATCAATGAGTGGGATGAACTCTAAAAGTGCTACTCTTTTTATTTGGTAAAACATCTATGTGTTGAATCACCCAATAATAAAATGTGACATTCTGTAGTTTTGTCTCATATTCATCTTTTAATCATATTTGTAAATGTCTTGACTCCACAGCCAACAGAGCAATTTTGTCTTTACTGTTCCAATACTTTTGGAGGGCACTGTATGTATATATATATATACACTCACTCACCGGCCACTTTATTAGGTACACCTTGCTAGTACCGGGTTGGACCCCCTTTTGCCTTCAGAACTGCCTTAATTCTTCGTGGCATAGATTCAACAAGGCGTTGGAAACATTCCTCAGAGATTTTGGTCCATATTGACATGATAGCATCACACAGTTGCTGCAGATTTGTCGGCTGCACATCCATGATGCGAATCTCCCGTTCCACCACATCCCAAAGGTGCTCTATTGGATTGAGATCTGGTGACTGTGGAGGCCATTTGAGTAAAGTGAGCTCATTGTCATGTTCAAGAAACCAGTCTGAGATGATTTGAGCTTTGTAACATGGTGCATTATCCTGCTGGAAGTAGCCATCAGAAGATGGGTACACTGTAGTCATAAAGGGATGGACATGGTCAGCAACAATACTCGGGTAAGCTGTGGTGTTTAAACGATGCTCAGTTGGTACTAAGGGATATTTTCTCTTTTTCGGACCATTCTCTGCAAACCCTAGATATGGTTTTGTGTGAAAATCCCAGGAGATCAGCAGTTTTTGAAATACTTGGACCAGCCCGTCTAGCACCAACAACCATTCCACGTTCAAAGTTACTTAAATCCCCTTTCTTCCCCATTCTGATGCTCGGTTTGAACTTCAGCAAGTCATCTAGATGCCTAAATACATTGAGTTGCTGCCATGTGATTGGCTGATTAGCAATTTGTGTTACCAAGCAATTGAACAGATGTGGTCGGTGAGTGTGTGTGTGTGTATATATATATATATATATATATATATATATATATATATATATATATATATATATATATATATATATATATATATATATATATATATCAGACCTAATATTCAGTATTTAATCAAAAATATATATATATATATATTATATATATATATTAATCAAAGTGTAACAACTCTTCAAAATTGCTGTGGAATACCATCTGTAAATATCTCTCGTTCTACCATAGAGCTGTCTACCTCCACCTCATTCTATACCCTTCTCATCCCTTATTTGCACCACTATTTATTGTTATCCTTAGTTATTCACTGAACTTATTTATTGTTTTTTGTATTGTAAATATATCTTTACATGTTTGCACTGAGTAGGGAGATGCTCTAAATCTCATCGCACATGTATATAAATGCATATTGTATGTGTGTGCAATGACAATAAAAGGCATTCATTTAAATAAAACCGTTAAAAAGGTTTTGTTTTAGTCTGTTAACTCATCAAATGATAATTCTTTTTAATAGTTTTTTTTTTATTCAGCAAGGGTGCAAATTGGACATTGGACAAGACATTTTTAATGTTGCAAAAAATTAATAATTAAAAAAAATGCATTCATCAAAGAATAACCCTAAGAAAAAAACATCATAGTTTCCACAAAAAAAATTATATATATATATATATATATATATATATATATATATATATATATATCCACAAGCTAAAAAAAACTGAATAAAACCTACTATTCAGCATTTAAATAAAACATTTGTAAAAAAATTGGATTTGATTGTTTTTTTATTTATTCGTTTTTTCAGACTTCAAGACGAACTTCCGCGCCGGTCCCATACGAACAGTAGATGTGTATAATGTTTTGTGCAAGACGCTGGGGATCGAACCCCTGCCCAACAACGGCTCATGGTCTCGTGTGGAGTGTATGATGAGGAGCTCGGCCGGCGCTATACGAGCCGCTCTGATCTACAGCTGCCTGCTGCTGCTGCCGCTGCTGCTGATGCTGACGCTCTAGAGGATCCCCCCTCTGCATTCACTCTGTCAGACCGTATCAGACGGAAGACTGCAGGAGCGCACATATCAAATACAGATTTAATGCCTTAGGGTGTGCCATGGTGTCAGATAAATGCCAAGAAAAACATTTTTATCAGCTTTTTGCTGCACTGCATCTAAATATCATTCATTGCTGATGAAGTAGAAGAAATGATGTTGGTGTTGGATGAAGCAATTTGCACATTTTCACTGAAAGATTTATATTTTAGTAAGATATGATCTTTTATTATATAATTTTCTCCATGTTCTCAATTAGTTTTCTGTTGTTTTGTAAATGGTCTTTGTACATCTACTCATCTAACACAAAGGGCAGTTTTTTGATTATTGTAAAATTACTTGACTAGATGGTTAGTATCACAGCCCTGTCAAGATATATACTGTTTTGAATGTAAGGAATTATATTATTATATTGCTATTATTTGTATAATTTCTACTGTAGATTATATAACTAGATTTTCCATCTCTTTAGTACAGGGTTTGTACTAATTGCTTTCTCAATAAAACTAAGGTTATGTCTTCTAAACTATTATTTTGTAACTACATTTGTTCATTCAGATTTACAGATTGAAATACTGGAAATAATATTGATATTTATTGTAATTCATGGGGGGCTTTTATACTATATGTGCTTTTACAGCAGCGTTCAACAGCAGGAAACAGAGCTCTTTCGCCATCTGCTGGTCTGGCTGTGAACTTCACTCATCTGACGTGTTACATTTTATTCCACTCTAATTCTATTTTCAACTCGTCACTGATTTATGTTTATTAATAAGATAAATGTAATGACGGCGTTTTATTTCATTAAGACCTATGTAATAATGCTATAAAATCACGAAAATTATTTTTTAAAGACTAAACTACATGCATAAGCCAGACATAGAAATGAACCAGACACAGTAAAAAATTAAATTAAATAAATAAAAAAATTAGACTTGTTTTCCCAGTTGACCAGGTAAAGATGAACATTAGGTGGCGCAAAAAGACCATTTGTTTGCAAACGTCACACTACAAACAAGCCATAGTGTATAAACACTCACACACACACACACACACACACACACACACACACACACACACACACATATATAGCCTACATATACGATAAGTCTTGTGACAGACTCGCATTCATTAGTCCCTATTTTCCCAACAAAACCAAAAAAAGCAACCGGACCCACAAAGTATGTTATAACCAGTCTGGGTCATGGATATTTCAAAAGATTTAAGGCATTTCTCTGTTGTTTTGACCCATTGTGTGTGATTTTGGCCTACTCGAGGCTCCATAGTCTACTACGGCAAAGACTTGTCTTATGAATATTAATCAGATAATGCTGACGTTTCTTAGTTACCTTCCGCCAGCTTCTAGTCAAGCGAATACAAATTATTCATGAGGCAAATCTCATTCGCTAGCCGACTACCGCCTACGCACCATCGATTGCTTTTCGACCAATCAATGTGGGCGATTGAGCGAACGTCACGTTGCGTAATTAATATTCATAAGCATCGCTCTCTCCATACTAGAACTCGCTAATTCGCCACTCGAAAGGCAGCTGGGGATCTAAGCAGAGCTGAGAGCGCTTGTCAACGCGACGGATTGATAAGAAGTTTCATTTTGGATCTGATGCGGTGGACAATGAAAACTCCAGGGAGTGAACACTTAGTATTTACATCTTTATTTCACGTCTGAGGCTTAAAAGTTAAAGTCATCGCGTGATGCTCTCCGTTGTTTGTATAGGCGTCAATGATCGCGTCTCGAGATGTTTTGATAGATTTGGATGAGCTTGTGCGTTGTGCTCTGCATTGTTGTTTCTAACTTGACGTCCTTTGTGTGCACTTGATGTTGATTTGAATTAGCAGCCATTTAAGCTGTCCTAGAGCCGGCCAGGCTGTCTGGCTGATCATCATTTCAAGTGCACTGCTGTCATTAAACTGCTCGGATGCAACAGTTGCATGTGCATTTCTTGTATTGAGTGGCTCAGACGCTTCTGAATGGAAGGCACAGATTGTGATGAGTGAAATCTGGGCTGTGGATTCAAGGGGCATGCAGCCTGTCTATTGTTGTGCGCACGTGAGGACATGTCACTTCCAGCAGCAGCAGCATCAGCATCATCATGCATCCTGATGGCCGAAGCAGCAGCAGCAGCAGGTCGGATGTCCTCATGTCCAGCGCCGTCTATTCGTCTCTGGTCGTCGGCATCGCGGCGGCGGTGCTGCTGGTCTTCCAGCTCGGCTCTGGAGGACTCACTCTCACCTCGTTTTTCCTCAAACTCTTTATTTATGTGTCCTTCGCATTGTTATGTTTCCTGCTGGGAATTTTCGGGCTGCTGGTGAAGAAAAGCCCACTGAAGATCAGTAGATTTGACACCACTAGGAGACCGTCATCGAAGCTCGTGGATTTATTCAATAAGTTAATGGTAAGGCTGATGCCACACGAATACACCCGAATAATAATTTACACTGTGATTGTTTCAAAGACTGTGTCTGATAAAGTAAACACATAACGTATATATTTAAGTTTAATAATTTAAATATATATATATATATATATATATATATATACACACACACACAGAGAGCTGGGTTGATTACTTACAATTGATTCCAAGTTACATGACAAAAATTGTAGTCAGTAACGTAATCCATTACATTATAAGTAAAATAATCAGATTACTTTGGACCAAACTCGTTTATCACATTGATTAAAACAAGATAATCTTGTATCATAATGATGTAAAAATACAAAGAGTGAGAAAATATATTCCTTTCATTGTAATTAACAACATGAAGTGCATTAAACATTATATTACATCAAGGTTTCCCAAACTGGGGTTCGTAAAGGAACTGCAGAGGGGTTGTGAGTTTAATGAAAGGCAAACATGTAATTAAATCATAAAAATGTAAAATGAAAATAAATCGCTTTAAAATAACCATCAAAATAATTCACTTTCTAAAAAAGAAGAAATGTTTTATGTTTACCTGCATATGACCATTAACCAATGTCAGAGAACCGTGAACGTGCAAATGTGATACTTAATTATTCAAATATTTATTTATTTATCTTTAGTTAGTGTATAATGTTGCTGTTTGAGCATAAACAACATCTGCAAAATTATGCTCAAAGTTCAGTGCAAATGGAGATAGTCTTTTACAGAACCGCTGATTGACCACTCCTTTAAAGTAAATATATAAGGTGAAAGAGGTTTGAGACTCTGCAAATACGAAATAATGAGAATTTGTGCATTTGAATGAGTTTGAAGGACAAAAGCCTTTCAATAATCCATGGTTAAATCACCTACTGTGTGATAATTCAAATACAAATGAATGTGTTCATCGGTAGTTGATGGAATGCTAAAACACTTCTTAAAACTGAAATGATTTTTGTAAATCCATTGATCAAATGCTGTGTCGCCACCTGAATAATGACTAGTCTATGTGTGAATGTCCACAAAACTGCTTTCTGAGTGTATATAAGCGGTTGACTATTTTAGAAAGGAAAGAAGATAAAAAAGAGGAATTGGAGAGAATCAATAAATGATTAATAATTTATTGCTGTTGTGTGAATATGTAATCATGTAATCAATAAAAAGGTAACTGTACTCTAATTACAAGTACTTAATTTTTGGAATCTGATTACGTAATCCAGATTACATGTAATCAGTTACTACCCAGCTCTGTATGTGTGTGTGTGTGTGTGTGTATATGTGTGTGTGTATATATATATATATATATATATATATATATACACGCATATAATATTTTGTGTATATTTATATTCTTCTTATTCCTATGTAAATAAATACATACTGTTGTTCTTTTTAAGTTTACATTTTATTATATATTATCTGTCTATCTATATATATCTATCTATCTACACACACACTTGTGATTTTGAGGTTAATTTAAATATGCTTAATTAAAAAACAAAGAAAAATATTTAATATATGTATGTTTCATTTCAATGTAAATTTATATTCATGTCAATCATTTAACAAATGAAATAAATAGACTTAGTGAGATTCACTTACTCCGTAAACAAAACAAGAACAAAAATGTTTGACTGTAAAGACTCAATATACACAAAAGTAAATATTACACAATTTATTGGCAAATACATAGAAAACTAGTTCTTACAAATCAGCCAGACTTTATTATCTGATTCTTGTGATTGTGTTGATAAACTCAACCTGATATCGTTTGGCTTGTACTGTATATTTCACAGAGAATCAATGCCAGGACTTGTAACCCATGTAACTGGTACTAAACATGTCCTTCAGCTGGGTCTTTTAATTGGTTTTCTACATAATGAGTGTTGTGCTTGGTTGTCATGAGTGATTAATGTCTAATGATTGTCTTCCTCACTCTGTAGGGCCGGTTCTGTGTACCTCTGCTGGATTCAGCCCAGACCAGGAGGGTTGTGGTGTCTCTCAATGTAGATAAAGCCCTTAAAGAAGGTGAGTAGTCCTGGAGTCCCTGACAGTCTCTAGTGGATTAAAGCCTTTCAGTTGTTATCCTTTTGAACGTTTTTGTTAATGCAGATTTGTTAATGCAGTCTGTTAGCCTGTGACATCAGTGTGTAAACAGGAAATAGTTATCCAGTGAAAGCGACAACCTTTGGTGTGACTCATAACTAGTCCTTGTTTGATCCGTGATTGCTGTGCAATTAGTCCTGTTTCGGGTCGTTCTGATGCTGAGGTAAATGTTATTAACCAAAGCATCTTACAGATCCGCCATCTGTAGCTCTGCTCTCTGAAGGGACACGTTTCATGTTAAAATCTTTCATTTATGGGGATCATTTTAATAGGCCAAAGAGGGCGTGAAGTGTGTCAGCTTGTCAGAGAGAGAGAGAGAGGGATGATGGGATCCTTGAGTCCTGCCTGTTGCAATGATGTTAGACTGAAAAAACACAAAAGCTTTTGTCTCTGCTGATGATGAAATCCTCGTCTGCTGTCTTCCCCGTTTAAAACCGCAGGACATCACGGCTTAGATGAAAATAGGTGTGAAATTAAAGGGCGTCTGGCTATTTTTAGACAAATATGTGTTTTTGCGCAGCCATGCAAAAGATGATACCAGTTTTGATTATTTTGTAAAGGTACAAAATGCTTAGCATCTGATAAGATCCTCCAGCCATTGTGTGTGGTTTTCTCTGACCTACATTCGATTGAATAATTGAAAATCTATTTGAGAGAGGTTTATTTCAAGGAATATTTCACATTGAAATGAACATTCTGTGGTTATTTTCTCACTTTAATGCCGTTTGAAACCTGTTTGACTTTCTCTCTTTTTGTGGAACACAAATGGAGATGTTTTGAAGAATGTTCAGCTGCTCTTTTCTAAACCGTAACATCAAGCTCTAAAACTGACAGAAAAAAAGTGCCATGATACTCCAAACTGACTGAAGGCTTACGATAGGTTTTATTTGGGATATGAAATACTAGACAGAAAAATCTCATGTTTTGAATAGAACTGTTTATTGAAACTTTAGAAAGAATATTGACAAAAATCAATTGTTGGGTATTATTGGTTTATGTAGCTCATGTACAGGTAGTAGATATGAGAATATGAAGCTCATACTCATACCAATTTTTTGAGGCCCAAATTGAGCGAAATATGCAATTCGGTACAAATGCTGATATTTATGTCCAAAAGTAAGATACAATTCTGATAGCTTGTAATGTAAACCAATGAGATCTTCATAACAGTATTGCAGACTATGCACTATTTGCAAATTACATAAATATCAGTTGTCACTCTATATCTCCCAATAACATATCTTGGTAAGATGATATTTAAATGTTTAGTTTGATGATCAAAACATATAATGCAATGATTAAGAGATGAACAAATAAACTTCTCGCTTTTGAACAAGATTTTTCTAAAAAAAAAAAAAAGTATGGATAATCAAGTAAACTTGAAGTTGCTTAAGTCCAGTAAGTGTTCATATTGAAATATTACTAACAAAAGTTATTGTTACGTTTACTTTATTAAAATCAGTAAAGATTTTACAACACAAAATGACGTGGATGTGATTAGAATGATACTAAAAGGCTTTCAGTTTGAAAAAACGTATAGTATAGGCATGTAGTAGATTGTGTTCAACAGGTTCTTCAGCAAAGTGTTGATCGCGTTGATTATTTAGAGGCCTTAGAAATATGATACGGTAGGCTTTATAGAGTTAATTCCTGTGTTTTTATCATGTCTTGTGTTTTTAAATGTAAGATATATATATATATATATATATATATATATATCTCTCTTGTGAAGTTATCCATAATCAGACATTAATGTCTGTAAAAAGTCAAAGGTTTTAATGGTCATGTCTAGGGTAAAAAAAGAAAAATCGATATTTTTCAGCCTTTTATTGATATTCAATATATCTTGACCAAGTTTGATGTCAGTGAACTCATTTGTTTTCGTGGCCTTTCACCGAATGCAACATAGAGCAAGTTTAAAAATTTAACTTTGAATGAGATTTGTAGTTTATAGCACAATTTCAGTCTGTTCCTCTCACAAAGCTGTTATATAACAGCTGAAGATTTGGAATAAAGTGCATAAGGTTTTTGAGCACTATGTAGTTGCCATGTGATTTCATTGTTTACACCTCTTTTCCATACAAAACATCTCCTTCTGTGTTTCATGGAAAACAGATTTGATCAGAGGGAGTAAATGATGGCTGTTTTTATTTTTGGGTGAACTATCCCCATGGTCTGTTATTGTTTAGAGGTGAATATTGAACATGAAATCCATCAGCCCAGCACACAACAGCGTCAGATATTTTCACCTCTTGATCTCTGTCAGTCACAAGACCACCTCTGTGTTCCAGCACTCAGACTGGCTGCATTTCTTTGGCAAATCTCAGAGCTTTAGAGTCCAGATCACAGAACATCTGGGGTTTCCTACAGCAGTCTCAAAAGTAGGCCGAGTATGGACTTAAAATGTCTGAATGTCACTGCATTAGATGATATTAAAATATCAAATCAAGTCTCCATATCTGTATTCAAATGCTGCAAGACATTTTCTCTTTCATGATATCACTTTGTCATAATTTTTCCTCATTGGTGTTTAATCAGCTGGTGTTTTGGTCATTTTAAAGTGGATATATGCAGTCAGTTCAGAATATTCACCCAAAAATAAAAATTTGCTGAAAAATACTCCCCCTCAGGCCACCCAAGATGTAGATGAGTCTGTTTCTTCATAGAAATGTAGCATTACATCACTTGCTCACCAATGGATCCTCTGCAGTAAATGGGTGCCGTCAGAATGAGAAAAAAACACTGATCAAAACATTACAATAATCCACATGACTCCAGTCCATCAATTAATGTGAAGTGCAAAGCTGCATGTTTGTAAGAAACCTAGTATGTGAACAATCAAAGTCAAAGGAAAGTTCCCACCATAGTAGAAAAACAAACGTGTGTGAAGTGAACCATTAATTTAAGTGTTCTTGTGCTCTTTCTTTAAAATAAATGACACCCTAAAATGTCAAAAGGCATTAGATATTATAATAATAATAATAATAACAACAACAAAAATATTGCTGAATAATTAATGCAGTGACATTCACATATTTTTAAGTGTGACTTGAATGTCAAATATACTGTGACCAATATATATATATATATATATAATAGGAAGAGCTCTTCTGACAGCTCTAGGGTACTAGTTGTCATTATGTGGACAGTCGTGGGTCAGAATGGTTCTAATCTCTCTCTCTCTTTGTCTGTAGTGTTGCGGTTTTATTTTTGGATAGGCTTGAGAAAACAATCGCTGTCCCTGACCGTGCAGTTTTTTTCCTGTCTGTCTTATTATCTGTCTCTCATTCTCTGTCTCTCTGTTGGAGTGTGTGGGTGGAATTACATTATAGCAGAAGCCACTAACTGCATCCATCAAACATGTCTTTTACCTCAGTCAGTACACACACACAAACACTTGTTTTTCTGTTATGTTGGAAAATTTCCATTGACATCTATTGTTTATATACTGAGCTGTTTTCTATTTTTTACATAACCCTCACAAAAAACATGCTGTGTTTTTACGTTAAACCATTTTGTTTTTTTAAACTGTGTTGTAGGTGATTTCAGGTTCTTTATATGCATCCAATGTTTGTCAGTCTTTTCATACCTCTACGATGCTTTTTGTCTGCGTTCTGAAAGCTCTCAGAGTGCATACTTCATCTGATGAATTAGATTACAAAAGTGCTGTGAAATGTGCTATGATGCTTCATATTACATTACAGCATTTTGCATTTTCTTTTTTTAAGAGTCAATTGCTGTATTTACTTGAAGTAAATATGGCTACGTGAACAGACACACCTTCCGTATATAATTTTTTATTATTTTTTAGATTTTTCATGTTTACTTTAAATTTATGTAAATGTGTGTGTATACAGTATGTGTGTGTGTAGGTGCATGTGTATGTAGGTATGCATGTTTATTTGTTTGTTTGTTTATATATATATATATATATATACAATGAAAATGCACAATCAGTATCATACAATAGAGTTTAACTGAAAGGAAATTTAAAAAAAGATTCAGTATGTCTGACAGTGAAACATGATCCCTGACATATTGCTCGAAAGGGCCCCAAGCTTTATTAAACTGGCTAGATGAGCCTCTTATAGAATATTTGATTTTCTCCAACTTCAAAAAAAAGAGGACATCACAGATCCATTGTTTTGGAGTTGGAGGCCTCTGATCCTTCCACTTCAGTAATATTAGTCGCTTGGCTAACAGCATGATAAAAGCTATACAATCAGATTGTGTCTTTGTAAGATTATATGATACGGGAGTAATTCCAAAAATGGCTATCAATGGGCAAGGGGAAATCGATTTACCTTAAAAAACCAGAGACCATTTCAAAAACAGTTGACCAGAATCTCCTAAGCTTTATACAGGACCAAAACATATGTGCATGAAACTTACAACGCTCACAAGCAGGATCAATATGTTGAAAGTGCTTGGATAGTTTTAACTTTGTCCATTGTACACGATGTACAACTGTACAACTTTGCACTGCAGAAGGCCATGTCTTGCACAGACTGAGGACTTATTCTATATAAGACAGATTCCCAGTCCTCATCAGGAATAACCATGTCTAAGTCGTCTTTCCACAAAGCTTTTATTTGGGAGAGGGATGTACAGAGTGGGGTCAAAATTTTACAGTAAATTGTTGATATAATGCCTTTCCATCTTGGAGGGTCCCCCAATAAATAATCATATGGAGAACATGGAGGCGGATCAGGAAACTGAGGGAACATTTTATGCACAGTCACGAATTTGGAGGTAGCGGAATTTTTTTTTCTTAGGAATATGAAATTGCTCGCACATCTGCTGGAATGAACAGAAAGCCCCCTCAAGGTACAAGTCATTAATTTCTCTGATGCCTTTAGCATGCCAAGATGTCAAAGACTTATCAATTACTGGAGGATTGAAGACATGATTAGAATGAATAGGAGATTTAGGGGACATAGTTTGCCATCCGAAATGACGTCTCATCTGTTTCCAGATTTTAAGTGTAGATCTTACAAGTGGGTTTTTAGTAAATTTGTCGCAGGGAAAGGAAAGAGGAGCGTAAACTAAAGCTGCTAGGGAAGAAGGCAAGCATGAGGCAGATTCAATGGCTATCCATGATAGGGCATCAAGCCCAGGATCTTCATATAGCCAGTGCAGTATAGGGCGAATATTTGAGGCCCAATAATAAAATTGAAAATTAGGCAAAGACATTCCGCCCAGCGACTTAGGATGCTGCAGAACACTTTTACTCATTCTAGCAGGTTTTCCATTCTATATAAATGAGCCGTGAGCACTATCCAGCCTACGAAAAAAAAATGAGTTGGGAATAAACACTGGGATGCACTGAAACGGATAGGTGAACTTAGGCAGCACATTCATTTTAATAGATTTTATTCGACCTGCAACTGATAATGGGAGCAAGGCCCAACGCTTTAAATCCTGTTCCACTAGTTCCAGTAAACGGGGGAAGTTCTCAGTAAAAAGGTATTAGGGACACGTATACCAAGGGATGTAAACGAGCGGGAAACTTTAAAAGGGAAAGAAGCGGCAGAGAGATCTCGGGCCGCATTGTTGATGGGAAACATTTCACTTTTCTGTAAATTCAATTTATAGCCAGAGAGTCTTCCAAACATATCAAACATTTTGAGGACATGAGGCAAGGATTTAGACGGGTCAGAAATATATAAAATCAAGTCATCCGTGTACAAAGAAACTTTATGCTCTCGTCCTCCTCTGATTATACCAGCTATTTTTGAATTTTGGCGCAAAGTAATAGCCAAAGGATCTATTGCGACTGCAAATTAAAGAGGCGACAGGGGGCAACCCTGTCTTGTGCCTCGTTAATCAGAAAATATGCGGAAGAAATATTGTTGGTATAAACAGAGGCAAGTGGAGCTTTGTATAATAGCTTGACCCAAGATATAAAACTCGCTCCAAAACCAAACATCTGAAGAGTGTGGAATAAGTAATCCCACTCCACCCTGTCAAACGCCTTTTCTGCGTCAAGTGAGATTAAAACTGGTATGATAGAGGATGTTAAATAATTGTCTGACATTGAAGAAAGAGAATCTGTTTTTAATAAAGCCAGTTTGGTCAGTGGAGAATGATATTAGGAAGAACTGTTTCTAATCGTGAAGCAAGTATTTTAGCTAAAAGTTGTACATCAACATTCAAAAGAGATATATGGGGCGATATGATCTACACGTATGGGGATCCTTGTCCTTTTTCAGAATTAAGGAAATTGAAGCTTCTCGCAAAGTTTGGGGAAGGCAGGCTAGATCAAACGATTCATTGTACATATTTAGCAAAAGGGGAGCTACTTCATTAGAAAATTTCTTTAAAAATTCAGCCGTAAAGCCGTCTGGGCCAGGGCTCTTACCACATTGCATGGCTGAAATGGCATCGCGAACCTCATCTAAAGAAATAGGGTCATCCAAAAATTGCACAGCATCGGTACTGATGTGAGGTAGTGAGAGCTCTTTGGAAAAAGTATGAAAGTCCTCATAATCAGAGGTTTGTTCTGAAGAATACAATAACCGATAAAATTCCAAAAATTAATTATTGATTATGTGATGATCTGACAATAAGGTATTATGTGTTTTAATAGCTGGAATAATACAGGAAGCAGAGGATTGTCTGAGCTGATGGGCTTAGAGCCTGTTTGCCTTCTCCCCATACTCATAATAAGCATGCCTTGATTTAATCAACATCTCCTCGGTAGCAACAGCAGAAAGGGTTGCAATCAGCTTTTAAGAGAAGATATTCTTTAAGTATGATGGATGAAGGGTTATTTATATTAATTCTAACTGCGAGATACGATCTGTCAGATTTGCCATAGACCTCCTCTGTTTGTTCTTTTCAAATGACGTGTAATATATAATTTGACCTTAATATAGGCTTTGAATGTTTCCCAAGTTGTGCTGTGTGTTATATCTGGGGTAGCATTCACGCTAATAAAAAAGTCTAGAGATGTATAAAAAGAACAGATTGTGCAATGCATAATGTATAGCCACAACAGTAGGAAAAGGAGAGGGAAAAGGGAAGAAAGAAAAGAAAACCCACAAACCTTTAACCCCACCCAGTTCAACACCTCCCTGAACCAGGTGTATGCAAGTCCCCATATAAGACGAGAAAACACAGACGATGAACTTAGAGGATATGCAAAAACTAAACTGAGCGTATCATCAGGTGAACAAGCATAACTTAAATTTACAGACCACAACATAGGTGTCTATCCCGTTAACATTTAACAGAAAAAAACAAGAAAAACCTATATAACTATAGAACCTATATAACTATAGACACACTACAGACCAGTGCATTGTGCTAAATTATTATTTTAAGGAGCAAGAAAATAATAACAGAAACAAATAAATAAAAATAGCACCCTGGTTAACACATGCTGCGAAATTAAACTTTTATGAGTTCAAATAGAAAAAGTAACACACGGGTCAAGACAAAATGTGATCCTTCCAGATCATGACAGAGGTAAAGTATCTTTCAAAACTGCGGAGTGGACAATGTCTTCAAAAGACGACCTACAATTCCTGCCGGCCTGAGACTTGAACCCGCCTACAGGGTTGATCATCCTGAACTATCAGGATGATAGTTATGCAAGTTTTATTTTATATATATATATATATATATATATATATATATATATATATATATATATATATATATATATATATATGTGTATGTATGTATATGAAAACTTGACATAATATCCCAGGAAGACAAGGCAAAATAGTTAGGTGTGGCCTCTGTGGGCTTCCTTATGTTTTTACAAACATTATTGTTTGTCTCTCCTTTTTCTGTTTTTCCTTTTTTTCACAAAAAGTATCAGCAGCGCTCCAATAGTTTCACATAAGATTGATCACAACTTTAGTTTGTTCTGAATATGGACATGCGCATGCACTCTGTGTTTTTGCTTGCTGCTAGCAAACAGCATCATATGCATAATTGCATATCTCCAGTAGTATGTTTCCCATTATAAGTCTGTTTCTGATCAATATAAATGTCACACTCTTTCTACCCGTGTTTCTAGCACCTCTGACTGATCACGTGACCAGGAACAGCTGCTGGTGCATGACAGCTAATAGCGTTAACATGAATGAGGAATTCAGCTTCGCTCTCCTAATGAATTGTGCGGGGGGGAACGGGATCCATGATTATAATAATGAGCTTGCTTACACGATTTGATCCCCTTAGTGCTCAGTACACTGGAGACCCTGTTACCAACACAGAGCTGACGCACAGCGCTGGTGAACACCGGACACTAGTATGGTCTCTGTCACAGAGAGTCCTTCATCCAGGCTGATGGGTCTGTGTTTCACTCTGATACACAAGCACTGTTTTCTGCTGCTCTCAAACCGAATTACAAGTCCACATATTTTTAATATATTTCATATAAGTGTATTAAATATCATTGCAGATAGTAAAGACCAATTTTATAGCTGTGCACTATTCGTTGAGAAACATTGAGAAGATGCTAGGGTGTTACTAGGGTTTGCCTTCACACAAATTTGATGTTCCATAACTGATATGGTCTTCTGATCAGGTTTCTCTGCATGACAAATGCACATGGACCATTAGCTGCTTAACCACATTACTGACCCAGGATCAGCTGTCACTGATGATGTAAATCAGTTTTTCATGATGCACTCTTCCTGTAGATCAGCCTGATGGGCCAGAGATAGAGAATATAAGACTTTAATGACTAATTCCTATGTGCACTATATATATTACACATACATACATACATACATACATATACAGTGGGTACGGAAAGTATTCAGACCCCCTTAAATGTTTCACTCTTTGTTATATTGCAGCCATTTGTTAAAATCATTTGTTCATTTTTTTTCCCCCCTCATTAATGTACACACAGCACCCCATATTGACAGAAAAACACAGAATTGTTGACATTTTTGAAGATTTATTAAAAAAGAAAAACTGAAATATCACATGGTCCTAAGTATTCAGACCTCATTAATTAATCTCTCATCTCATATTCATCTTTTGATGTCAAACCCAAAGGTTTACAGTCTACAGCAAAAATAAAGGAATTGGCCTTACTGTTCCAATACTTTTGGATGCGTGTGTGTGTGTGTGTGTGTGTATATATATATATTTTTTTTACATCCTGTACATACTGTATATTGCAGAAATAGTAGTATGCAGTTTCCTATATAACCCATACCTGTGTTGGATATGTGAAATCATAGTCTTTCAAGCATGTTTTGGTGATAATAGGCGCTTTTGAATACGACTGCAGCACAAACGTTGTTATTAGACTCCCTGCTGGGTGTTTTTATGCACCGATGACAAAATCCCATCAGCACCAGTGTCGCAATCCGTAAGTAATCGGTGAATTCAGTTGTTTGGCATCCAGTTTGACTCATCCATGCTGTCAAAATCTGAAAAATGAACCAAAATCACAAAAACAAAGAGATCAGAGGGAAGCATTATATGTGTGGTAGTTTGTGATTTTCTGGACCATGATGATTCAAGCTTTAAATAATTCAAAAACCTTTCTCCTGTGTTGTTTTTATGTGTTCAGCTGGTGTTTTTAGCAAAACTGTGCTTCCTGTAAACATCCTAAATGACTCTACTCTCATTTACTCACCCTTGATTATTTAGTTCATGGTTGCTTAGTCCATGATCAGCCAAACCACAGTAGGAGTCTTATGATAGACCTTTTTATTGAGTCTAAAACAGAGAATTTCCTGTTTAAGGAGAGCGTTATATTCGCGTTTAAAGTTCAGCTGCTGAGATTTGTGAAGAATTTTCATAGATTTTCAACAAATTTTCATAGATTTACAACTAATATACTTTTTTTATTTCTTAAAGGTCTGTGATGTGTGGATGTGAGACTAGAATGATAACTAATGTTTTACAGTTTTCATATGGCCCTGGTCCTTCATTAAATGCAAGTCTGGGCTGTTTTATGTCCATCAGGAGAAAATCTCAGCATATATGTCTCATTCATTATATTTCAAGTTCTTATAATATATTTCTGTGAAAAACAGACAATTTTGGATCATTATTCAGTGGAGAGCAATAGTTTTGGTAAGTTAGTAAGGTTAAATTCATATTTTTATTTAGCAAGGATACATTATCAAAAGTGACAGCAAAGATATTTTATATTATTTCTATTTCAAAAAATGAACTGTTCAACACTGAAAATCATAAGATATGTTTCTTGAGCAGCAAATCAGTATATTAGAATGATTTCTGAAGGACCATGTGATATTGAAGACTGGAGTAATGATGCTGAAAATTCAGCTTTGCATCACAGAAATAAATTACATTTTAAGATATATTAAAAATGAAAACGGTTATTTACAATTATAATAATATTTCATAATAATTACTGTATTTGTGATCAAATAAATGCAGCCTTGGTAGGCATACAAGGCTCCCTTGCATTTCTGCCTGCCTGATGGCATTTCTCTTATGATTCATTCCTGCCTAAAGGGACTCTGGGTGTTTGTGGGTGTTGTTTGTGTTGAAAGGTCTAGATAGTCTGTCTGTATGTGCCTGTCTCGCTTGCTCTCTTCTTTCAAGATGAGTGTATAACGGTGAGAAGATGGCATCTAGTCTCTTCCAGGTTGTGGCTGTGAAGGCTCGTGCATCACAGGTCTTGTTAAACCGAATGAATGACGTTCACTGAAGCTGTTTCTGATCGTTCATTCTGACTCGCTCCCTCCTGTATTCTGAGCACAGCTGGGTGTCACATTTATGAATCGAGTAAATTAGATGTCATTTCATTCTCATTAGTGATGTTTGCTGGAGCAAGAACCACTTTAAGCATTTGCATCTGCAAAAGTGAAAATTGTCATTTACTCACCCGGCCTTTCCAAACCTGAATGATGTTCTTTCTTCTGCAGAAAAACCAAAGAGAGAAATTTTGAATTAAGTTCTAGAAATGCACACTTAATTCAGTCTTCTCCATAAAGGTACAAAGAACAAATCAATTGTTTGAGACTTATCTTTTTCTAGTGAATCAATTGGTTTGGATTCACAAAGCAGAGCGAATTGATTCCAAATCGGACTGATTCACTCCAGATGGTTAACAGCTCATTGGAGGAATATTTTGACTGAATTAAAAACTTAAATTTTTGTAAATTTTGTAACTTGAAAGGTTCAGTCCATGTACATTGTTATTACATGAAACACCAACCAGGCTATTATTGGAAATATCTTGTTTACTGTCTGAAAGTCATACAGGTTTGACTGCAACACAGTGCTGAATAAATAATGGCCGAATTGTCATTTTTGGGTGAATTATTATTTTAAGGTTTTCATAAATTTTACGTTTTGATGCTTAAATATTACCTCACCTGAGAAATCTGTTTTATGTTTTTATTAATATCCTAGCATCATAATGAAAAGTTTTTGATTGTATTTTTTTTTTTTATAATTATTAATATCCATTAATCACTGTAGTCTCTATATTCTGACTGAACTGAACCGAACTGAAAAAAATTATATTTTAGTTGATTTATGCATTTAGTGTAAACTGTTGTTAATATACAAAACTATTACTTTTTTATATCCAGGAGTCTGTATTTGTTTCTTTCTGTTTTTCCACATTTTTATTTTGTTTAGTTTTTACCTATATTTGTTTCTATTATATTTTTTATTATACTAATTTTATTTTTTATTTGACATGTTTCCTGCAGTCACAGTAAGTCCTTCTTGCATCGTTTCTGTCGTGTCACTTAATAAGCAGAAGATGCCTGAAGGAAACTGCACCCGAACAGTGTCAGCAGCACTTCCTGATTCTCAGCTGGGGAAAGTCAGCACATTTTATGAGGTCACTGTGGCTATAAATAGTGCTGCCTCAGCCGGGAGGAAAAATGTCTGCAAACCACCAAGTATTCAATAACTGCTGCACAAAGGGTGTCACTGAAGCTTATTCAGCTGTAGATCTGCTTATTTTGACTGTGTGAGCGGTTACGGTGGGCGTTGGATTCTCGTGTCGTTAGAGGACTGTTGCAGTAGCCTACAGTCATTGCTAGTGCCATCACATTCATGCCATCTGCCACCTGCTGTTGTGTGTGTGTGTGCATGTTTGAGGAGTGTTTTTCTTTTCTTTTCTTTTCTTTTGTAAATATTATGCAAACAAAAAAAACTATTCATTATTCATTGTAGTCCATCTATCCATGAAATTGCATATAATTATAGTTTATAAAAATAAGATTTTAATATATTTTTGCATTTAGCATTAATAGTGGATGATAATGTGCAAAATTATGACAATTGTATTTCTATCCAGCTGTCTGTATTTGTTAATTTATCTAGTGACAGGACAAACAGCAGATTATTTATTTACACCCAATAAATACAGCGTTGCTGATTAGCTTGATTTGCTCATGACTACTGTATTATATTTGGTTCTCTGGTGACAGCAAGATGTTGACAAGGATGTTGTGTGCTTTATCATATTGATAAAAAGCTGTGAAGCGAAGATTTGTAAAGAAACATGTCTTAGAATATAAGCTAAGACGAGACTGGTTTTCCTTTACTGTAAACAAAACTTGGTTCTCATGAGACCTATGTCATCTGCTAAACGCCACTCTCTCATTAACACGTGCACGATAGTTAGCGGAAGCTAGAGATTACACTTTATAACGTTTTAAAGGTGCCATAGAATGGAAAACTGTATTTCCCTTGGCATAGTTGAATAATAACAGTTCTGTACATGGAAATGACCATTGTTTCCTCCTCCTTATGTAAATATTGTGAATAAAAACGACCACTGAAAAATAGGCGAATCAGAACATAACACCGACTGTTGCATAACAGTCGGGATCACTAATAGTTATGCCCCCAACATTTGCATATACCCGCCCATGTTCTAGGCCAGCCGAACCATCAGAAGTTCCACAGGTATTGTGAAGAAACAAGCGAGGACAACAGCGAAAATGGCAGATCATGGAAATAAATGTTATGTTCCAGGCTGTGCAGGGGATGTGAAGTGCAGGGATGGGTTGGTGTCTGTATTCAGAAAATCACGGAAAGTAAATAACGCGAGCCACTAAAGGGACATGGTTAGCTCGTTGCTAGCGGTAGCCTGTTACACTGCAGTACATAAGATTTCATCAGGAGAGATGCCTAAGGATGATGGCTAATGATTTTCAGATCCTGAGCACCACTGACAAGCATCTGATCGTGTAAAATGTGTGGTAAGTACTGCCGCTCAGAGTACATGCAATCGCGAATCTCGAAAGTGAAAGTAAAATGTGATCGTGCATTTGAAAACCGTTTCAATGCCCAGCATATTAATAGCGGCTCCCTGATGCCCGTATTTTATTTACAGTATAATTACCCGACGAGATAGACCTTTTTCCCGAATAACCGATGAGCGGCGCCATGATGGATTCTACCTTCCATTTGGGTGCTCTCGTGTTCCCAGAAATCCGTTTAGACGGGGTAAAAAAAGATAGACTAAACTTAAACTTTTTCAATATAACTTAATATAAAATTGTGCAGAGGGTTAAGCTGTGCTGTTGTTGGCTGCCACAGTAACGGCAATAAGCTAAGGAATTCTTTAAAGTACTTGTTTTGCGTATCAGAAAATCTGTCATGTCCGGCGCTGTATGCATGGCTTGCAGTGCTTATGTTAAAATACTGAGTGTGAAATAATAAAATGTTAAAATAATGTTTGCTCTTATCATTCTGTGGACAAAATCCCGTGAACTTCGCCTCGATCGGGAGCTGTATTTGCGCTCATCTGTTTTCAATGGAGCTAACCTCGCGTCGCTTCATATCATTTTCCCACTCATTTAACTATGACTGGTCCTTTACTGCAAAAAGACGGTCATTGCGACACTGTAAAGTGATGAAATAATGGCGCCACATGATTTTTTACACCGTTTTCACGTTATATTATCGGCTCGGAAAATATGTAAATGTGACTAGAAACCAGAAATGTATAGCACCGTTCTAGTCAGGCAAGACTTCCGCGTTCAGAAAAAGGTCTATAACTGGGCGAGAAAGTATTGAAATATATATTTTCCCTGTGTTTCCTTCCTATGAGCTACTGAAATGAGCCGCACTGTGAAACAGCCAATCGGAGCAGAGCTCAACATTATTATTCATGACCCTTTCACATAAGCCAATAACAGATCATTTCATTCTGGGGAGAAATTCTAGGGTTGTAAATGGACATGTAAAACTGTTTCTGGAGAATTTTTGCCCTTACCTACGAAACGGTCGTCCATAAATTTTTGCCCTTACCCAGAGCTGTGTGGAGTACTTATTATGATGGATGGATGCACTTTTTTTGAGCATTAAAATCTTGACCCCATTCACTGCCATTATAAAGCTTGGAAGAGCCAGGACATTTTTTCATATAACTGATTGTATTTGTCTGAAATAAGAAAATCATATGTACCTATGATATACCTATGATGTCTTGAGGGTGAGTAAATCATGGTTTAATTTTGGGGTGAACTATCCCTTTAACTTTGGGTAGTTAAGAAGGAGATGTCAAAAATGGTGGTTGGGTTTTCTGCGCTGGTTCTGTACTAAATATAGTTAATTCTGGAATATTGGTAAAACTGATTGTCTATATTAATCAGTGACATTCTCTCTGTTTCTCTCCCTGCAGTGTTTGACTACAGCTATCGGGACTATATTCTGTCGTGGTACGTCCCCTTGAGTCGAGATGAGGGCCAACTGTATCAGATGTTGTCTGAGGACTTCTGGGAAATGACCAAACAGCTGCGAATGCATCTGTCTGAGGTGGACGTGGTCAACCTGGTCTGTAACGACATGGTCAAGACCCTTCACACACACTTCTGTGACCTCAAGGCTGCTAACGCAAGGTGAGACAGGCAGCACTTCTAGCGGTTTAATTGAGATGGACATAAAATTGTTACCATTGAATACATGCAAAATGCACATTATCCTTTGTCAACACTGTCAGTGGACTTGTAAACAAGGTGAAATACAGAATCTGTTTTTGGCATGCTTGGTTATCGTTCATGACAAAGTATTATTTGTTATACTGACTGGTACTTTTAGGGCTGTTAAGCGTTTAAAATTTTTACTCTAATTAATTAACGCCTTCTCATGAATGTTGTTTGAATTTAGTGCACAAATAAAAAATGACCAGATTCTATAGTAACATTTATAATGTTACTAAAGAAAGTTGAGTATGATAATGAAATTAAGAAATGTTTCTTGAGCAGCAAATCATCATATTAGAAGGATTTCTGAAAGATCATGTGAGACTGGAGTAATGATGCTGACAATTCAGCTTTGATCACAGAAATAAATTACATTTTAAAATGTTCAAATATAAAAAATTTTTTTTTAAATTGTACAAATATTTTAGTTTTTTTTTTTTTTTTTAAGATCAATGCAAACAGAGATATCGTCTTTTTTAAATTCTGCCTACAAAAGCTGCTCATATGGGACTACAACGAGTTACTTCCTGGGTCCGATATGTCAAGAACCTAGATAAACCCCGCCCCCGGGAAAGGGGTGATAAAACTAGGGGTGCACATAAAAATCTATTAATATATGAATCGTGATTCTGTCTTCTAACGATTCTAATGGAGTCCCAAGTTTCAAAATCAATGTTCTAAAGCAGCGATTCTCAATACTGTTCCTTGCATCCCCCTGCTCTGTGCACGCTCTGCCCTGCATATGTCTCTCTCTCTCATTAAGATCACCAGCTCAGTGAATACACTTATTTTCACATAGCAAGAAAGCGTACATGGATGAGCATGCGGTTGCCGTACTGTATTAAAGCTTTAATCAGGATAAAACCGTATATTAAAAGCTAACAGAAGCAGTAGCACTTACAAATAACAGTGTATCTAAAAGTATGAGACCGCAACAAACAATGATTGTGTTTATGGGGTGCAGTCTAACATGTGTTCATGCTTCGTTTTAAAAAAAAATAAAAATTTACCTTTATTCCACACCGCTTTGTCCCTTCTTCTATAAGCGCGCCAATCATTTCCTACTTTTATGAAGCCCCCTCCCTCAGAAGGGGGCCAGGACAATTTTTAATATAACTCCGCTTAGATTGGTCTGAAAGAAGAAAGTCATATACACCTAGGATGCTTTGAGGGTGAGTAAAACACAGGCTAATTTTCATTTTTGGGTGAACTAACCCTTTAAGAAACAACATTTTTACTAAGCCCAACTTTTGAATGCTGATGAATATGTTTCAGGCGTTTTACTTCTTCCTCCAAAAACAACGTTTAATGTGGTTTCTTTAAAAGATCTAAATGTGGTTATCTGGATTGACCGAGCAAAAGCCTTTTCTTTCATCTTTACTCTGATAAGAGCACAGTGCTTGTTGGAATTCAGTCTGCTTGGGTTTGGATCATTCACAAGCACTCTCTTGATTGGATTCATTGATTACTGATTTGTCAGTGGAAAGGAAGCCAAATGATTTGCTTTATGAACACACACACTCTGGAGATTCATATTTCTCAGTTTGATTGATTAACATGTTTGAAGACTGCTGACGACTTTAAAACCCCAGCCTATAATATGACCCTTTGTTTTACACAAAACATCACACACTTACACACTTGTCTTTCCATGTTGTTCCATTTGCTTACACACTCTCTCTGTGTGAGTGTGTTGGATGTGGATGCAGTAATGAGCGTTTCTGCCGGTCGCGTCTTCATCTGTGTGTGTGTGTGTGTGTGTGTCAGTGATCGATCTGCACAGCTCATTAGCATCTTCTGTTGCCTTTCCTTTTCTGCTTCTCATCTGTCTTCCTCCACCTGCTCTGTTTATCAGTCTCTGTCCATTTATTAAATATTTCCCCCTTCGTATTTTATGGTCTTAATATGCTCTGTTGGTGTGATTTGGTTAAATAAGAAATAGTAAAATACATAAATAATAATATTATAAATAACTGTCTTGAAGGTTTCAAAGTGCTTTATTGGCATGATTGCTTCGCATATTGCCAAGGATGAAAGGAAAATTGTATTATATTATATTATATTTAAAAACAACAAAAATTATTTTAAAGGGTTTAAAGGGGTCATATGATGCTTTTTTTTAAAGATCATTGTGTATTTGGTGTAACAGAATAGATTGACATGCTTTAATGTTCAAAAAACACATTATTTTTCAAATACTGTACATTATTGTAGGTCCTCTATGCCCCGCCTCTCTCAAACGAGTCGTTTTTTCTACAAAGTCCCTCCTTCAGACAAGCGCAGTCTGCTCTGATTGGCCAGCTGACCCAGTTCATTGTGATTGGCCGAACACCACAAGCACTTGTCGGAAATGTAACACCCCTTTCCATAATCGCGTGCTTCATCTTTCAAAATAAACTTAAAGACAGTAAATAATGTCCTTAGTTTTACTATCAGTTCAAGCCCGAGAGGGGAACAGAGTCACGTGACAGACACAGTGATGAAGCTCGTAACGTTATGTGTTTGCACACAAGCCGCGATTAAAAAAGCGCTCTCTCTCTCTCTCTCTCTCACTCTCATTCACTCACACACACACGACGCGCAAAACTCTGCATTTGAACAGTCAATAGCAAATACAGTCGCTGATTCAGAAGCGCCAGATTGTCAAAGCAAAGTCAGAATTACCTCCTCTCCTAGGTTCACGAAACGGTCGTCCATAAAATGCGTTTCTGTTCTGTTGTAAGTAATCTAAATGATTCCTAAATGCATCTACTTTCGGAAGGCCAAATAAAGTGTTTTTGCTTTCACACAGAAACACACAGCGTCTCCCTGACATGACATGGCTGCATCAACACAACTGCGGTTACTGAAACCACGCCTTATGCAAATATTTCCACATCGTGACGTAGACATGTGGGGGCGTGTTTGAATGAGCCGTTTTAGGGGGGCGTGGCAGAGTCTTAACTTTGATTTAAAGGATATCTCTTTGGTTTTGAGACTTTAGTTTTTGCAACTTCAGGGATCTTATCTATGCACAAACAGCTTGTAACACTCCAAAGAGAAAGGAAAACTTGAAATCACATCATATAACCCCTTTAAATACAATAGAATACAATAGTATTTCTCTTTCTCTGTCTCTCCAGGCTGGAGGAAGTACCACGGGCGTTTCTGTTGCATCCGTGTCTGCGTAGTCTTGATGAGGAGCTGCATTTCCTGCGCTGCTGCGCCCGTCTGCTCATGCTGCGTCTGCTGCCCACGCGGGACGCTCGTTCACGCAGTCTGCGCCTCTTACTGGTGGAGGTCGTCACTACTAAAGGTGACTCTCACTGAAGCTTGTGTACACTGTGATATTTTTCAGGCCTTACGACTTTTGCTTGTCAGTACAATGTGACAAAAAAGTGCAAAAAATTCAAAAGTTAGCCAGAAAGTCGTTCATATATTTACCGCTGTTAAATTCTGGCTCTTTTTTCTTTACGAGCACATCAATCGGGTAGACAGGAGACGTTTCAGACGCGCTCTTCAACTTCACTTCAGCGTCAGGCGCGAGTCAAACGAGCGCAGAAACGGAACTGTGCTCGCAGCGTGTGCTCTTCAATAAACGCACAAAGGCGCAGGCGTGCTCATAGCCTGTATCATTTCATATCAAAGCACGAAAGAAACCATGAGCATGCAATGTCGTGATCAGTTAAGTCATGAAGTTATCAAAAAGGCGATTAAAGCTGCCATAAAACTGTGCTTGCATGTAATGTTATATATGAGTAACATTAAGAACATGTCTCTGAAATGGTTTTCAAAACTGTCCTGGAGCTTCCTAGCACTGTCTCCTTCATCTAACACGCTCGATTCAACTCGTCAGCTCATTAGAAGAGACTGAAATGGGTCAGAAAAGGTGATGAGAGTTGAGAGAAAATACGATGCGTGTCAGATCCACGTCACGTTTAGCAGCAACATCTCTTAAAGAAATAGAAGCCAATATAACCAATAACCAGCTGCTGTGATGTCTGTTCATCAAGAACAAAAGAAAAAGAGGAAATCAATAACTTTTATAATTTGAAGGATTCATCTGTATTTAGTTTAGAATTTGGTGTTTGATAACTTTATTTAATTTCTGTATATTTCTGCTGAGGGGCACAGGTAGATAAATATGACATTTATTATAATGGATTATGTGAAGATTGTTTTAAGTTCACTTAAATTAGAAGTTATTTTTAAAGTCCAATAAATGTTCAAATTGATAGCTCTTAATTATAATGTAAAGTTGAATGGCTATAGTCAATGGTTAAATATTAGGGGGAAACATTTTTATAGGGAAGTCAGTATTAATTGGTATCAGTGATCCTGGCCTTCAGTCACAAACAAAGATGCCATTAAACAGATATTCAAAATATACTGTCTTTATGTTGTTTGTACATTAATTTGAAGATTGAATGTGAAATTATTGCAATATGAGAGTATATTTAAAAACTTTAATGTTAGGTGGGATTAATCGCTCGCTTGACTCGCGCCTGACGCTGAAGTGAAGTTGAAGAGTGCGTCTGAAGCGTCTCCTGTCTCCCCGATTGATGTGCTCGTAAAGACGTTCTGCGACTGAATAAATGCACTTCTTGTCAAGAAAAAAGAGACAGAATTAGCAGTTATGAGTGGAGTGGCCAACCCTAGCGTTAACGGCGTTAAATAATTGTAACGCGTTAAACTGGAAGAAATTAATTGCCTACGTTAACGTGCTAATTTTGACAGCACATATATTTATATATTATTATTTATTATTCGTTATTTATTATTTATTATTATTTTTTTTTTTAATTTATTTATTTTTTATTTATTTAACCTGAAAAATGTATTACAGTTTTCACAAAAGTGTTATGCAGCACAACTGTTTTCAACATTGATAATAATAAGTTTCTGCTAAACATTCAGCTTTGCCATCACAGGAATACATTACATTATAAAATATTTTAACTTTCATCCGAAAATAGCTGTAGCTATAGAAGGGCTGACATAGTAGTAAGAAACAAACAGTATTGTGACATTACCATCACTCTATAGTAGGTGACAGAAGAAATTATAATATAATCTTATTACTTGTATTAAACCACAACAATTCTTATAATATGCAGGAAAACTCACACAGATTGTGTTGTGTTTAGTGAAGATATTTCTTTAATATGGCTGAAAGCAGTACAAGACTTTGATAAGTAAAAGTTGCTTTCATGAATCAAAATGAGATGCAGAGATTTGGTGCTCATGTTCTACACACTAATAAATCCCCCTCTCACAGAACAAAGCTTTCCTTTGCTGACAGTATCATAATTTGAGAATTAGATTTTGGGAAAATCTTTTTGGCTCAAGCTTCAGTGTCTCAACGGACATCTCTCTGCATAATTGGATTGGACGAAGCTGTTCAGTGCTCATCTGTGTTCTTACAATGCTGCTCTTGTGCAGAACTGATGAAACTCATCTACTGCAGGTTTTTTTTTTTTTTTTTTTTTTACAAATCGTGAAATTGATTCCAGGACATTTTTGATGAGCACCAGATGTGTGATTGTAATCGTCTTTGATTTGCCATGAAATTACTAAATACATCTATTATAGGCGACGGACAGACAGGCTGCTGGAGAGAGAGAGAGGTTGTGATGACTGCTGGTAGTTCATGTCAGTATGATACAGAGAAATCATGGATTCCTGCAGGATATTAAAGAATTTTAGGTGTTCAGAAATCTGCCATCACTTACACGTGATGATTAAGTAATTTCCTTTTACCTAAAAGTTTTTTCTTAAAAAAAGTAGTTTGTCCAAAAAGGAAAATTTGCTGCGAATTGACAGATTTGGAGAAATTTAGCATTACATCATTTGCTCATCAATTGATCCTCTGCAGTGAATGAGTGCCGTCAGTTTGAGAGTTCAAACCACTGTAAAAAACATAAAAATAATCCACACCACTCCAGTCCATCAATTAATCTTGTGAAGCAAAAAGCTGCATGTTTGTTGGAAACAAATCCACCAACATATTTTTAACTTCAAACTGTTGATTCTGGCTAAAATATGAGTCCTCTATTCATAATATTGCTTTATCCAGTGAAAAAAAATAAGAAATATGCATAGATCAAGAACCATTTAAAACGGTGTAAAACTTTTTCACCAGAGGAAACGATATTATGGATTTTGGGGCTTGTATTTTATGGCTCAAAGTGACGTAGTAATGGATTTGTATCATACAAACATGCACCTTTTCGCCCTACAAGTTAACAGAATTGATGTACTAGAGTGGTGTGGATTACCTGTGGATTATTGTGATGTTTTTATCAGATGTTTTGGGGTGAACTATTCCTTTAAAGCCATGAAGCTAATATTTTTCCCAGATCTGTGCAATTTTCCATGTCTCAATGCTGGTTTTCATTCAGATCAACTAGGAAAGTGTGAATTTCCAACTTCCTGCTTCGAGCAATAATGGAGCATAGCACTTGGTTTTGGGTTTGATTCCCGTTAACTGATACCTGCAAAATGAAGGGTTTTAACGTCACAAGAATATACAAAATAATAATTTTTTAATAAAGATTAAAGATTAATTTCTGCCCTATTGATTCAGGATGCAGCTGGTCTGGTCTCCTCTGGTCTGGGGATATACTGGAGGAAGCGTTTGCATCTGTTGTCTCAGACTGGCAAGTTGCCACTCATTTTTTTCAGGGCGAGACGTCATCCGCCAGCTCTGTCTGGCAGTAATGAGGCACTGCCTCGTGCTCCGTCTGCTGCGTCTCAGCGTTCCTCATCAGCACTACGTCAACAAGCTCCTGAGCTTGTCGTATGATTTGTTGTACGATTTACTTTGAAACAGTTTTCACTCAGAAATTGCTAGTAAATTGTACAAATAATTATGAAGAGACACACTGAATTAAACATGGAATTTTGAAGTAGAAAGACTGAAATAGTATTTATAAACTTTGAATTTTTTTTTTTTTTTTTTTTTTACTGTTAGTGAGCTGCCTTGCTTTCTGCAGTTTACATAAGCAGCTACTCTCTAAGGCAGCTTTTAAACTAAAAGAAAACTTTGGATGAACCATTGGATGAATCTCTATATCTGACCTCAGAAGCACACCTCAAGTGAAATGCATGGTGGAATTTGACTCAGAATTGATTTGTTCAAATGCAAATGTTGTGCAAATGAATTGATTCCGATGATTCGAATGAGTGATGGCTGCATTTTCACGAATCAGAACAATTCATTAATTTTTTAAAATTTCCTTTGTTTTTAATATTTAATTTAAATTTTTTTGAGACTTCCATTTAAATACTTTAAAATTTCATACATTTTTTTGTGGAATATTTAGATGCACTGTTTTTTCTTGTTTATATGAATTGTAATATTTTATTGAATTTTTTTGTTGTTGTTGTTGTTGTATTTAGTCTAAATATGTATGTTCATGTAATGCTGTCGCCCTAATTGAGATGTTTTGTGTTTGTAAAATAATCAAAAATATTTTTCACTGTTTTTACATAATCAAATGCATGCTCTCATATATAGATTTGGGAAGTATGATTTTTAATGAATAATTTGTACATATAGTGCAACTGAACTGATTCATCAGTTCTTTTGAGCATATGTGCAGAAGACTGCATTTTCACAAATCAGAATGATTCATGATTTATTAAAATGATTTCCTTCATTTTATTGTTTGAAATTTTCATTGAAATATTTGTAAATTTAATTTCATTTAACATTATCATTTCTTTTTTTAGTTTTCTTTTTTAGGTGAAATATTTAGATGCAGTGTGTTTTTCTCAGTTATGTAAATTGTAATTAATTTATAATTAATTTTTTAGTTGTTATCTGAATATGTTCATATAATGCTATCACCCTAATTGAGATATTTTGCTTTTATAAAATGCTTTGATTGTAAACATTAATAATATACTTTTTCTGAGTAACGTCATATGTAGCTACAGTAAACCTTTTTAAAAGGGTTGCTGGACTGTAGTTCAGTTATGAGTAGCTTGTCGTTTGTGAAGCGTGCAAGGCAATATAATTATGCTGCCTACCCTTTGGAACAGTCCTTATGTTGAGGTTGTCAGCTCACTGGGTTTAACACAAAGCTATTAACATGTTCTGTCTCTTTCTCTTTGTAGTGTTAAAGCCGTTGGTGGACGCGTTGAGCGATCCAGACTACATTAACCGCATGCTGCTAGCTCAGTTAGAGCACCGAGAGCAGGTGATCGAGCATCATAAGAAAGCGTACACATATGCGCCATCCTATGAGGAGTTCATCAAACTCATCAGCAGCAGCTCTGACATACAGTTCCTCAAACAGCTCAGGTACGAAAACATTCAGCGGCCCATCAGTGCCATTTCATTCTGCATTCATTTAGTGGCGCTTTCTGTTATTGCTTATTTGTAGGCTTAGGGATTTGTAGGACCCAATGAAATCTGTTTAATTTTTTACCAAATTCTGTGTTTTACATTTTAATGGTTTAATTGAATCTTTATAATTAAAAACGGATGATTTTTATTTATATAATCATATCATATATATATATATATATATATATATATATATATATATATATATATATATATATATATATATATATATATATATATATATATATATATAAAATTAGCATTTTTATCAGGCTCCTATGTTTAGGTTCAGTAATTTTACTCTAATGGCAATGTGTATGTTCTTTTCTATGCAATTAAAGTGAAATAACTGAACATAAATATAGGAGCCTAATAAAAACGCTCATTTTAGAAGAATATTTCAGAAGGCACATAGAGGCTGTTGCATCTGAATTCTTATATATATATAGAGAGAGAGAATCAAAATGAGATTAATGCATATTTGCTATTTTAGTATCATTGAGGAGCTATTCTAGTTTGTATTAATATTTGAGTCAGTATTTTTTTTTATTTTATTTTGTGTTTTCATTTTAATAGCTTTTTTTATGTCTATAGTTTGATTAATTTTTAAATTTTCATTAACATAAAATAAAACTAAATTAAAGTACCTTGGCCTTGACATTTATTTCAATGATTTCAATTTATTTTAGGTTTGTTGTTTTTTGTTTTGTTTTAGTTTTAGTTAACTACCACACATCTAACTTTAACAATAAAACTTTTAAAGGCGATAAAATGAAATATGAATGATTCCTTTCAATTTTTGCCAAAGAAAGTGCTGCACAGCAGAGGTTTACAGTTTAAATTAAAACATGAATGAAAGTACACAGCAAATTCCATTTTTATGACAGGATTTCGCAATTCTTTCCACATATTCTGCATTGTGGAAATCATAGGGCTCTAGAGTTGAACACACCTTGCACACTAATTGCTATATTTTTTAAATAATAAAAAAAAGCTAGATTGTAAGCTGTTGATACCAACAGTATGTGAACATGCCTGCAATATTGTTCTGGCTTTGCGGTCAGCTTTTTTGACAGTTATTGATTAGGTTATTGATTAATGTCATTGACTCAAGATATAAATAAACACAGAGTTAGCAGATGACTCACTAAATCTGTCTGGATTTCGGCCATGTCACCACATCCAAACCGATTTATTTCAGTACAAAAATATTTCTGTTGGAAAGCAATTTCTGTTTCTTTCGTTCAGACAAATCACTCTTTAAATAGGTGAACTGGAAGTCGGCACTGTCATTTGCTGTTGCTTTTCAGCTTGCGCTATCAGGTCGTATCGGAGGGGACATTTGTCATTTGAGGTTTGTTCCGCTGAGTTGAGCTCTGGATGAATTATCTGTGAGTCGTGAGACAGTGACATTTAAAGGCTTGGAGAAACTTTTCAGCCGTATTGATCCGCAGGCGTAAAGGATGGAGATGGATCGGGAGACGACAGGCAGGAATAGACAGACTGAAGTAAAAGCATTGTGATTATAGTGTGTTTTCTTGATGGGCCTTATAAAGATAGACCTTTTCATCTTGTCAGGGTTTGCTTGTAGAGCTTTTTAGTAGTTATTGGAAAGACAACTGTTTTTGAAAAGCTGTAGCAAAGCGTGCAATTTGCAATGGTAAGAAAGTTCTTTGAAACCTCCGTCGGAAATAAGGCTTGGAGGAGGAAAAATCCATCTGCCGATTGTTCAAATCCAATATGGGAAAACGTGTAACATTAATAATAACTGTCTGTCTGTCTATCTGTGTCTGTCTGTCTCTATCTGTATCTGTGATTTTTTTTTTTGTTTTTATTTATTTATTTATATATATATATATATATATATATATATATATATATATATATATATATATATTGTTTTTTTGTTTTCAAAATAAGTATTTTATGCTTACCATTTATTTAATCAAAAGCACAGTGATATTACACAAGCTCATAAAAAGTAATATTTTTAAATATTACAGTTTAAATAACTATTTTCTATTCAAATATTTTTTTCAAATGTAATTAACTTTTTAATGGGTCATGTGAGACTGAAGACTGGTTAAAGCTGAAAATTCAGCTTCGCATCCCTGGAATAAATACTATTTTAAAATATATTCAAACATTATTTTAAATTGTAAAAATATTTTACAATATTACTGTTTTTTTTTTTTTTTTACTGTATTTGTGTAAATCCTGTATGTAATTTAGGAAAGAGTTTTCTGATTATTTGTTTTAACATGATTAAATATAAAGCCACTGGATTTTTAATTTGTTTAGAAAAAATATTGTAATAGTATAGAATATAATAGCACATTATTAGTATCAAGTCATTATTTACATATGTTAATGTAAACCTGTTTTGAAGAATGACCCTAAAGAGCTTAAGCCGCTTGTGGAAATGTTTCTGAATGACTCTTTGATGTGGTATTATTATTAAACACGTGATATCTGTACTGTCACCTTTAATAACAGCCAGGAGCTGGTAGTCTGTCAACTCTACAATTTACCTGAGACCTTTGTTTCCATGACAACTATAAGCCTCTTGGGCTTTTCTTCAGTCGCATTGACACTTTAAGTCTAAAAATTGAACATCTCCCCAGCCAAAGAGGGTGTTTTTGTAAATGGGCTCCTATTTGACGTGCACAAAGGGTTAACCAGTCTTTGTTTGAAAGCTGAAAGAAAAAGGATGTTTGTTGTGTTGAGGATATTCAGCATCTATAATACACCAGGAATAAACCTGAGGTCAGGTAATGAGATTTTTGCTAGGTGACAGTTAAACAGGTTTCTGACCTTGCCAGAGACTGTAAAAACAGCTTGAGTTGTGTTTGATTTCGTTTTGAGGAAGCAGAGAAAGATTAGAGCTCTAAAAAGAGCTTCATGCAAATTGAATTAGTGTAAAAGCTATGGATGGACAATGGGATGGGTAAACGTGATGCTGCTTTTAAACCCTCCTGGAAAGTTCTGTTTAAGTGTTTGAGTGATTTTGAGAAGGATAAAATGAACACCTGGACAGTCTTTAGTTCTTTTTTTACGTTCCAGCAAAGCTTTTTAGCCCTAGTACATCTAAATGAACAGAAAATGATCTGCTTCAGGTTTTTATTTGATGTTTTACATCTGTATTTTATTGTTCTTATGCTTTTACTGGGATTGATGATATATTTAAAGAGATAGTTCACCCAAAAATGAAAATTCTGTCATTGATTACTCAACCACATCTCGCTCCAAACCCGTAAGACCTTCGTTCATCATCAGAACACAAATTGAGATATTTTTGATGAAATCCGAGAGCTTTCTGATGCTGCATAGACGACAACACAACTACCACGTTCAAGGTCATGTCCTTTTGTCCTTAATAGTCCATGTGACATTATGGTTCAACAGTAATATTATGAAGCTACGAGAATACTTTTTTGGAGCTAAAAAATTCAAATAACGACTTTATTCAACAATTTCTTCTCTCCTGCGTCAGACTTCGATGCACGATGGCAGCATGACATTTGCCCAAATTTCCATAAATATCACAAACTGTCTCATGTTGCGACATGTCATTTTTGAAGGTCAGCCTCCATATCGTCTTATAATACTCTCATTTTGCACCAGCTACTTGTGGCAATGTTCCCAAATTACTTGTATTTGACTTTCATGAAGCAATTTCATTCAGTCGGTCTCTCTCAATCTCGTCTCCTCTCTCATCAGGGCCTGTGAGAGCAGAACGTGTGTAATAAATATTCAGCATTCCTCAGAGGAATTTCTCAAATGAGACATTAGTAGCCTTGAAATCTTAATGCTCTCATTCTTCAATAGCGGAGACGATTTTATACCACAGACGGTCTGAATTTAAAAGAAAAAGTCCTTGCCTCTAGGTTGATGTCTGAAGGATCATTTTTAACCAACTGAATTGTTGCAGCCTTATGTTTAGTTAATCAGTTTACTTTAGTACTAGATTTCTTTATTTAAAGTACAAACTAAATTGATCTGATTTATTAATGTGAGGCTTTATACAGACTGTTTAGTTAATCAGTTTACATTGGCTCGATCTTACTTGATCTTAACACTATTATAGTGTTTATAAGTGTTTTTAGAAACGGTGCTTATTTCCAAATGTTTTATGCAACATTGTAATTTTGCTTAAATTAAAGTTAAATTTGAATTAAGTTAAATTTGCAGCTTTGGATGGAAACCTGGCTATTGTTAGGTCATGTTAGTTTATGCATTCTAACTAAAATGAACTTATTGTAAATTGTTAGCAACTTGTTTATTTCGATTAGTTGCCAAGGCATGCTTTTAGAATTTTGTAGTTTTTATATAATATTTATATATTTCAGCTTTATTTCAGTAACCAAGAACAGATTTGAATAGTTTTAGTTAACAGTAACAACACTGGATAAATGCAAGTCATTTCATCAAAAAAAAAAAGTATGACTATAATCAGCTTACATAATTGTGTTGTACGTTTATGGTACCGTTTTATGGTGTCACCATATGAAGACAAATGTTTTAATTTTCCAGTCAAACATCACTATCGCTCACACTTATGGTTAATGCTTAATTACTATTAGTCATGGCTTTTTTTAATTGAACCAACCAACCAAAAACACCTAATAAAAAAGTGAGTTTTAGTCTCTTTAGGTTGTCTCTTCAAATGTTAATTTGAAGGTATTGGAAAACATTAATTCATTACTTTATTTAAATTAAAACTAATAATAATAATAATATTTAAAATTACATAGCAACATGCTAGAAGCTTTTAAGAACACTTTAGCAATTATATAGCAATGCTCTAGCAACCATTTGCAATGCTTTTTTTTTTTTTGCATGCTTAAACGGCACTCAGATTTTTTGTAATGTTATGCAAAGGTAATGTCTTGTGTATGTCCATTTACTGTACTTCATTAAGTCACTGCTGTCATGTTGTCTTTCTGCAGGTATCAGATAGTTGTGGAGATCATTCAGGCGACCACCATCAGCAGCATCCCACATCTGAAGAGACAGAAAGGTAGGATGACCTTCAAACACGAATACAAACCCTGAGTTGCTGCTTTTTCCCCCTTTTTTTTTTTTTCTTCATTTGACTCTAATGATCAAGTTTTCAGGAAACTCAATTTGTGCGCTTCATTTTCATTTTGATGTTTGTAATGGAGTGTAATGGTCAGAAGAGCTTTGTGATGGACGGTCTAAGAGAGAAAAAATCTGCCAGCAGTCAAGCCAGGGTATTACGCCAAATTGAAGATGTTATCTTGGCATGACAACACATGCTGTAAGCCACCTTATTTGCTCTGCTCTTTCGTGAGCTATTATGAAGCTGTTCTGCTCTTCCTGAAAAGAGCTTCTGTAGTCTCTGTGTCTAGCCGCGTGCCACTCTGTGATTGGCAGACGGGTAATTACACTGAAGCTGGTGTGGGGTGTGCTGGAGTAACTCTGCTTCCAGACAGTGGGCTGTACTAGCCAGACATTTACTGTGCAGCCATAAAACACATCAGCTGATGCTTACAGAAATCATACTCTCCAATCACTTTAAATGTTTTTTTGGTATTTGGCTACTGGGAGGAAAATTAGGTGTTTTCGGAAAACAACACCTAAGGAAAAAATTACCAGTTTCTTCTGAATGATTAATTTTTGCCCCTTTTCTACAAAATAAGTCAACTTAAGAATCTGTTTTTAATTAAAGATCAGTGAAAGGTGGTACTTTTGGTTAAAGGTGGTTAACTTTTAAACGTTTGTTTGTCCACCCCAGAAACCAAAGTAAATATTTTTCCCTTATAAAAATTGCTTAGTTTATTCTCCAGAATGGGCAACCGACTTGCAGTTTTAGTCTCTTTTGGTGTTGGGTAGTTTGCCACAAAATGTTAGTTTAAATGTATTGATAAACTACTTATTTATTTTTTTGTGTGTGTTTTGTTTGTTCATTAATTTATTCATTTTTTTTTATTCATTTATTTTATTTAATTTAATTTTTTTCCTAAAATGTTATGGAATGTTCCATTGTGTTTACTAAGTGTAAAATTAAAATTGCGTGCTAAACACGTTTTAAACGTTTAAACCGGGTGTGTCTCACTCGTCCTTAAAAGTGAATCTGCGGGCTCTTTGATCGCCCCCTGGTGGCTGGCTGCAGTACAGGTCATAAACCCCGCCCTCTCCATGTAAACGAATGGGACTTCAGTCAAAATAAAAAAATAAATTACACTTCCAATACAATTTTCTGAAATATGGTTTTGGTCATTTAAGGTAGTTGTTATCACACTGATATATGTTCAATTGTTCGTTTTTGTGATAAGTTTGATTTTAGCTAGTAATTTGATGCTATGAAAACGGGGCGTGTCGTTATGGTTGATTGGGTCTGCGGGAGTTTGGGCAGGAATTTGATACCGCTGCTCCACCTCACGACAGTACTGCGCAGACTCAGGCTCCAAATGACGTCATTTAAACAAGATGGCAGTAGCCATACTGAGATGTATTCGCTTCACTTTTCGCAAACTTAGTCGAATCCAGCTGTGAGATCTTATAAAATGTCCATTTATATCCTGCATGATCACATGTTCTCTGCGTGACGGTCGGTCCGTGTGAATTGAGTACGGACAGGAGGAGAGTTCAGCTTCACTGGAGACGTGCGATCGACAAACGTTAAAGTCGTGATTTTAAATTATGCTGCGCTCATATGCATTTGCCCACTGCCATATTCATGTCATTTCCACTATGTACTGTATGTAAAATGAGTGTTACCTTGGCTTTATTCGAAAAAATATGATTCCCAATGCACACAAACTTCCCAGAATACAGAGTGCCCTGTTGGTTACAGGGTTTACTTCCTTTTTAATTATATTTTAATTATATATTTATTTATTTGTGAAAAATACTTTGTCATCTGAAGTGTAAGTATGTTTATTTTACACATTTATTTTTTTAATCCATTTTCAAATTATTTCAAATTTCTTAAAGGTGCCATAAATTGTAAAAACTGTATTTATCTTGGCATAGTTGAATAATAACAGTTCTGTACATGGAAATGACATACAGTGGGCCTCAAACACCATTGTTTCCTCTTCCTTATGTAAATAAAGACCACTGAAAATAGGCGAATCAGAACATAATACCGACTGTGACGTAACAGTCGGGATCACTAATAGTTACGCCCCCAACATTTGCATATACCCGCCCATGTTCTAGGCCAGTCGCCAGCCGAATCATCAGAAGTTCTGCAGGTATTGTGAAGAAACAAGCGAGGACAACAGCGAAAATGGCAGATCATGGAAATAAATGTTATGTTCCAGGCTGTGCAGGGGATGTGATGTGCAGGGATGGGTTAACCTGTTAACGTTCACCAGAGCGACATCGCACTGAAGCGTTTTTTTCCCCACTAGTTTAATGTTTATGAATGAATTTAACGTGAAAGAATATCATTAATCTTGGCACACTATATATCATTCTGAAGGTCTAAGCCTCAAGCATCGACGACACATCGCTGTTTTTCGATGGAAAGCTTATAAGGAATGTATTTGCTACATTTGTGTAAGCAGTACACATCAAAACAGGCAGAATAAAAAAGCCGTACGTACCTTTATCATTGTAATAACGAGCCACAAACGCGTCCACTGCTGAAATCCCAGTTTAGTTAGAGAGGTAAGCGTCCACAGAACAACATCCAGCGAGCACTTTTAGTCCAGCGAAACAATAACGTTGTAATAAGGATGAATATTCCTTTGTTTACGTTTCATTTCTTCGGGAGAGTTATTGTTCGCGTCTGTTATGGAATAAATTACGCTCAAAAACAGCGTCTTGGTGGTAAAAAAACAACACGGTGTTGTAGCATACAGTTTTACAAACAGAATGAGACCGTCCACGGAAAAAAAAGTCTCAGAAAAGCGGAATATAGATTATTTGAATTTGGCGCTCCCTCCTGCCAGCTCTGACGCAGGCTATGACGCTGTCATCTGAGCAGGGCATAACTTAGCGATCTGCTTTTTACATAAAAAACTGTTTTTTTTTCTTCTACATTTTTTATATGTGTGTGTGTGTATTGTGTGGGGAATGTGGCGGTATCTGCATGATTATAATATGTATGGACGGACATCAGCGTGTTTATTACCGACTCTATGACGGCTATCATTGTGATTCATTGATCAGCTATTATTGATTATATGGCCCATCTGTATGATTATCATCTGAATGGAAGCACATCAGCGTGTGATTACTGACTGTATGACCATGTCTGGCAATATCACTTCATGTCTGGCAATCAGAATACTTCAGTATACATACTATATACAAAGCATTTTTTTTTTCCTTTTTTATTACTCAAATAAATATTTTTGTATTTTTTTGTGCTCAAATAAATCTGTCTATTATTTTACAGTCCTCAAACAGGGGGGTGGGGGGACTATAAATAGTTTCAGAAAAAATATTGCAGGAATCTCATTTGTCATGGTATCTTCTTCAAATTTGAAATATGAACTCATGAGACATGTGGCTTTCGATCCATTACTTTTCTGGATTGCTCCAGGACTTATTTCATGTATTTGTATATGAAATAAAAAAACATTCAGTGTGGAAAAATATTTTTCAAGGCACGTCAGTGCCTATAACTTTTTATCTTTTTGAGCATTATCAACTCTGGATGATAGATAATAAAGCCCAGAGTGTCTTCTTTCCAAAGATACCTAATTTGTTTGTGTAAGCACACTTTGTCAGGAACTGTTACCATTTTAATTTAGGTAGGTTATTTTCACCTGCGAGGCCCCAAATGGGGGCGAAGGTTAACAGGTTAATGTCTGTATTCAGAAAGGCATGGAAAGCAAATAACATGTTCTAATAAAATAACGCGAGCCACTAAAGCAGTGGTTCTCAACCATTTTTCCCACCGGGCCGCACTATGGTCCAAGTGCAAGTCTCACGGGCCACACGCATGTCATTTACATGTTACGTCATCAATACAAACCAACCAGATTTATAATATTATTTATAGCCTAAATATTATGATATCTAAACGATTACATTTATTGAAATAAATAATTCTACTCACAATGAAGTTGCAGTCTGTAAGACGTGCATGGACGCGTGACTTGACGCACGACATTGCAGAAAGTGTGCGTTCACAAATGTAGCCCATGTTGATCCAAATATGGGAAGCATTTTTGAATTTAATAATCTGAGATGTTTTGCCACATTTCTGTAATTAAGGATGATTGCTGTGTAGTAGCCTATTAGTGTTTCTTTTCACCTGAAAATCTTCAAGTGAATGGTGGGGCAAACCGAAAGTTGATGCCGAAAGTCCAGCACTCTCTTCACTGCTGATGCTGCGACTATTCTTGTTTGAATGTGTTCCTTTGCTGGCATTTTCCACATTTCGTTTTCTCCCTTAACAAATTTGTCCATTCTGATGCTCAATTTTACAGAATTTATGGCTGCTGATGACTATTTGAATTGAATTCTGGCAAAGTGCACGCTTGTAAGTGTTTGTTAAATGCGTAACATTAATTACGTGAGTACATAGATCTTCTCATGTCTGAAAATAATATATGAAAAACAATTTTTACATAACAAAAACATTATAGCTTATATTTTAGTACATTTTTAAATTAATGTAAAAACTAAAATGAATTGTAAAACTGAAAGTTTTTTTTTTATTTTTTTTATTGTGTTCAGCACATAGACTGTAACATTCAGCATGGTGGGCCGCATTTGGATTCGTGACGGGCCGTGGGTTGAGAACCACTGCACTAAAGGGACATGATTAGCTTCTTACTAGCGGTAGCCTGTTACATTACAGTAAATAAGATTTCACCCCATAAACAGATTAAGGAGAGATGACTGAGGATGATGGCGAATGATTTACAGATCCTGAGCACCACTAATAAGCATCTGATCGTGTAAAATGTGTGATAAGTACTGCTGCTCCATAGTATAAACAGTTTGTGCAATCGCGAATCTCGAAAGTAAAAGTAAAAAGCGATCGTGCATTTGAAAGCAGTTTCAATGCCCAGCATATTAATAGCGGCTCCCTGATGCCCGCATTTTATATACAGTATAATTACCCGACGATATAACTGCGAGAGAAAGTATTGAAATATACATTTTCCTCCCTGTGTTTCCTTCCTGTGAGCTACTGAAATGCGCCGCACTGTGAAACAGCCAATCAGAGCAGAGCTCAACATTGAGCAGCACTGTGAAACAGCCAATCAGAGCAGAGCTCAACATTGAGCCGTACTGTGAAACAGCCAATCAGAGCAGAGCTCAACATTGAGCCGTACTGTGAAACAGCCAATCAGAGCAGAGCTCAACATTGAGCCGCACTGTGAAACAGCCAATCAGAGCAGAGCTCAACATTGAGCCGTACTGTGAAACAGCCAATCAGAGCAGAGCTCAACATTATTATTCATGACCCTTCCAAATAAGCCAATAACAGACCGTTTCATTCTAGGGAGAAATCCTAGGGTTGTAAATGCACATGTAAAACTGTTTCTGGAGAATTTTTGCCCTTACCTAAGCAACATACCTTCTATGTAGATATCAGAGAACAATTTAAAATATTGTATCAAAGCATTCTATGGCACCTTTAAATATTAATTAAAATAGATAAAATTGTATCGGCTTTATATCCCTGCTTTCCAAGATATCGTCACCGGCTGTCAAAAAAACTATATCGGTCGACCACTACTAACAAAATGTATCTGGATATGAATGAGGAGGTTTTCTTTGACTAAACGAGCAAGCTTACTGCTGAACATCTTCGATTAGAGATAAAGTTAATTAATCATGCCTTCATTTCAGTGCCGGATTAATTAAAGTTCATTTTATTCACACGGTTGGAAGCATTTATGTTATGTTAGTTCTTGCAGAGAGTCAGGAAGGGGCTGTTTATTTGTCGTCATGTTTTCCATCTCCTGCTGCCCTGTAATGGGCAAATCAATAAATCTTCCCGCTGGGCAATCACAATGACACTGGCTATTAAAGGAAGGAGAGCAGGGAACGCTTGTGTAAAAGTCTCTCCCTTCCTCCCTGGTTTCCAGCGGCAGACGGAGCATGCTGTGAGATGAACGCTGGTTGGCGGTGATTGCTCATATTTCCTCATTGTGAGCTCTGTGAATGCCACAGGTAGCCGCTTCACAGAAGCCCATGGAAAGTCAACAACTTTTGCCTGTCTATGAAAAGGACCTAGTAGTACTAATAAACTGTATGTATATAATAGGGAATTATTTAGTGGTGTCGTTTGTGTTGTACATTATTTTTAGTACTAAATTATTTTATCATTGTAAAACTGTAAAATAAATATGTCTTTTATATTGTTTGCTTTAAAATGCTGTGAAAAGTGCATTGGTTGCATATCATGTAATGAGCTGTCCAGTGAGATATATCTATACAGTATATATAATGTGTGTATATAATATTAATTTGCATTTGCATCAAAGAAAGCATTTGGCAAATAGGGTTTGCAAGTTTTGCAACCCTAATTTCAAACTTTGAGAAATGTGGGAATAATTTGAAACACTGATTTAACATTAAATAAACATAAAAGTTAAGTTATTAAACTCCTATATTAATATATTATATATTACATATATCATATATTTTCTGTCTGTTCTTCATTGTTTTAGTGTGCAGACCTTTTTGCATTTTTTGACACTAAAATTAATAATTAAAAGGCAGTTTTTGCCTAAATTAAGCTGTTTTAAAGTTTTTAAATGTTTAAATGTATTTTTTAACATTCAAATTAAATTATTTTAAATAATTTTTTATTTTACATGTTTTTAAATGATTTGGTTATTAATTTATTTGTTTGATTGTTTATTTGTAATCAATTTTTTCAGTTTATTTTATATTCATTTAAAATTGTGTTTATATATATATATATATATATATATATATATATATATATATATATATATATATATATATATATATATATATATATATATATATATATATATATATATATATATATATATATATATATATATTGTTATTAATCATTTTCTTTTTTTATTGTATTTATTCATTTGTTTGTTCATTTTTTGTTTTTTGCTTTACATTTTTTACTATTTATTTATTTTTTTCAATGGGAGTTTTCCACCTTTCACTGTAAAAAAAATTCAGACCTCCCAACTCAAAATTTTCTAGTGACTGATTACATCTAAATTTTTGGATTGGCCCAATTGAATTTCTGCTAACTGAATTTGATCAATTGTGGCAACAGTCTGTTAACATTGGCTCAATGAGAAATAATATGTTGAGCCAATGAACAAATTTAGATGCAATCAGTCACTAGAAAATTTTGAGTTGGGAGGTCTGAATTTTTTTACAGTGTTGAAATCAGGAATGAGTGTAGAAAAGTGCATGTTTAAACCAGATCAACAATGTGTCAACTCATTTCAGTTTGTTTGTGTACTTGCTTGATGTCTAGCATCTTGTTGATCGCGTTGATCTCTGTGTGAAAGTGACACAGATGAAGCAGAAGGAAATGAAACACACCGTGAGCCATTCACATCATATCAGCTCATCAGAGCTAGTTTCTTTCAGTTATCTATCACAGTTGATTCCCATGAGATTGCACATCTGAATTCCCTCTCTGTCTCTCTGCAGACAGTAAAGGGAAAGAGGCCGCCGCGCTGAAGGCCGACCTGTTACGTGCCAGAAACATGAAGCGTTACATTAACCAGCTCACAGTGGCAAAGAAGCGGTGCGAGAAGCGGATCCGGCTCCTCGGGGGTCCGAACTATGAGCAGCAGGAGGACGGAGCCCAGGATGAAGGGGACGGTCCAAAGAGCCAACGGGTACAGGAAGAAATTACAGTCACAGAAACACCATATCTAAGTCAATATGAAATCAAAATTATTGAATTATTTTCTGCATCCTGTAGCTGACATAATGAAATGTCAGTATGTGATTTAAGAGCTCTTAAAATTATCAATTTAGATGTTTTTTTTTATTTTTTTATGCCATTTAAGATATTTAAAAAAAAAATCTGACTTTTTACATACATTTTACTGTTCACACACATCTATTTTTATTGAAACGCTCACACTGTCAAGCCCTGATATAATGAAGTAACTCTTGTTTTTCTGTCTCTTTCTATCTCTCTGTGATCATTGTAGAAGCATGTTATGACAGGAAGCCCCTTCTCTATCTGAATTCAGTCGTTTGATATGCTGTTGTTGTCCCAGTAGCTCTAGACCGTCCCGTCCCACACAGATAGGCCTGTCTCTGAATGTCTCTAATGATCCGGGTGATATGAGTCTCACAGAGCGTGTTGGGTTTAGAAGAACACCGAAACCTCAGTGTGTAAAACTTAAAACATCACTGCATATTGATGAACAGTAGCTGCCTCTTGGAAAAAGGATTTTCTTTGCATTTTTTTATGCGAAGCTCCTTCCCCAGACTGTTAACTGCGAAAATGATCATGGTTTTGACATCATGTTATACCATTAGCCTATAAGCATTTACTAGAACTGGTTTTATTCAGACTTAAACCAGGGTTACTATAGTTAACCAAAACTAAAATAAAATAAATAAATTTCATTCCTTGAAATAAAAATATATATTTTTTTTATTTTAGTTAATATTTATATCAGCTAGTTGCTAGAGCAATATAGAGCAATAAATATTTATTTTTAATGAATAAAAAATTCTAAAATTTTAACCAAAATTAAAAAAAAAAGTATAAAATTATAACAAAAACCAACAAATTAATGAATTAATAAAAATTAATACATTAATTAAAAAAACTAAATTGAATAAATTAATTAATTAAAAATATATATTTTTTAAATTATATTTAAAAAATACCAGTTAAAAGTTTGGAGTCAGTAAGCTATTTTACTTATTATTTTTTTTTATTAAAATTTTTTTATTTAACAAATATGCATTAAATTGTTCAAAAGTGAGTCAGTAAAGACATTTTGTTAAATATAAAATATTTCAAATAAATGCTGTTCTTTTGAACTTTCTATTCATCAAAGAATGCTGAAAAACCACAAAAATATGAAGCAGCAAAAAATTTTCAGCATTGATACTAAAAAATGTAAACAAAAAAATGTTTGTTGAGCATCAAAGCTGCATATTAAGGTACTTTGGTGTGAATTTTGTCAGTGCAAGGAGGTTAGCCAACATTTACTGTGTATTTACTATATAGTGTTAAAGGTACAATAGCAAAAATATTCTTAATTCTTCGGGTCAGAGACAAGCCTTGACTTACAAGAAAAAATATAAGATGCTTCAAAAGGGTAGAAACCCTTTAAGAGATGAGAAGAAACATCCTCATCAGCTGGCATCAGTGTTACTGATAAATTACCCAGCCTTCTCGAGATGAAACGCCACTTCCTCTGCAGCGTAAATTCTCAAGTGCTTTTAATAATAACACAGTCTGCTTCTTTTGTTTCTTGTCCTCACAGATACTTCAGTTTGAGGAGATCATGTCAAACGCAGTGTACCGAGAGCATTTCCGTGTCTACATGGAGCGTGTGGACAAGAGGGCTCTGATTAGCTTTTGGGAGCTGGTGGAGACGCTCAAGAGCGCCAACAAGGTTACATTTACCTTACATTTATTTATGCATTTAGAAGACACTTTTATCCAGACTTATATATACTTGCATTGCATTGAGGCTATACTTTTTTATCAGTTTGTGTGTTCCCTGGGAATTGAACCCATGACCTTTTGTGCTGTTAACTCAGTGCTCTATCACTGAGCCACATGAATACCCAGAGACACACACAGATTAGACTTGAGCTGAAGATCTGTCAGCATACGAGTGAAAGAGCTGCTGTCATTTGTCCTATTCAGACAATAATTGTTTCTCATGGGGACATCTGTAAAAAGACTTTGCATGGTCATTTATTAATGGTGGAGGAGCGAGTTCTGTGATATTGCAGTACAAACCTGAAAACACCGCTCAAGTGGTCAGTCACATGATTGTCAATATAAAAAAATATTGATTCCTCCATTTTAATCTATTCTCACTTTATTAAACCCATATCGATTCTTCAGTCCCAAGAATTGGTCTATGTGGTTTTCAGTTGATGCATGAGCAAAACATTAATTTTAGTGCTCCTTCTTTCCAATAAATCACGATAAGCTTTATGATTTGTTACTTTTCATATGAAACAAAGTCTCTGAGCTCAAATTCTATCCATTTTATTACCAGATTCAGACATTAAATATCGTGCTGTCAAATGATTAATTGTGATTTAATCACATCCAAAATAAAAGTTTTTGTTTACACAATATATGTGCGTGTACTGTGTATATTTATTATGTATATATAAAAACACACACATGCATGTACAGTCATGGCCAAAAATATCGGCACCCTTGCAATTCTGTCAGAAAATGTAAGCCTTCTCTCAGAAAATTGTTGCAGTTGCAAATGTTTTGCTCACGTTTATTTATTTTTTTGTTTGCTTTGGAACACCACAAAAAAACAGAGCAGAAAAGTCAAATTTGATGCAATTCCACACAGAACCCAAAAAATGCACTGGACAAAATTATTGACACCCTTAACTTAATATTTGGTAGCACTCCCTTTGGAAATAATAACTGAAATCAATCGCTTCCTTTAACCATGAATGAGTTTCTTACACCTCTCTACTGGAATTTTGGACCACTCTTCTTTTGCAAACTGCTCCAGGTCATTCAGATTTGAAGGATACCTTCTCCCAACTGCTGTTTTGAGATCTCTCCACAGGTGTTCTATGGGATTCAGATCTGGACTCAGAACTCTCCAGCGCTTTGTTTGTAACCATTTCTGAGTGCTTTTTGAAGTGTTTCGGGTCATTGTCCTGCTGGAAGACCCATGACCTCTGGTGGAGACGCAGCTTTCTGACACTGGCCACTACATTGCGCCCAAAAATTCTACCTTTGGATTACGAGTCCGACTCTCTAACCATTAGGCCACGACTTCAATAAGCACGTGAATACCAAAACATTTGCAATTGGAACAATTTTCTGAGAGAAGTATTGCATTTTCTGACAGAATTGCAAGGGTGCCGATATTTTTGGCCATGACTATTTATTTAAGAAAAATTGTATATTTATATATTAAATATTTATATATAATAGAATTGATATAAATATGAACATGTAAATACATGTAAATATTTTCCAAATATATACTGTATGTGTGTCTCATTTATTTATTTATATATATATATATATATATATATATATATATATATATATATATATATACACACACACACAAAATAAATATACACAGTACACACATATATATTGTGTAAATGAACTTTTATTTTGGATGGGATTAAACGTTTGACAGCACTAATTAAATATCATTTTGGCGCTCTTTAATGTTGCGAAATAAACATGAATAAACATCAGAAGGTGTTGAAAGATGCAGTATAATTTACTGAAATGTATCATATATCACGTAATCGCTCAGTCTGAGTTGCAAGGGCAGACAGATGCCAATAAAACAGCTTGTAAAAATTATATCAGTTATTTATAGTCTATAAACTCGATAGCAATGTAAAAAAAGAAATTGCATTTTGCTGCATATATGCATTATATTACATATTTATTATATTTTTACTTAAACTTGTTCTTTAATATTTCATGTATGTTTGAGTAAATGCGTCATGAAAGCTGGAGTAGAAACATTTACATCATTAAAAATTTATTATAATAAAAATTTATTATATAATTCTTATTATAAAATCTCTCTTATGTGCAACTTAAATGTTTCTTTACAAATAACTTAATTTAGTAATGTACCAACTGTTAGGATTTATTGTATAGTTGTATAGTTTACAGCATTAGTTGAGATTTTTTTTTCCCTTAAAAAAATTGGTATGTACCTGTCTATATGTCTAATTAAATCGAATTGAGATTAAAATTGAATCATACTGCAAGTTTGTGAATCTAAATCAAATTTCGAATCATAATTATCTCAATACCTTGCCATAGTCAGATGTAAACAAAATATCTATTATGGTTTGGACAATTCATCATTTCATATAGGTAAACATTTGGCTACTTTTTTGACAAGTAAAATGGCATTTTTATTAAAAAAATAATAATATCCCATTTCAAAAGTTTACATGATTTTGTTCTGTTTTTTTTTTCTTTTTATTCTTAACAGCTCACACTTCTTGTAATATTGTGTGCACATTACCGCAAAATGTAACCAATACTCTTCAGTGCTTGGCAGCGTTCATAAAGGATTTACAAAATTACTTTTGGATTTTTTTCTTGTAAATTTAGAAATGTTGATTCTGAGGGCAATTGAATGGCCACACAACTTGTTTGTCAAAAAACAGATATTTCTGAATTCTGACTACAATAAAATCACTAATTAGCCCCTATAAATCTTAAAATGACCTTACATCCCCATGAGAAAGAATTAGCATCTGAATAGGGCTGTAGTCATGTCTGAAAAGTGATTTTCCTGTAGCTCATGCCAATCTACGGGCACAATTGCAAATATACTAATCGGTCATTCATCTGGCACTTTTATCCAGAAATTAACCTCAGACCACAGAAACACTCACGGCTGAAAAATCTACCAACACTCCAGCGCGTGACTCAGCCAAATGTTTAATTGTCTCGGCCCATTATGTTAAATTAGCAATTACCGGTACTGCCATTTAGCCAGGAGTGTCAGAGCTGTTTTGTGGTCCTGAAAAGTTTATGCCATAAATGGAATATTGTAGATTGTATATAGAATAAAAACAGGGCTATTTATGAAGATATGCAGGTACTCTAGAATGCTGTCAGCTGGTAAATGTTTGAGGAGGTACATTTGGTTCATTTCTGTGCAGCAGCAGATTTGCAATAATCTGTTTAATGTTGATGTCATAAACAGTTAGCATCTGTTCAGCATGAGACCAAACCAAATGATTAAGATTAGCCATATGTTTTATCGCTTGTTGGTTCTGAATGTGAATCTGTCACTGAAATGCAGAACATTGAAGACCAAAACCAGTAAAAGCACAATGCAGCATTGCTGCTGGCAGACCAATGGACCTGTGCAGATCTTCAAACCTTCAAGAATGAAACCAACTAAACCTGTCAATAACATGTCTGCATTTTTATTTAACTGATATTTGACTCTAAAAATAAAAATAAATTTTGTTTGCTGAAATTGAAACCTGTTCAATCACATTTTCTCCCCAGTTGTTATTACCTTTATGTGAAAAATATAATTACAGTAATGCTAAATAAATAAATACAAATAAATAGTTATATATTTACCAAGGTAGTATTTGTTATACTGCCTTTATTTAATTGATTTATGGTTATTTTATATATTTATATCAAATGTGAAGCAGTTCTCAGAAACCGTGGCTACAACTAAATGTTAATTCACAAGAAAGCTAAATCTTCAAGCATTTTATACAGTAAATGTTTGACTTTGTAAAGAAAAATGCAGACACTGCTATTTTTTTGAACAGCCTAATATTCCTTTTTCTTCACTTTCTGTAAAGCAATAACAAATTTGCTCAATTTTTCTTCATGTTTTGATTTAGAATAGAATGTGCAATGTTCCCAGTGCATTTGTGTGTACTGAAGTAAAAGTTATTATAAGGGTTTTGAGCTTTACTCGCTTTTAACACAACTGTTGTTCAAATAATGGCAGTGCATTTAAAAAGCAGCATATATATATAATTAGTGCTGTCAAACGATTAATCGCATCCAAAATAAAGGTTTTTGTTTACATAATGTGTTTGTACTGTGTATATTATGTATATATAAATAAACACATGCATGCATATATTTAGGAAAAATGTTGTTTATATATTAAATATATTTATATATAATATAAATTATATAAGAAAATGAATATATAAATGTATATACATGTAAATATTTTCTAAATAGATACTGTATGTGTGTGTATTTATGTATACATAATAAATATACACAGTAAACATACATATGTAAACACAAACTTTTATTTTGGATGCAATTATATAAATATATAATAAATTAGTGTGTGTGTGTGTGTATATATCATAGTATATATATATCAGTTAGATTTTTTCATTTGTTGGGGATTAAATGTGACCTACCTGTGAGATTCACTTTTAAAGGAATGCCTTTAAAAAAACAAGACAAGATGTGCCTGGTTTCAATCTCTGTACTCCAGATCAGGTCTGATATTCTTCCTCTGTGCAGAATGAAGTGCCACAGCTGGTGGGAGAGATCTACCAGAACTTCTTTGTGGAGAGCAGGGAGATCCCGGTGGAGAAGGCTCTTTATAAAGAGATCCAGCAGACGCTGGTAGGGAACAAGGGTACAGACGTGTTCCACAGGATCCAGGGAGATGTGTACGAGACCATGAAGGAGCGCTATTATCCCTCCTTCCTGGTGAGCGACCTGTACGAGCGGCTCATTAAACGAGAGGAGCAAAGGACCAGCTCACAGTCCAGCAGCGAGGAGAAAGACGACGCCGTGAGTTTAACACGACATGAGTCTAGCTACTACATCCACGAACACTCCATCACCATTTTCTGTGACTTTTCTCTTGTATTTCTGTGCGTTTAGGGTCCGGTGATGGAAGGAGGGGACGTGGCCCTGGATGAAGGCAGCAAAGGCATCAACGAACAGGCCAGTTACGCCACAACCAAACTACACCAGCTGTACGAGAGGCTGGAGTACAAACGCCAAGCCCTGGGCTCCATCCAGAACGCACCGCGACCCGATAAAAAGGTAAACCCAGAATTATAGCCCCATTGATGTGAAATATTATCCTTTTATATGAAATAATAATAAATACATTCAGACTGATAATTGATTTTTTTGTACATCAAATCTGTGATTGGCCAGTGCATCCATGTGATCAATGGACACGTTTGTGATTGGTTACAACTAATTGGTTTGAATGTTCAGCCCTATTTGTTTTTACAAAAACACATTGTAAATGAAACTTTCATTGTGCAGCCCTAATGTTTTTTTGTTGTTGTTTATAAATGAGAATATTTTGAATGTAACAACACATACACTAGTAAGATTTTTTTTTTATATTTAAAAAAAAAAGTATCTTATGTTCACCAAGGCTGCATTTATTTGATCAAGCATACAGTAAAAACAGTAATATTGTGAAATATTATTACAATTTAAAAATAACTGTTTTCTGTTTGAATATATTTTAAAAAGGAATTTATTTCTGTGATTCAAAGCTGAATTTTCAGCATCATTACTCCAGTCTTCCGTGTCACATGATCCTTCAGAAATCATGCTAATATACTGATTTGCTGCTCAAAAAATATTTTTTATTATTATCAATGTTAAGTAATATAAAGCATCCTTGCTAAATAAAAGTAATAATTATTTTATCAAAAACAAAAATCGTGCTATCTTTTGAACAGTAGTCTATACAATATAAAGTTTATCCTGTTATCAAATTAATAGCACTTTATTTTCCATATCTCAATTTAACTATTTAATTGGCAAAACAAAACATGAACGTTATAAAACAAGGAGCAGGAAGAAGCAGAACTATAAACAGCTGGCTATCAGTGTCAGCACACAAATATTATATTGGTATGTCTGTACTAATACATGTGTCAAAAAGCCCAGTATTTTACAAGCATTTCTTTTTCTTCCTGTTATCAGTAGTGCTGACTCAGTTCAGTCACTGAGATCAAACCAACAGCGGTCTGAATATAAGCGGTCAAGCCAGCCGCCAAAATTTGGTGTGAATGAGCTTCCTTTTGAAAACCACACATTACAACTGTAGACTGGTGTCGATGAAGCCAGACTGATGTATGATGTCTGAACGACCAGTTTTCGATTTTGAATGCATTGATTTTATTTTGCGCAATACTAGAAACTGCTTAAAGATACACTACTGTTCAGAAGTTTGGGGCCTGGAAGATTTTTTGAAGGAAATCAATAATCTTATTCAGAAAGGATTAATTAAATTGATAAAAAAACAATAAGAAAACTAGAAAAATATTAAGCAGCGCAATTGTTTTCAACATTGATAACAATAAGAAATATTTCTTTAGATTTCTGAAAGATCATGTGACACTGAATGATGCTGAAAATTCAGCTTTGCATCACAGAAATGAATTACATTTTACATATATTCACATAGAAAATACTACATTTATACACTACATAATACATACATTTTACATATATTCACAAATAAATGCATCCTTGGTGACCATAAGAGACTTTGAAAAAAAAAAAAAAAAAAAGCCCACCATACTTCTGAACAGTAATGTACCCAAGATAGAAAGCAATAACTTCAAGCGGTATTTATGTAATTTATCACTATTACCGGTATCGACTACTGAAGTTTTGGAGTTCTTGCAGTCTGTACTGTGTGAGTGGTTTGATTTAATCCATTAGCTGAGACCGGAATCGATTTCTCTCTGACATGATGTCATGTACTCTGAAGGTCTCTTTATTCCTGTGCTGGCAGAGATCTCAGGGGCAGCGTTTCCATTCTCCTGTCAGATGAAGCACGAGTCAGGGTCAGAGACCTGCGCTGGAACTCATGAAAATGCCTTTCTTGTAGATTGTGTCACTACTGAAGGAGGAAATCTGCACCATGGAGAAGGAGCACAGCGACCTCCAGCTGCACATTTCACGGACGGACTGCTGGTGCGAGAACCTGGGCACCTGGAGAGCCGTCGTCAGCACCACAGAGGTCAGTCCTGAATATAGGGCAGGGTTCGTGGGGAAGTCGTGGCCTAATGGTTAGAGAGTCGGACTTGTAATCCGAAGGTTGCGGGTTCGAGTCTCCGGCCGGCAGGAATTGTAGGTGGGGGGAGTGAATGTCCAGCGCTCTCTCCACCCTCAATACCACGACTGAGGTGCCCTTGAGCAAGGCACCGAACCCCCAACTGCTCCCCGGGCGCTGCAGCATAAATAGCTGCCCACTGCTCCGGGTGTATGTTCACGGTGTGTGTGTGTGTGTTCACTGCTGTGTGTGTGTTCACTGCTGTGTGTGTGTTCACTGCTGTGTGTGTGCACGTTGGATGGGTTAAATGCAGAGCACGAATTCCGAGTATGGGTCACCATACTTGGCTGAATGTCACTTCACTCACTCGTTAAATACAAGTTTAGCTCAAGCAACAAAATCTGTGGCATAATGGGGGTTAACCATTGTTATTTTAGTATAATCAAAATACTATTATAAATATTTTTTGGATTTCATTTTTATTTAAAATTTTGTTAAATATTTTGTAATTTTTTGTTTATTGTTTTTCAGTAGTCTTTTTCATTCATTAGTCTGTTTATTCATTTTTATTTCAGTTTTTGTTTTAGTACTTCAACAATAAACTAAAATTAAATGTTTATTTTTTTAAATATTGTATTTTATTTTAATATCCAATTATGTGATTTTTTGTTCATTTATTTATATTTTATTTTATTTCAGTTATAAATTAAATAAATGTTAACTGAAATAAGTTAGTTTTTCGTTTATATTTTATTTTAGTTAACATTTATTTTTTCAAGTAATAAAAATGTATGATTTTATATTTTTATTTATTATTTTATAATTTTAGTTTAATCTTGTCCATCAGTAAAAAAATAATAATAATGTAAAAGGAAATAAAATAAATGCAGTAAACACTTGAAAATATAGCCACAAGCATGAGACTAGTGTGACAGAAATGCTTTCTTCACTTGTAAACATGTGAAGTTATATCTAATCTTTCACTGTCATGACCAAGATAAACTGGTAAGTCTGGTGATGCATACCAGAAGGGGACATGATGTGACTTTTGGTAAAGTGCTGTTTACATGCTGTTCAGTGCAATCACAGGAATTACATCAGTAACAGTACTTCCACTTTAAAAGATCAAAGAAAATCTTAAACCACAGAGTGCAACAGCGACAGTGTTTTCGCACCTTCTGACTTCACTCTTACAATCAGTTGTTACATTGATTTCTGTGATCGCTACAGCAGCATATTGTAATCACTTGCCTGATTGTGTGTGGTGTTTTATTCGGCTCTCACAACATTCTTTCCTTAAAGCAACAGTGATTCATTTCCTGGGTGTTTGTCTCTTTTCCAAACAGTCCTGCTGTCCTCCTTAATCATCCGTCATTCCATCTGTTTAACTTCACAGAGAGCCACCATCTCAATATAGTCACAGTAATAAAGGTGTCAGTGCTCGGAATTTTCCAGATTATTTTGAAGCCATGCGATAGATCTTTATAGCATGTCAAAAATGAAGGCAGACTGACAGGGTAATCAAAACTGATGCAACATGTTTCAAAATGCCATATTAAAATGGAATGCAACCACAAATGAAATTTGAAAACTATTTTCATTATTTAAAATCATCTCTAATCTGTTCATCTGTGTTTTTATATATGTAACATGTAGAGTAGAGCTACTGTATCCATTTTATTCTGATCACCTGCATGTTTAATACTCCTCTGACCTTTCAAAAGAAGCATATCTGTCATTTTTCTTCTTTTCAGTCTTTTTAATTAACCGTCATCGTTCTGTGGAAGTAAACGAGCCCCATCAATAATTTTTACTCTCTTTTACTGGAGCTCTGATGTTTAACAGCACACCATTTGTATTTTTCTGCTCAGGAGTGAGTCATTCGTATATTAGCGATTTATCTGTTAATTGGCTACAAAATGACAGCTTTTTAAATCAGTTGCTTCATGTGGGTTCAGCTTAAGTGAAGCTGCCATTGTTTTCATGTAGTCTCAGTTCTGAGCAGAATCGGATGCTTTACAGTGTGTAAAATGATTTAATTCTAGCCAAATTTAATCTTTTACCGCAAAGATTTTTCTCAAATATCTGTTAAATGAGCAAATGGTAATGTTAAAATGTTAAAAAACATGAATCAGATTTATTTTATTTTATTTCGGTTTTAGTTCTATTTTATTTTATTTTAATTCTGATTTTATTTCAGTTTTGTTTTATTTACATTCTATTTTCGTATAATTTTATTTCAATTCTATTTTCATTTCATTTTTTTATTTAACTTCTATTTTCATTTCAGTTCTATTTCAATTCTGTTTTCATTTCATTTAAGTTCTATTTTAATTTTTATTTGATTTCAATTCCATTTTCATTCCATTTTAATTAAATTTAATTTCAATTCTATTTTATTCAATTTTATTTTAATCAATGCACAGCGTGAATCAGAGTGAGTGAAAATAACTGTTAAAATCAGTATGTGTATCTCGTAGGCCTCTGAGGAGAATGGAGAGCAGATGGCGTGTTACTTTGTCGCCGTGAGCCTTTCTGAAGATGACGACTGCAAGAACAACCGCTGGACCGTCACCAGGAAGCTCAGCGAGTTTCAGGCTTTGCACAGGAAGTTGACTGAGGTACAGCTGATATTTACAGTATGCTGCCACACCTCTGATGTGTGATAACCTGTGCTGGCGTAGTGTTTCAAATACCACTGATCTGTGACGGCCCTCTGCTGCGGCCATCGTCAAGCTGCTGTGGCAATGAATTAATTATTGTCCATTATTAGTTCTGATACAGATTATGTATGACAGAACATAAAACCATAGACTGATGTTTCTTACCCACCGTTCATCTTTCTTTGTTTTTCTTTTGCAGTGTTTTCCATCACTCAAGAAAGTCCAGCTTCCCTCACTCAGTAAACTGCCGTTCAAATCAATCGACCAAAAATTCCTTGATAAATCCAAAAACCAACTCAACACGTTTTTACAGGTGAGTCTTTCCCAGTCTCATTGAGGAATGTGCTATTAAAACAAACAATCATTGACTTGTGTTTTTTAATTAATTACTTCATTTATTTTCATCCATTTGATCCAAACTTTTTGCAGGAAACTTATTTCCAGAACATTTTCCAATATATATTTTTTTTAAATACAAAAACTGAATTTAAAATACATTTTTGAGTCGGCGCCGATAGCCTAGTGGTAGCACAACTGTGCTCACGGTGGCCCGAGTTCGATTCCCATCTCTAGGTCCTTTGCCGATCCTGCCCCCCTCTCTCCACCTAGTAAGGCCAAAATATGTGATGTTTTAAACACATAATGACCTTAATCATCTTATTTGTTTTTTTTTATTGTAAAAATTATAAACATTTTAAAACAAATTAATTCCTTAATAATAAATATAAATATAAACCTGGTCTCATGGCATAAACGTACCTGGGGGTACTTTTTAGCGGGACGAAATATGTAACAAGTATACATCACTGCAGTTTCCAAAATAAATGAACACTAGAGGCAGTAAAACTCTGTTACTTGAAGAATATCATGTTATGACTTCAAAACAATATTAATATGCTGGGAGATTTGAAAACTGATGCTTTTGAACGTTAGCATTACACATATCCAGCTTCATATCTATGGGTTTTCATAGACGGTAGGTTTGTTCGGTAGCTCACGGAGTACAGAGACGTACTTGAGGTGAGGAGCTTCGAACCAAATCCCATCTACGGTTCGACAAAACAGTTCAAATCTGCATATAAGGAAGTTCAAATAGCATGGTTGCATCAACAAATGCGTTTTTATATCAGTTTTGCATTTGTCAACACTATCGGGTAGGTTTAGGGTTGGGTTTGGTGTAGGGCATATTTCCAACACGATAGAGCATTAATTTTTTGCGGCGGTCCCTAAATATTTTAATTCTGAACTGCCACAATACGTACCTGAAGCAACGTAATAAAAACACAGCAATACGTACCTATATCAACATAATAAAAACGTGCCAGGGTTTACGTATTGAACCCGTGTTTTAGCGCCATTTCTCTTTGAAACTGTGGCGTAACGTGCAGTAAGGTACGTAAAAACTGTTTCGTTAAAAAGTGCCCCCAGGTACGTGTCTTCCCCCCCCCCCCCCCCCCCCCCCCAAACATAACTGGTTTATCACACCTGAGTTCAGTTTCTCTAGCCACACCCAGGCCTGATTACTGCCACACCTGTTCGCAATCAAGAAATCACTTAAATAGGACCTGCCTGACAAAGTGAAGTAGACCAAAAGATCCTCAAAAGCTACACATCATGTTGAGATCCAAAGAAATTCAGGAACAAATGAGAAAGAAATAATTGAGATCTATCAGTCTGGAAAAGGTTATAAAGCCATTTATAAAGCTTTGGGACTCCAGCGAACCACAGTGAGAGCCATTATCCACAAATGGTGAAAACATGGAACAGTGGTGAACCTTCCCAGGAGTGGCCGGCCGACCAAAATTATCCCAAGAGCGCAGCGACGACTCATCCAAGAGGTCACAAAAGACCCCACAACAACATCTAAAGAACTGCAGGCCTCACTTGCCTCAGTTAAGGTCAGTGTTCATGACTCCACCATAAGAAAGAGACTGGGCAAAAATGGCCTGCATGGCAGAGTTCCAAGACGAAAACCGCTGCTGAGCAAAAAGGACATAAAGGCTCGTCTCAGTTTTGCCAGAAAACATCTTGATGATCCCCAAGACTTTTGGGAAAATACTCTGTGGACTGACGAGACAAAAGTTGAACTTTTTGGAAGGTGTGTGTCCCATTACATCTGGCGTAAAATTAACACAGCATTTCAGAAAAAGAACATCATACCAACAGTAAAATATGGTGGTGTGATGGTCTGGGGCTGTTTTGCTGCTTCAGGACCTGGAAGACTTGCTGTGATTAAATGGAACCATGAATTCAGCTGTCTATCAAAAAATCCTGAAGGACAATGTCCGGCCATCTGTTCGTGACCTCAAGCTGAAGCGAACTTGGGTTCTGCAGCAGGACAATGATCCAAAACACACCAGCAAATCCACCTCTGAATGGCTGAACAAAAACAAAATGAAGACTTTGGAGTGGCCTAGTCAAAGTCCTGACCTGAATTCTATTGAGATGCTGTGGCATGACCTTAAAAAGGCGGTTCATGCTTGAAAACCCTCCAATGTGGCTGAATTACAACAATTCTGCCAAGTTGAGTGGGCCAATATTCCTCTACAGCGCTGTAACAGACTCATTGCAAGTTATCGCAAACGCTTGATTGCAGTTCTTGCTGCTAAGGGTGGCCCAACCAGCTATTAGGTTTAGGGAGCAAGCACTTTTTCACACAGGGCCATGTGGGTTTGGATTTTGTTTTCCCTTCATAATAAAAAACTTCATTCAAAAACTGCATGTTGTGTTTGATTAATATTTAAATTTGTTTGATCTGAAATATTAAAGTGTGACAAACATGCAAAAAAATAAAAAAAATCAGGAGGGGGGCCAACACTTTTTCACACAACTGTGTGTGTATGTATATTTTATATATATATGTACACACACACACACATATACATACAGGTGGCAAAAAAATAAGTATTTAGCCAGCCACCAATTGTGCATTTTCTCACACTTAAAAAGATGAGAGAGGCCTGTAATTTTCATCATAGGTACACTTCAACTATGAGAGACAGAATGGGGGGAAAGAATCCAGGAAATCACATTGTCTGATTTTTAAAGAATTTATTTGCAAATTATGGTGGAAAATAAGTATTTGGTCAATAACAAAAGTTCATCTCAATACTTTGTTATATACCCTTTGTTGGCAATGACAGAGGTCAAACGTTTTCTGTAAGTCTTTACAAGGTTTTCACACACTGTTGCTGGTATTTTGGCCCATTCCTCCATGCAGATCTCCACTAGAGCAGTGATGTTTTGGGGCTGTCGCTGGGCAACACGGACTTTCAACTCCCTCCAAAGATTTTCTATGGGGTTGAGATCTGGAGACTGGCTAGGCCACTCCAGGACCTTGAAATGCTTCTTACGAAGCCACTCCTTCGCTGCCCGGGCGGTGTGTTTGGGATCATTGTCATGCTGAAAGACCCAGCCACGTTTCATCTTCAATGCCCTTGCTGATGGAAGGTGGTTTTCACTCAAAATCTTACGATACATGGCCCCATTCATTCTTTCCTTTACACGGATCAGTCGTCCTGGTCCCTTTGCAGAAAAACAGCCCCAAAGCATGATGTTTCCACCCCCCATGCTTCACAGAGGTATGGTGTTCTTTGGATGCAACTCAGCATTTTTTCTCCTCCAAACACGACGAGTTGAGTTTTTACCAAAAAGTTCTATTTTGGTTTCATCTGACCATATGACATTCTCCCAATCCTCTTCTGGATCTGCCAAATGCTCTCTAGCAAACTTCAGACGGGCCCGGACATGTACTGGCTTAAGCTGGGGGACACGTCTGGCACTGCAGGATTTGAGTCCCTGGCGTAGTGTGTTACTGATGGTAGCCTTTGTTACTTTGGTCCCAGCTCTCTGCAGGTCATTCACTAGGTCCCCCCGTGTGGTTCTGGGACTTTTGCTCACCGTTCTTGTGATCGTTTTGACCCCATGGGGTGAGATCTTGCGTGGAGCCCCAGATCGAGGGAGATTATCAGTGGTCTTGTATGTCTTCCATTTTCTAATAATTGCTCCCACAGTTGATTTCTTCACACCAAGCTGCTTGCCTATTGCAGATTCAGTCTTCCCAGCCTGGTGCAGGTCTACAATTTTGTTTCTGGTGTCCTTCGACAGCTCTTTGGTTTTGGCCATAGTGGAGTTTGGAGTGTGACTGTTTGAGGTTGTGGACAGGTGTCTTTTATACTGATAACGACTTCAAACAGGTGCCATTAATACAGGTAACGAGTGGAGGACAGAGGAGCCTCTTAAAGAAGTTGTTACAGGTCTGTGAGAGCCAGAAATCTTGCTTGTTTGTAGGTGACCAAATACTTATTTTACCGAGGAATTTACCAATTAATTCATAAAAAATCCTACAATGTGATTTCCTGGATTCTTTCCCCCCATTCTGTCTCTCATAGTTGAAGTGTACCTATGATGAAAATTATAGGCCTCTCTCATCTTTTTAAGTGGGAGAACTTGCACAATTGGTAGCTGACTAAATACTTTTTTGCCCGTGTGTGTGTGTGTGTGTGTGTAATTTATCAGCACCATATCTGTTATCGACTGATACTGGCTTTTTTCACATTCATGCTTGTTGGATATTTAATTATTTACATACATTGTAAGACATATGTCATCATATAGCACTAATTAAATGTTTAAATGTTTGCCATAACATTTCATGCTTACTAAAGCTTTTCACTGTGTCAGTTTACTTTGAGCCTCTGTCACATTTCAAACCTCTGATTATTTTATAATTTGATGTACACCAGGAGTGTGTGCTTGGTCAAGTATTTGTATGTGTTTGTGTGTATTTTTGGTCTCATTTGATTCAGGGCTGTGATTTTAAGAAGTTTATTTCTAGATTCATGAAGTTTTAGTTTGTATGTGTGTGTTTCCTCTGTAGAAAGTGTTGACAGATGAGCGCATGTGTCAGAGCGAGGCGCTGTATGCCTTTCTCAGTCCGTCACCAGAGCACCTGAAGGTCATCGACATCCAGAAGAAATCCTCCTTCTCTCTCGCATCCTTCCTGGAGAGACTGCCGGGAGACTTCTTCTCACACCAGGAGGTACACACACACACACACACTCACTTAATGTGGACATTCTATAGACCTATATTGTTTTTACAGATAATTATAAGCTATTATGATCATCACAGAAGACACTTGAAAATTATAAAATAAAATCTTTTTTTTTTATTTTTTTTTTTTTACTAACCTTAATGTTAAATCTTAATTAGAGAACATTTTTATTGCTTTATTGGTTTTACTGACATATACACACGTGGTCAGAATTATCGGCACCCTTGGTAAATAAAGAAAATGCATTCACCAAAAAACAATCTCCAGCATATTCAGGTATCAGACATGACTGGAACTTCAAATGGGACTGGCTTCTATGGTCAGATGTAACTTAAAAGATTAGCTTTTTAGCAGCAAACACTCAAGATGGGTTTGGTGAACACAGGGATAAAAAGTACCCCATGTGTACAATGAAATATACTGCTGTATTGTTGTGATGTTGTGGGCCTATATTTCTTCTGGAGGTCCTGGACATCTTGTTTAGACACATGACATCACTGATTCTATCAAATACCAACAGATAAAAAAATCAATAAGTGACAATCTGTTAGAAATCTTATAATGGGCCATGTTTGGATCTTCCAACCGTACAATAATCCAAACACAAACCTCAAAAACAACACAAAAACGGGTCACTGAGCACAAAACCAATCTTCTGCTATGGCCATTCCAGTCCTCTGACCTGAACCCTGTAGAAAATGAGTGAGGTGAAGTGAAGAGAAGAAGCACCAACATGGAGCTGGGAATCTAACGGGTCTGGAGAGATTCTGAATGAAGGAATGGTCTCTGATCTCTTGTCAGGTGTTCGCTAACCTTATCAGGCATTATAGGAGAACATTTAGAGCTATTAAACTGGCAAATGGAGGTTTCAAAACGTATTGAATAAAAGTGTGCCGTTAATTGTGTCCAATGTGTATTAGAGAAAAACATTTATTTCAAATTCTTATTCTCTAATGAAAGGTTAGATTTTTTGTGAATTTTTTAAAAATAGATCAAAAGGATTAATGCAGATAAATTTTCACAGCCTTCTTTGACCATATCTACCAAGGGTACCAACAATTCTGACCATGTGTGTATTTTTATTTCGTTCTAAGTCTAATGTCACTTGATTTTAATACATTTTTTAGGAAACAAAATTTTGCTTCTCATATACATGTACGTTGATTTACAATAAGAATGTTTTGATATTTGTGGTGCAAAACAAAGTTTTTTTTTTTTTTTTTTTTTTTTTTTTTGTAGTGCATTAATTTATATGAAGTAAAATAATGACTAAATTTAAAGGCACATTTGATTTCACACCATCCACCAAACCAGTAAATAATGATTATAAACGCAGCAGAGATTTGGGACAGATGTCAGATCAGACGTGATGAATCTGATTGTGTGTGTCAGGATGAAGGTGAGGATGACAGTGACCTCTCAGACTACGGCGATGAGACAGACGGGAGGAAGGACGCGCTGGCTGAGCCCTGCTTCATGCTGATTGGAGAGATCTTTGAACTCAGGGGCAGTGAGTACAACAACACACTGCTCAGATGACTCACTGTCACCTGCAGTGATGCAATGTGTGCAGTCCGACTGTAACAGATCTTTGACCACAGGACAGTGTAACTGATTGATGTTTCTCTTGCTGTAGTGCGCAACACCCAACAAATATTAGTTTATAAAGTCACACTACTGTATGAAATAATAGTCTGAAAAATCTATTTTTTTTAAATGGAACAGTTTATTGAAACTTCAGGCAAAGTATAAAAAATATACATATTTAATGCATCCTTTGTTAAATAAAAAGTATCAATTTCTTTCTTTCCTAAAAAAAAAAAAAAAGCATTGGTTGAATCAGATTTGTGTTTTTCTCTCTGCAGTGTTTAAGTGGGTACGGAAGACACTAATTGCACTAGTTCAGGTCACGTTTGGACGGACTATAAACAAGTAAGCATTAACAAATGGACGTAATGGACACTTTAATGGAAACTTGCTTACATGAGCTCATTGAGTTGATCTTTGTCTCTTGTCCTCTGCAGGCAAATCAGAGACACTGTAAACTGGATCTTCAGTGAGCAGATGTTGGTTTACTACATTAATATATTCCGGGACACGTTTTGGCCCAACGGGAAACTCGCACCTCATAACAAAAGCCGTTCGGAGAGTGAACGCAGAGAAACCAAGGAGAGAGCACAACAGAAGCTTCTAGACAACATCCCAGGTGAGTGCAAATAAGAAATTCCCTTCTCCCTTCCCACTGGGAAGGTTAAACACAGTATATTTTAAAATACACATTATATTTCAGAAACATACAGTGTAAGAACATTTCCACACAAAGATGACTGGCTGTTTGCTATTCAGGTTTTTTCAGAATTACACTCGTAGTGCTAAAATGAATGCATGTGGCTTTATTTAATTTAACGAAAGCTATATGAACGTAGTCATTGAATAAAAAATAATTATTTAGTAGTCACTAACGACATCTAAACAAGCCTCTACCAATTCAGTTGTTTGTTTCTAGTAACAGAAGTCTTTTTTTTTTAAAGTTGGAACCTTGTAATTACGGTAATTCCTGTTGCATTATTATTATTATTATTATTATTTATTTAACTTTTTTACAGCTATTGCGATTAGAAACAATAGGTGTGGAAAATCATTACTACCTAGCTGACCATTTGTATTTATAAATATTGTTGAAACCTTTTTTTTTAAATCCAAATAATACAAAAACTAATGCTGTGCCGATTCAGTCACCCTGGAAAAAGGTTTTATTTTGTGCTAAAGTGCGACGCTGTTAATGTAAAAGGCTTCATCGCTGTGCTTTTTAATTAGAGCGGGACTCTTAAAACACACTCCAACGAGAGCAATTACACCTGAGCTGAAAGCGCTTGATAATACTGCTTCACTCTCCAGCTCTCACAGACCCACACTACAGAGACTCACCACAATCAAAACTGCTTTTTAATGAGCAATTCAATCTTTTGTTGGAAAGCTGGACAGCAGAGACCGTGTAATGAGACCAAAATTTAGTTTTTTGTTGTTTAGATGCATTTCAGAATCTCGTGGGGCAGCAGAACGCGAGATACGGGATCATCAGGATCTTTAATGCACTTCAGGAGACCAGTGCCAACAGACATCTTCTCTACGTAAGTCACCCAGCGCTCTGTGACTGACCAATAACCCTGCTCCAGTTTATTTACAGTGGGTACGGAAAGTATTCAGACCCCCTTAAACTTTTCACTCTTTGTTATATTGCAGCCATTTGCTAAAATCATTTAAGTTAATTTTTTTTCCTATGGTCCAAAGTATTCAGACCCTTTGCTCAGTATTTAGTAGAAGCACCCTTTTGATCTAATACAGCCATGAGTCTTTTTGGGAAAGATGCAACAAGTTTTTCACACCTGGATTTGGGGATCCTCTGCCATTCCTCCTTGCAGATCCTCTCCAGTTCTGTCAGGTTGGATGGTAAACGTTGGTGGACAGACATTTTTAGGTCTCTCCAGAGATGCTCAATTGGGTTTAAGTCAGGGCTCTGGCTGGACCATTCAAGAACAGTCACGGAGTTGTTGTGAAGCCACTCCTTCGTTATTTTAGCTGTGTGCTTATGGTCATTGTCTTGTTGGAAGGCCCAGTCTGAGGTCCTGAGCACTCTGGAGAAGGTTTTCGTCCAGGATATCCCTGTACTTGGCCGCATTCATCTTTCCCTCGATTGCAACCAGTCGTCCTGTCCCTGCAGCTGAAAAACACCCCCACAGCATGATGCTGCCGCCACCAAGCTTCACTGTTGGGACTGTATTGGACAGGTGATGAGCAGTGCCTGGTTTTCTCCACACATACCGCTTAGAATTAAGGCCAACAAGTTCTATCTTGGTCTCATCAAACCAGAGAATCTGATTTCTCACCATCTTGTAGTCCTTCAGGTGTTTTTTTGTGTCTTGCACTGAGGAGAGGCTTCCGTCGGGCCACTCTGCCATAAAGCCCCGACTGGTGGAGGGCTGCAGTGATGGTTGACTTTCTACAACTTTCTCCCATCAACCGACTGCATCTCTGGAGCTCAGCCGCAGTGATCTTTGGGTTCTTCTTTACCTCTCTCACCAAGGCTCTTCTCCTCCGATAGCTCAGTTTGGCCGGACGGCCAGCTCTAAAAAGGGTTCTGGTCGTCCCAAACGTCTTCCATTTAAGGATAATGGAGGCCAATGTGCTCTTAGGAACCTTAAGTGCAGCAGAATTTTTTTTGTAACCTTGGCCAGATCTGTGCCTTGCCACAATTCTGTCTCTGAGCTCTTCAGGCAGTTCCTTTGACCTCATGATTCTCATTTGCTCTGACATGCACTGTGAGCTGTAAGGTGTTATATAGACAGGTGTGTGGCTTTCCTAATTAAGTCCAGTCAGTATAATCAAACACAGCTGGACTCAAATGAAGGTGTAGAACCATCTCAAGGATGATCAGAAGAAATGGACAGCACCTGAGTTAAATATATGAGTGTAACAGTAAAGGGTCTGAATACTTAGGACCATGTGATATTTCAGTTTTTCTTTTTTAATAAATCTGCAAAAATGTCAACAATTCTGTTTTTCTGTCAATATGGGGCGCTGTGTGTACATTAATGAGGAAAAAAAATGATTTTAGCAAATGGCTGCAATATAACAGAGTGAAAAATTTAAGGGGGTCTGAATACTTTCCGTACCCACTGTATATCTCATGCTTTCTCGTTTCTGCTTACTGTTGAAATACTCTCATGACATGGCAGATTTCCATCTGTCACACGGAAAGTGGTAGGAATGTACCTGAATGGAGTGTCACTCAAGCTGTTCATTTGAAGGAAAGATGAAGATTAGATTTACTTTACAAATAAATGTCTCTGTTTATGTTGCTAATTCATCAGCACGTTATTTGGAGGTATTAAGTGTAATCTTCATTGAATTGCATTGGGACTTTCTTTGCCTCTGAAACAACCAATGCAATAAAATCCCCATGCGGGAAGAGAAATTAATCGTAACCAAAAATCTTGTAGCCTGGCATCTTCCATACACAACATTTAATTTCTGCTGAAAAATAGAGCTGAACTGTGACTGCATGCTTTTTTTTTTTTTTAAGCAGGCTTGGTTTCAGGAAGTGTTTTTCACATCCATTTTATTTTAAAGGGAAGTGGTGTGTGGCCAAGTATGGTGATCCATACTCAGATTTGTGCTCTGCATTTAACCCAGCCAAGTGTACACACAGTAGTGAACATACACCCGGAGCAGTGATTAAAAGGTTTTAAGCATGAACCAAACCAACACTACAAACTTGATTAAAGTATTTGAAAATTGGGAAATAAAACAGAAAGGTACTGAATACAAGACCTCAATTACTTCAGTGTACCTCAATTCTTTTATCCCATATGGCATTAAAATGTATTATACATACAATATATTTAAACATATATTAGTACATTAATATTTAGCAATATATTTTATATGTACAGTATAATCTATATATCCTATTATTGAAAAAGAAAAAACATATATATATGTATATACTATTAAAATAAATAAATAGAATATATAGATATAAATATTTTTATGTTAAATTTGTTAATTTAATTGTTAAAATTATAGGGAAGTTTACTTGTGGAAGCCAGCTGTTTTATTCTAATTGACTGTGAATATGCCACATTTTTAAGCTACATTTTAAACTAAATTCTATTAAAATTAACTCTATTTTTTTTTAAATTAGGAGCTTTAACATAGAGGCCTAATATTGTTATTATCCAGTTTTCCAGGCTCATAGATTTAAGTGAAAATACTGTAGCACCTTTCTCTGTTCTCCTCAGATCTTGTTGGAGATGCTGCTTAAAGAACTCTATCCCGAGCTGAGCGTACAGGCCTGAACATCCTCACATCACATCAGAGGCTCAGGATGTGTTTCTCTAATGTGCTGGATGGCTGTTTTGGTGGTTTTTGTTTTTTTTCTGTTGTTTTATTTCTGAAACACTTGACTCTGTAGTGCTGGATCTAGGAAGCGTCATGAATATGTTTGTGTTTTAATCCGTTGATGTGTTTCTCTCTGGTGAGATTGGAGGAACAGACCACATCCACTGCCAGCTGTCATCATCATCTGCTTTTCTATCCCTCTTTTGTTTTCTTCTAGGGGGTTTTGCTGTGCAATGTGAATAACAGTGGAATGAGTGTTACACATCTGTAAAAAGAAGAACCCAGACCTCTGTAAACTCCCTACATATTATTGTGACCATTATGAAAGCTTTTAATCGTGCAATATGTCATGTACAGTTATTGTGAAGGTTCTGTTTGTGATATTATTATTATTATTATTATTATTATTATTGTTATTATTATATAATTTTATTTTTACCAAAATAGACTAGAGCATTTATAAGCAATAAATTGCAAAAGAAGATTTGCCATGTGTTGTCTTTATATACAATTTCTTACAGTTCCAGTTTTTTTCATTTCACGTCTTAAACATTAATACAATTTCATAGTTTCAATATTTATTTATTTATTTTACTTATTCAGTTTGCTTTTATCAGGTAGGTGTAATTATACCTGTAGAAATTTCAAATAAAACATAAAAAGTAATTCATATCATCTTTCTTTATTAATCAAAAATATCTAGTTGGTTTAATTATGTCTGTAAAGATTTCAAAGACAAAAATAAAAAATGTATTTCACATCTTTAATATAAACTTTTATATAGCTTTACAGTTTCAATCACATTTATTTATTAATTAATTTGTTCTAGTTAGAAATCCCAAGTTAGTGTAATTATATAACATTTTTAAAGAAAAAAAACATTTATTTATTGAGTTATACTTAAAAATGATCTAGTTTGTGTAATTATATTTGCAAATATTTCAAAGACAAAAATATGAAGTATTTCATATCTTGAACTTTTTATAAAATTTTTATGAAACTTTTTTACAGTTTCACTAACTAAATTTACGCATTTATTCATTCATTGTTCACAAATATTTAGTATGTGTAATTATACCTGTAAATATTTTTAAAAATCCAAAAAAGTAGTCATATACAGTAGTTATGACGTACAGAGAAAAAATGTTTATTAAAATGTGGATTGTTAAATAAAACATGTTTGAATTTTTTGTTTGTTTTTTTATGTATACTCTCGTATATTTAAGATGTTTGCAAAATTTCTCAAAAGATTCTCTTGGAATATAAAGATTACATTTCTTAGAAGTTGACGTGCATTTTCAACTCGATTTTTAAAAGATTTTCCTTTGGATCGTTCTTATATGGCACTGAAATAATACTAAACATTTTAATTCATCAGCATCCCAAAAAAGCAAAAAAAAAAAAATGGAGTCAGATATATATCAATTTCAGTGATGAGATTAAATGAGTGATTTATATCCTGCCGTGCACCACGTCCATTTGTAGCTCCTTACAGATCTCTGGATCAATCCTGGCAGCCTGATGGAGGAAAAACAAGAACTCAAACGTAGGTACCACTGGACCATCGAATGTCCCCCACAGCTTCTATTATGCAAGTCCCTAACATTTCCCACCTTGTTTTTCAGTAGCAGTGCATTTTACAGGTCCACGTCAGAACTGGCATTATAATGGTAAGTTGGTCAACAGTACCTGTGTGAAGTATCTCTTTGCTCTGTCTCTGTTCTTCAGGATGCCTCGGCCCAGCTGTAGGCAGCGTGCGTAGTAAAATATGGCTATAGCGATGCCCTTCCTGATGTACTCCTCCAGACAGTCCGTGTGCCACGCTATGGCACTGATGTCCTCATATCTGCTCACTCTGAGAGTCAAAACAAACCTGTTTTTACCACAGAAAACGGTGTTCTCTTTCAAACATTTATTCGGTATCTCACTATGGGAATCGCCTCGGGCATGACCAATCCTGGAAGCATCAATTAGACTACGTCTGTCAGTTGACAGACCGATCACGACAGTGTGTCACGGAACGCTGAGAGGAGAGCCGCGAAAAGACGAGGTCAGGGTCCAAATGCAGGTGAGGTGCTTTAATATAAGAAAATAGCAAAACCGCCAACACAGCACACTAAACAGATACAAAACATGAACACCAGCAGTACACGGAAACACAAAGTCAGAACATGAACAGACTAGAGCAGAATGCAAATAATGCGACCAGGCCGAGTGGTGGGAGAGGGAAAACTATATAGTCCGTGAAGATAGGGAACAGCTGTGGGTGCAATGAGTGTGACAGGTGTGCGCAATGAGACGAGTGTGTGTAATCAGCTGAGTGGAGTCCGGGAGGAAGGGAGATGGCGACCTCTGGTGGAGAAGAGAAAACCTGCAGCCCGGCCTCATGACAGTACCCCACCTCTAAGGAACGGCTTCCAGACGTTCCACTAACCCCAGCAGTCCGGAGGGAGGTGGAACGGTGAAACAGGGGGAGGGATGGCGGGCCAGGCCCGTGTAGAGGCAGAGGACCTGGAGACAGAGGCCGAGCAGGATGCCAGGGTGGAGCCGGCAGGGCACGGAGCTTGGGTGGAGCCGGCAGGGCACAGAGCTTGGGTGGAGCCGGCAGGGCACGGAGCTTGGGAGGATCATGAGCGAGGCACCGGCGCCTCGGAGGAACCGTGAGTGGGCACCGCCGCCTCGGAGGAACTGTGAGTGGGCACCGCCGCCTCGGGAGGGTCGTGAGCGGGCACCGCCGCCTCAAGGGGGTCGTGAGCGGGCACCGCCGCCTCGGGAGGGTCGTGAGCAGGCACCGCCGCCTCGGGAGGGTCGTGAGCGGGCACCGCCGCCTCGGGAGCCTTGTGAGCGGGCACCGCAGCTAACTCCACCCTGAAGGTTGAGCCGCTCATCCACAGAACCAGGTTGATATACGCCTCCAGCGACTCCTCAGGATCCCAGAATGGCGCCAGGGACTTGAAGGGCTCGGCTAGACCACCCCTGAAAAAGACCATGAGACAGGTCTTCTCTGTCTCCGATTGCCGAGCCAATTCAATAAACTCCCTGGCGTATTCCTCCGTGCTCCGGACTCCCTGGCGAATGTTGAGCAACCTCCCTGCTGGACCCATAATGGCTGGTCGCATTCTGTCACGGAACGCTGAGAGGAGAGCCGCGAAAAGACGAGGTCAGGGTCCAAATGCAGGTGAGGTGCTTTAATATAAGAAAATAACAAAACCGCCAACACGGCACACTAAACAGATACAAAACATGAACACTAGCAGTACACGGAAACACAAAGTCAGAACATGAACAGACTAAAGCAGAATGCAAATAATGCGACCAGGCCGAGTGGTGGGAGAGGGAAAACTATATAGTCCGTGAAGATGGGGAACAGCTGTGGGTGCAATGAGTGTGACAGGTGTGCGCAATGAGACGAGTGTGTATAATCAGCTGAGTGGAGTCCGGGAGGAAGGGAGATGGCGACCTCTGGTGGAGAAGAGAAAACCTGCAGCCCGGCCTCATGACACAGTGATGCGGGAGTCCCGCCTCCCCAAAATATATCATTGCATGATGGTCCCTACCTTATTCTCGTTCTCTTCCCCGTGAAGATCTCTTGGAAGCTATATTTTTTTGTACCCCTTTCCAGGATTAGCTGCTTAACTGTTCTTAGACAAGCTGTCAAGGTACGTTGCCGAATGAGGCTATTTCTTAAAAAATATGAAAGTTATTGTTAAGGGACAAACGGGCGAATTAACGTGTTATGACAAATTCTCTTGTCTGTCTTTTCTAAGCGACATGTTGTGGTGAGTTTAGCGGCTTGATGGCGAGTGTTAGTTCTGCAAGCGAACGTGCGAAGGGGAAAGATGCCTTGTGCTTTTGGAGCTATGATATCAGGCAAGGATTCTCATCCCCTGTGTATTGCATGCCTGGGGGTGAGACACGTTCAGGCAGCACTCGCGAACCCCGAGTGCTGTTCACATTGTTCCCATTTCCTGTTGTTACGGTTTGTGTTTTGTGTTTTCCTCTCCTTGTGATGACGTCATGACTCTATGTTTTTTCCGTGTCTGAGTTCATTAGGTCCGCACCTGTGTATCATTATACACCTGCGACTTGGAGTCGTTTCTGATTAACTATAATAAGGACGCTCAAGCGGCGCATGGGAGGAGAGAGGAGAGAACCAGCAAACAAGTTTTTCTTTTCTTTTTCTTTTCCTTTTTCTTTGTCTTTAGTTAGCTTTGCTGTTCGTCTTATTAATATTCGTTACCTTCATATTATTTTGAAGTTGATTATGTAACTTTATCTGTGATACGTGTTTCGTGAGTTTTTATGTTTGTGAGTATAATAAACGTTAACGCAGCACTCGTGTTTCACGTATCCTTCTTTATGTTGTGAAACCCTTACGTAGCTACTTTTAATAAAAGGGGTTCGTAACACCTGTCAAGTGTTCTGGAGAGAAGAGTGTGGGTGGCGGCCACTAATAAAGGTTGGGGTTCCCTTTGTCCTTCGACCATGGTGGAGACCAAACAGCCGCCTGTGTCATGCAGCTGGGGCGAGTTTATGGATGAAGTCTCCCCCGAGTTTCCTCCTCTTTTCCCGGTCCTTGCAGAGGAAAGGGAGGAGGAGGACGACGATGACAAAGCGATCGCCCATCTGTTGGAGGAGGACGGGGAGGAGGATGATGACGACGCGATTCTACCGTCGACTCCCTCCCGGGTGGCAAGTGCGTTAAGCGCAGGGTCCCCGGCCTCCGCTCATGTGGAGCTCGACCTGCTCGAAATGTGCAGGAGTGTGGCAGCGAAACTTTCTATAGATTGGCCATCGCAGCAGGCGGGCCAGGGTACGGAGAGAGACCTATATGATGGCAAGCGACTGCTGTCACGTGCCCCGGCTGTTAAACTGGTCATTCCTGCTGTCCCTGCGTGCGATTCAGAAATGAAGCGTTTCTGGGACAAACCCTTTTCTCACAGGGTTCCTGTGAAAGGGTTCCCCAGATTGGATGTGCACAACATGGAGGAGCTAGGAATGTCAAATCCCCATCCTGTTGAGCTGTCAGTGGCATATCATCTTGACCTTAATCGCAGTGCAGCTTTTTCTTCTGCCTCAGCTTCACTGCCAGGGTGTACTGAGCGCCTAACAGCCTCAGTTTTTCAGAAGATTTACCGTTCCTCTGCTCTGGCAGTGAAGGCTCTGAATGCCACCTCTCTCCTCATTGCTTATCAAGCAGAGCTCATGGAGGAGATGGGGAGACAAATGGATGCTGGGTCACCAAACCCAGCCCTCTGGGAAGAGATCTGAGTTATTGCAGATCTCAACCTGAGAACCTCCAGAGGTGCAGTCTAGAGCTGCGGCCGCAGCATGGGCTTGGCAGTGGTTGGTGAGCATGCCCTCTGGCTGGGACTCTCAGGGCTGTCTGACAGAGATAAAGTTGATTTCTTGGATGCCCCAGTGGAGCCCAAAGTGCCCTTTTCAGCGCATCAGTCACATGTGCCAGCGGTGTGATCTGAGGAAGAAAGAGGGGGAGGCTTTCCAAGCTTGCCTCCCCCAAAAACCCATTCCTAAGGGTTCTCCATTGGCACGCCCTGGTTTTGATGCCCCTCTGAGAAGTGGTCAGTCGGCTTTTAGGAGCCCCAGACCTCCTCAGCCTCAGCAGTCTGACGCACAGCCTAAGCCAGCACAGCCAAAGGGAAAGCCTTCCTTTGCAGCAGCAGCAGCTAGACACAGACCAGCAAACCTTCAGGGAGGGAAGAAACGCCGGGCAACCTAAGGGCGTGTTCACACTTTGCGTCTTTTTTGACTAGAAAAAGTTGACGAGTGCTTTTTTTAGTAAAATAAAAAGCTGGCAGCGTTTTGGTAACACATAGCAGCCGAGGGCATCTTTTGTTGCTATAACAACAGCTGCAACAGTAGCCTAGCGCTGTGTGCTGCAGAAATATCAGCTTTTGAAGTTAACGGGGGGAGGGTATGTCGGTTCACGACGTTTGTGGGAGCGCGACATTATACGGGAAGGAAACTGTATGGTGCTTCCAACGATAGTCTAGGAGGTTCGGTTGGATGATGCACGATTTCATACAACTCCTTGTGCTCTGAAATTGTACGATCTGTCTACTGGCTAATTTTCTCCTTTTTCTTCTTGTTTTTGTTGTCATGGAAACGACTCGCCACTCGCTTGTTATTGGTGAGCTCTCAAAAAGGCGCTTGAGTCTTGATGTTATTTTCCGAAAAGTTTAACTTTTTTTCAACTTGAAAAGATGCTCTGAGCTGCAGAAAAAGACGCCGGTGGTGGGGTTTTAAAAAGCACTCAGGACTTCTTTGAAAACACTGTTTACTCCATAGGATTATAATGTAAAACAGACGCCGACAGCTTCAAAAAAGATGCCAAGTGTGAACATAGCCTAACTCCTCGTGTTCTGACAAAGGGATGAGCAACAACACTCTTGGAGTATCTGTTATTATCCTCGCTCAAAAAGAGTAGTTAATTTCTCCCACTCCTGCCAAGAGTATGCTTTGGACTCGGGAACCGTTCATAAAAATGTCAAAGTTATCTTTCGACCAATTAAAATGTGGAGTTAGCACCAGTTCCCCCAGTGCCCCACAAAGAAATTCTCCACCCATGGAGTTGCCAGGAAAGGTGGAGTGCAGTTCACAAGAGAATATCTGTTGTGTGAAAATAAACACATTCCCTGAGCATCCAGGCAGTGGGCCGAGAGCACAGCAATGTTTGAAAATAAAAACGCACACAAAACCAAAATTACTCAATTCAGAGCTGGAATCCCCAGCTCCCCCGCTAGATGGCGCGGCTGTGCCATTAGTGGACGAGGGCTGTAGCTGTCCACTCGCTGTTGACGTGGAGAGCTGGCGTTCATGCGCAGTACATCCCTGGGTTCTGTCAACGATAATGCCGGGTTATCGTCTGCAGTTTGCATTAAAACCACCTGTGTTCAACAGTGTGTTGATGTCAGCCTCGGAAGGGGAGTCATCTCAGGTTTTAGAGGAAGAAATAGCCTCTTTATTAAAGAAAAGGGCAGTTTGGGTGGTGCCGCCGGAGGACAGCCATCACGGCTTTTACTCCCAGTACTTTGTCATTTCCAAGAGAGGGGGAGGTCTCTGTCCCATTCTGGATGTGCGGATCCTCAACAGACACCTCAGAAAATACAAGTTCAAAATGCCCACATTCAAAATGCTGTCACCATTTTATTCACGAGAGAGACTGGTTCACCTCGGTCGATCTAGAAGACGCATATTTCCACATAGACATCTACCTGGCACACACAAAATTCCTTAGGTTTACCTGTCAGGGCACAGCCTACGAATTTATGACCGTTCCTTGCTCTCATTGGCCCCAAGAATGTTTTGCAAATGTATAGAAGCGGCTCTACCACCGCTGAGAACAGCAGGTCTCAGAGTGTCAGCTTATTTGACGATCTCCTCCTTTGCTCTCCGTCACGGCAGCAAGCGGAGACAGACACGTAGATACTTGTGTCTCAATTGAAGAGCTTAGGTTTCAAGATAAACGAGACAAAAAGCTGCCTTGTGCCCACACAGGAAATAGTTTATCTCTGCCTCAAGGTGTGGATGCCCTAGCGACCCATGGCCAAACGTACTGCTTTACGTGTTCCCTCCGCTAAGTCTGATCATACCAACTCTAAGAAGGGCTTGGCCTGTGAGAGGTTATAGTTTTTTACGATTGCTTACACACTAAAATGAAAAATAACACACAGTTAGTGAAACCTTATACTCAAGGGACACTACCTCAGCCCAAATATGCACAACAATAAGCACATTCTCAGCCTCACACTTTTTGCAAAACATTACACACATTGTATTGCAAAACACTAAACACGCTTCTCTACATTTTCAACCTCTGTATCAATGCTGGCAGCACTCATATGTCTATTTCTCAAACACAACCTCTGGATATGACGCTGAGCACGTGCACTCAACTTCTTTGGTCGACCATGGCGAGGCCTGTTCTGAGTGGAACCTGTTCTGTTAAACCACTGTATGGTCTTGGCCACCGTGCTGCAGCTCAGTTTCAGGGTCTTGGCAATCTTCTTATAGCCTACGCCATCTTTATGTAGAGCAACATTTATTTTTTTCAAATCCTCAGAGAGTTCTTTGCCATGAGGTGCCATGTTGAACTTCCAGTGACCAGTGTGAGAGAAAGAGCGATAACACCAAATTTAACACACCTGCTCCCTATTCACACCTGAGACCTTGTAACTAGAGGTCTTCACGGGTCCAAAAATTCGTACCCGAACCCGAAGAGACCCGTAAATGTGCTGCGCGGAACCGACACGGACCCATATTTTTTGTTTGAAAGTGGGACCCGAACACATGCAGACCCGAGAAATGCCTTAAATGTACTACCCGGACCCGCCGCGGAAACGACCATTATTCGAAAGTTGGACCCGAATCCGGCTGGGAGGACACAGACCCGACTGCACCCGTCCAGATCGGCACATATTGCACAGCAATTGCTATTAAGTCAATAAACGTATTGCGAAAAAAAAAAAAAAAAACACCTTTTTGTCTTAACTAGACAATCCTCATAGCATACAATCCTCCTTGCCAATAAATTTCCATCCATGTTAGGCTGTTCCTCTCTCTTGCTGTCTGAAAGAGCCTTCTTAATCCACTCATTATTCCAGCTTCAAAAGTGTACTTGCTGTCATGGAGACTGATGACTAATGCAACTTTGCAGTTTTTTTTTTTCCATCTCGAGTCAACTTGGACTGTTACTTTTACCCTTTTGAACTACAATAACGATAATTTTTGTTGGTTGTAATAAAGACACTTTTTTTGTTTTTGTTTTTTTTTTTAGCAAAAAAACGCACAGAATTAGAAGTTCGTTACACTTTACTGTGTGCGTGTTCAATAACAGGTGCGTCTTTTGTTTCAGCTTTTTTTTTCACATCACTCGTGAAGGAATCCATGATCACCGTCAGTTTGCAGTACTAACATTAACTCCGCCCGCGCTCTGTTTCTGGCAGCTGAGGTAATGCGTGTTTTTTGTTTTGTTTTTTTCCTCATTTCCCGTTAACACTTTTCTCATCCTAATTTTATAAACTGCAAGTTACAAAACACACGCATGCTGTGCAGTGTTCTTCAATCGACTCGGGTATTACACACAATGACCCGGGACCCGAAGTAATAGATTGGGACCTGACCTGGACCTGGCTGATCATTTAAAATATAGACCTGAGTCTCGCGTCCTCCGTGAAGACCTCTACTTGTTACACTAACGAGTCACATGACACCGGGGAGAGAAAATGGCTAATTGGGCCCAATTTGGACATTTTCACTTAGGGGTGTACTCACTTTTGTGGCCAGCAGTTTAGACATTAATGGCTGTGTGTTGAGTTATTTTGAGGGGACAGCAAATTTACACTGTTATACAAGCTGTACACTCACTACTTTACATTGTAGCAAAGTGTCATTTCTTCAGTGTTGTCACATGAAAAGATATAAAATATTTACAAAAATGTGAGGGGTGTACTCAGTTCTGTGAGATACTGTATATAATAATATATATATATTTTTAAATATTAAAAGAGAAAACATTTAAAATGGTATTTCATAATATTAATGTTTATTGTAACAGGACGAACGAGACGTGCAGATCCATTTGCAAGCTTTATTCCAAGACGTGGTCGAAAATACAGGCAGGGTCAAAACATCAGCAAACCGGTATAACACAGGCAAGACAAAGAGTAATCCTAGGGCAAGCGTGGGTCTGTGATTGGCGAACAATATCCAGAGGGCTTGAGAAGAGGGGTAGTCCAATAACGAGCAATAATCCAAACGAGGTACAAACAGTGACCGAACGGCAAGACAAGGGTTAATCCAAGATACACAGGCAGGAATCAGGAAACAAGGCAACACAAAATGACAAGACTAACTAGAACTGGAAACTAGACTCAGTAAAGCAGCTATCACTAGGTGAGTGATAAACGCAGAACAATACTAGAGACTAAACAGAAACACAGAATGGCTCGGTAAGGCAGCTAACACTAGCAGAGTGCTAAACTCAGCTATCTGGAAGAGGAAGTCCAAGGCTTATAAAGCATGTCTGAATGGATTCAGCTGTGTATGTGTAATCAGTGCCTTCAGCTGTGTGTGCAATCAGTGCAATGGATCATGGGAACTGTAGTCCGGAGTGACATGTAAAAGTCTGTGTGGTGTGAGAGTCAATGTAAAGAGAAGACGACATCTGGTGGTGAGCAGACGGAAGCCTACAGACTGGATTTGTGACAGTTTATACTGTATGTTTGGTCAAATAAATGCAGCCTTGTTGAGAATAAGAGAATAATAACTTCTTTTAAAAACATTTAAAATCTTTCAAACTTACTAAAGGATTGCTCTATTAAAAATAAATGATAAAAAAGGAAAGAGAAAAGATGTAGCTGATGCTCTAGTTAGCATCAGATATTTTGGTCTGTGTTATGAATTTTTCCTAACAATATGTTGCTTTTGTTAAATCAACATTACAAGACAGAAAAAAGTAGGAAGCAAAAGTTTCTTCACTTAATTTTAAATGGGTTAAATTTATTATAATTTTATTCTAAATATTATATTTATTATAATACATATGTATTATTAACTTAATTTATTATATTTTTTAATTATTTAAATTGATTATAAATCATTTGTTTGTGTACAAGTTTAGTCATAGTGTCATTTTATAGGCCAACTTGGATGGCTGATTCACTATGGGTTCCCTCAGGAATTTGCTATGGATTTTTATTCGATTTATGAATGGAATAAAGTCTGTAGTTAGCATTATAACTTCACTTTTTTTTTTACAACATAAATTATACACAGTTATACATCAAATGTGAATTCTGAAGCCGCTTCATCTTGCTTCATCAAGCAAACTCCTTGTGTGTTTCTAGTTTATCTAGAAGCTTGTTAGCAAGTGTTAGAACAAAACATGAAAGTCTCTTCCATTGATGCTACTGCAACCACAGACCTTATTTCACTTCTAAATCACAAACCACTATTCTGAAAACTTATATTTCCCAAAGGAACTCGATGCTAATTCTCTTCAACATTCCAGCAGCTCTACAGGTCAGTGATTCAGCTGATGATGCATGATGGTAGTGAGTGATATCAGGACCTTTCTGACATCCAGAGTCTCCGGTCTGCAGTAAAACATGCCGAGAGACGACTGCGCTTTCACATAAGCGTTCAGGTTTCCATCATCAGCTGCCAGGAGCCAAAGCCTGCCACAGAAATGTTCATCAGATGTGCTTCACATTTGTATGCACAGATTTCTTGACGTTATATTTTGCTGTGCTTGTTTCTCACCACTCTGCTTCAGCGCTGGACGCCTCGACACCAAAACCCTCCAGATACGCCCGGCCCAGGTTATACAGGGCTGCGGATCTGATACAGCCCACTTCAGACGAATCCCAAAATGCAACTGTTCTCATGTACTCAATTGCCTTGCTCTGCTAGAGGGTTTCATAAGAAAAAAAATCAGTACTGCTTTTACAATGAGATATTGGTAACACTAACATTAACAAAGAACATTAATTCCGCAGCATTTATTAATCTTAGTAAATGTTAATTTCAACATTTACTAATACAATTATAAGATCATTGTATTTGTTAACATTAATGAATGCACTGTGAATATTTTTTTATTAAGTTTAAACTTTAACACAGGTTAATAAATCCTGTAAAAGTATATTGCTCATTGTTCAAGTCAGGTTATGCATTAATGTTAACAAATGAGATCTTATTGTAAAGTGTTACTGAGATATTAATAGCATAATAAAGGAAATCTGAGCTGATTTTGCAGACATTTTGGAAATTTGTAATATCTGAAAAGCTTATTTTTTTTTAAATGTTGCATTATCTTTTATTAATAATGATCTATTAACTATATATGTGTGAGATATCATAATAATAGCAATATGGTCCTCGCAAGGTCTTCTTTGGTTCCAAGGCCATATGACAGCCAGCTGATACAGAGCTCGAGGATCTTCATCTTTAATGCCATCAAAGGTCACCTCTGCTTCTGCGTAGCGGCCCTGCAGAACACCAGATTATTCCTAAAATGTAAAAACTATTATGCATCAATATACTGTTTGTCAGTAATACAGAAAGCAAATTCTTACGTGATTCTGTCTTTGCATATTGAAACAGAATAAGAGAGAGAGAAACTTTTAAGGCATCAGTCACCTCCTCGTAGTGTAACTGTCCCAGGAGGAAGGCGGCGTGTGAATCTCCTCTTTCTGCTTTCTCTTTAAGCTTCTCCACCGACCAGTAGTCTCTGCTTAAAATAATAATAATAATAAAAATATATGAAGTTTATTTGCAAAAACAGAAAACTCCGTTTTTTAAAATGTTCAAAAATCCTGTTCTTTTAATTATTATTTTTTTTATGATGTTATCATGTTTTTATTGTTTTATTGTGTTAGTTAGCTGTTTTCTTTCTTTTTTTTACTTAATCATAATAACCCAACTGCAGTTTGATTGAGATTGCTTGGAATGCACAATGAAATTTATACACACACACACACACACACACACACACACACATGTTGGGTTTCCATGTTTTATGGGGATATCCCATAGGCGCAATGGTTTTTATACTGTACAATCTGTATGTGCTATTGCCCTACACCAACCCTACACCTAAACTTAGCCCTCACAGGAAACATGCTGCATTTTTAGATTTTCAAAAAACTTTATGCTGTATGATTTATAAGCTTGTTTCCTCATGGGGACCAAAAAATGTCCCCACAAGATTAAGATTTACTGGTATTACTATCCTTGTGGGGACATTTGGTCCCCAGGACGTGATAAATACCAGGTGCACACACACACACACACACACACACACACACACACACACAGTACACACACACACACACACACACACACACATATATATGTATATAAATTCCCTTACAAATAAAACGCGTTTTTGACAATGTCGAAAAATAAATAAAGCGCCATTACAACAAATATTACCATTACAACCACTGATGAACGCACACTTTTACTTTTCATTCCACGGTTATTGAAATTGCATAAAAATATAACAATAAATTATATAAATATGAAATGATACAAGTTTCCAGAATAAAACCTTTTTTGTGTCTCCCTGTCACCTAATTTGTGGAAAAATAACATTCTATATATAACTTCTTACTTTCATTTTATAAGATACTTTTTATTTTATATAGTTATTTATTGTATAAATTATAATACAATTTTAGATATTTCAGAACTGTACATAGTACGTTTAAATACGATGTAAACGTAAATAAAAATATTTTTGGCTCTGATTACAAAATAAGAGTCCGAGAAACGTTGAAAAAAGTTTTGCGAAATGATCCTTCTGTGTTGCCGTAGTGACCCTCACTGCACAACACGGAAATGAGAATTTCAAAACACTAATCCGGCAGATTCTTCGTTAATTGTTTGGATTTAGTGTCGTTTCTGTTCAAAATGACGGTTGATTGCGGTCAATGAGAAATCAGAAAGCAGACTGGACAGCTGCCAGTGTTTGTGGTTTCTTATGAGTGTTATTGATCTTCATCATGAAGCTGAGTTCATCAGTATTTGCTTCATTGTGTCTCATATGTGAGATCGTGTCAATCGCTCTTTTCCTGAGAGGATTCTTCCCTGTTCCTGTCAAATCATCCTTTTCAGACAAGAGCAAAGTGTCTGATTTTCCTGCAGAGCCACAGACAGGTAAACACTCACTCACTCACTCACTCACTCACTCACTCACACACACACACACACACACACACACACACACACACACACACACACACACACACACACACACACACACACACACACACACTCACACTCACACTCACTCACTCACTCACTCACTCACATTTTTTAGATACTTATTCTGTAGCTTTATGTATATACTTTATATTTGATATTTTTATAGTATAATTCTAGTACATTTGTGCAGTATGTGTTGCCCATTTTGTTGTCTGCATCATATTAAAATTTAATTTTAAGTGTTTTTATATACATAGTAAAATGTCAAAATATGCATGGAATAATGTCCCGTTGTTATTCAGCTTAACAGATATATTTATGTAAAAATGAAGCAACATACTTATTCTGACCTGTACTTAAAATATATAAAAGAAAAGGAGATTACAGTAAATTAAATTTATTTTAAATGATTAAAAACGTCTTGCAGACAAATGGGTAAAACCTAGTGGTTTGAAGAATAGTGGCAAAGATTTAAATGTGCAATTAATTAGTATTTGGGCTCTTTTAATGTCATCTAATGATTCTTGTTCTAAATATGCCTGACAAGATTTTTTTGGTATGTACTGTTGTTGCACTGAATGACATGATGGGTGTCTTCTGTAAATCATTGTAAAAATGTATGTTAGTCATTATTTTTTGCTCGGAAAAAAATAAAATGAAACAGGACACATTGTAATTTAAAGAAAAAAAGTAATGCTTTATCAAACTTTTATTGTTTTTATGCTTGAAAACCACTTTTCGTCTTTGAACCATATAAATATGTAGGCTATGTTTCGTTGTATACTTTTTGTAATTTTATTTTTATGTATCCCCAATTTTATGCAAAATAGCTAAATATAACCTATGCCTCAGACTGTTTAATTCTGTATGTCCAAATCCGAATGAGTTGCCCCCTGGGGATTTAATTCTGATGTTTAGGGTCTTTTAATTTCAGCCTCACTGCTAAATCCCCTTTTTTCAACATTTGTAATTCTAATTCTGAAATTAGAATTCATAACATACATATGCATGCAGCAGAGATTTCATGAGTTGTTATGTGTTGTTATCTGCAGGAAGTGGTCCTAACTCCAGCAAGGCTCCCGTGGCGTTGTTCAAGCGGGTGGTGATCGTCCTGATCGATGCTCTCAGAGAGGACTTTGTGTTCGGCTCTGATGGCCGGAGGTTCATGCCCTACACTAGACACGTGGTGGAGAGAGGCTCTTCTCACAGCTTCATCGCCAAAGCCAGACCACCCACCGTCACCATGCCCAGAATTAAGGTGAATTACACACCAATCAAATCCTTTTTAACCTAGTGGTTCTTCCGTTAATATAAATCTATGGAATGTTTTTGCCATAGATATTTATTGTCAACATATGCTGTTATATTACTAATTCTAATTAATTTAAATATTTAATCATATTTATAATAATACTACTTACTATAACACTATATTATGTTTAATTTGATATTTGTTTTGGATAAATATATTGATACAGTATTTGCTACAAATTAATTGAATGTATTTTCAACAATTTGTCTTAACCACAGTTTTGCATGCACAATTTGTTCAAATTAATTGAATTATTTAAAAATATTATTATTAATAATATGTAATAATATTTTCTGATAGTTAATGAAATGTTTATTTTTATGCTGCAAAATAATTAAATGTATATTCAACTATTTATGTCAAAATAATGGTTATTTTAAAAAACAGCTGCATGCAAATTTGTTCAAATTAGTTGTATTAAATATTTAAATGTAGTATTATTATTAATATGTAATAATAATATTTTCAAAAATTTAAATTGATATTTTATTTTCTGCTGCAAAATAATTAAATGTGTATTAAACAATTTATGTTCAAATAATGGCGTTATTTTATATAGAGTGAAAACCAGCAGTGTTGCATGCTAAATATAAGTATTTAATAATATAAATATGTAATAATATTAATTTAAACAACTAATTCTAATGAAATCTGATAAATATTTAATAATAATAACCATAACAAACATTTAATAGTAATAATAATTAGTTATTTTAAGAAATTATCTAATTAAATATTTAATTTGATATGAGTTTTTATGCTACAGATTAATATAATGTATCTTCAACAAATGAAATAAAGTGAAAAACAAAAAACTGCATTGCATGCAAAAATTTAATTTAATTGAATAATACTGTTATTTTGTTATTATTATCAAGCCACAACAGCTTTGTGACTTTTTGAAAGAATTTGTACAGGAAGAAAACACTGATGTTTGTTATTGACTGACATCTCTCAGTGAACTGGAAGTATTTGGATGAGGATGCTATAGACTGAAAGGACTCGACTGTTTGTTGATGGCTTCTATTGTGTTTATTAACTCATGCTGTAGGTCGATCCATATGTCGATCAGGGATATTTGTATAGGCATATCAGTACAGCATATCATGACAAAAAGACGGAATCCATAGTTCTGCATCTGCTAAGAGCATATAAATCCTGTAAACAAGTTTCAGGCCTTCCTGCTCAAGTTTTCCAGCACGCTTCTCATATGGCCTGCATTCTATGAGTTGTGTCCTGACTCAAGTGTCCAGCAGATGGCAGTCCTGCTCTATCAGACGATCTTCTGTCATATCACTGCAGGCCTCTCAGCAGTGTGACATGGCCAACTAACCCAAATTACAGTCGTCCGGAGATCAATCAGTCATTTATTTCTGCTGGTTAACGCCTTTGACCGCTGGTGGAAGGTCTAGAAGAAAGAGAAGCGTGATTTCATGCTGTTCAAGACATAATATTTAGATATTGATGGTGTAAATGAGAGCCAGTGCTAAGATATTTAGGAATATTTCTGTCTAAATTGATGTAATCCTGTTTTCTGCTGGCAGTGCTGCTCTGTCTGCTCTTCTCATTTCTTTCTCTAAAGTGGACTACAGAGGGTTGTTACTCTCTCTACCATCCCACCTTTCCACCTCCATTTCTTTAGGCTTTTCAGTACTGAGACGGAGCAACCCTCTCTGAAATAAGGAGGTTTCATGACCCTGTATCACATTACACATACAGCTGTTTGTTTCTTATGGCTCTGTTGTGTAATGCTCACTGCAGAAGAGCAGGACACACTTTCAGTGAATAGGGTATATTTCTGCAATAGGTGAGTGAAAGCAAGCACCAAAGAGTCACAGGGTTGCTGTTGGTTTGTAGTTCTTGATAATCTTATATTTTTCATCAATTAAAAACATATGGTTGTTTTTTTGTTACAATAACTTTGGTAACAGCGTCAGTGGTATTTTAGTATTATTCATATACTATTATATTATTTGTTAATAAAGTATTCTTTTTGATATTTTCAGTTGATTTGAATTTTATTTAAAGTTTATCATAATAATTTTATGTGAAGTACAACTTAAGCTTATTCATTAATGTTAGTTGTCATTACTAATGCTTTAAGTTTAAGTTTTTCCTCTAATATTTATATTCTTTTTCAGCTTTATTTTAATGAACAAAAATGGTATTTAATAGTGTCAACACTACAATTTGTGTAAAAAATTATAATGCATATAATTATTATAATGTATATAATATAATATTATAATGTTACTTCTTGAGTGTCACAATTTTATGGAATATTCCAGAACTGTTGCATGCAAATGTTGGATACTGTTAAATATGACAAATTCTGATATGGCTTAATAATAATAATAATAATAATAATAATTTTACAATGTTGAACAATACATTTAATGGTAATACATGATTATGTAATTTGTATAGTTTTTTTTTTGCAATACACATAATTTCAACAGAAATTCAGAAGTGCAGTTCATTATAAATGATCAAAAAATTTAGATTTTTTTTTATATTAGCTTTATGTGTGTATATGTAAACCAAATAACTGAAAGAGGCTAGAGAGAAAGGTGAAAGAGCCAGCTTAAGGTATGATAAGCTTATAATTTGGCCGGCAAATGGACAAAAGCAAGCATCTGAATAACTGTTCTTAATAAACAAATATAATGGTTCCAATCATATAATGTTAGATAGCAGTTAACATATCCCCTAGATATTTCTCTAAAGGATACCGGATTTGTGTCTTTAGTACTTTAAGGATGTCATGGGACTTCATTTTTTACCATATTTGTGGAAAGTGCCAGGAGGGACTTTATTTAGAAAGCGTGTGTGGTCTCCAGAAAGCCTGATGATTACAGCCACACCTTCTTCCTTCATAGAGTCATGTGTTGGTTGATCTCTTCACAGAGCACATTTCACTCGGGACTCAAGGTTTGTCTCGCTAACAAGCCCTTTTTCAGTCCCGGTTGCAACTTGTTGTAACACTGTCTTGTTCTGTTTTTGTTGTTTTCTTTGTTTTGTACTGGTTCATTGGTACAGGGGATGTGTGTAGTCAGAGATCAGTCCGTTTTTTGGTCTTTGTGGTACTTCTGAACCCTTTTACCTGGATTGCTTCTGTTCAGTCAGCTTGATGTTACCGTGTCAGTACTGTGATATTGTAAGGTATAAAGGGTGAAATGCAAAGACAGCCTCAGACAGCCTGTGATAAAAATGCCATGAACCTGTTATATTCAGGGTTGTTATATAGAGAACTAAAACTAAAAGCACTAAATATGTTGTCATTACTTGAAATATAAAATAAATTTGAACTGAAATAAACATTTATTTAAAAAAATATAATAATAATATATATTTATATATACAGTGGGTATGGAAAGTATTCAGACCCCCTTACATTTTTCACTCTTTGTTATATTGCAGCCATTTGCTAAAATCATTTAAGTTCATTTTTCCTCATTAATGTACACTCAGCACCTCATATTGACAGAAAAACACAGAATTGTTGACATTTTTGCAGATTTCTTAAAAAAGAAAAACTGAAATATCACATGGTCCTAAGTATTCAGACCCTTTGCTCAGTATTTAGTAGAAGCACCCTTTTGATCTAATACAGCTATGAGTCTTTTTGGGAAAGATGCAACAAGTTTTTCACACCTGGATTTGGGGATCCTCTGCCATTCCTCCTTGCAGATCCTCTCCAGTTCTGTCAGGTTGGATGGTAAACGTTGGTGGACAGCCATTTTTAGGTCTCTCCAGAGATGCTCAATTGGGTTTAAGTCAGGGCTCTGGCTGGGCCATTCAAGAACAGTCACGGAGTTGTTGTGAAGCCACTCCTTCGTTATTTTAGCTGTGTGCTTAGGGTCATTGTCTTGTTGGAAGGTAACCCTTCGGCCCAGTCTGAGGTCCTGAGCACTCTGGAGAAGGTTTTCGTCCAGGATATCCCTGTACTTGGCCACATTCATCTTTCCCTCAATTGCAACCAGTCGTCCTGTCCCTGCAGCTGAAAAACACCCCCATAGCATGATGCTGCCACCACCAAGCTTCACTGTTGGGACTGTATTGGACAGGTGATGAGCAGTGCCTGGTTTTCTCCACACATACCGCTTAGAATTAAGGCCAAAAGTTCTATCTTGGTCTCATCAGACCAGAGAATCTTCAGGTGTTTTTTAGCAAACTCCATGCGGGCTTTCATGTGTCTTGCACTGAGAAGAGGCTTCTGTCGGGCCACTCTGCCATAAAGCCCCGACTGGTGGAGGGCTGCAGTGATGGTTGACTTTCTACAACTTTCTCCCATCTCCCGACTGCATCTCTGGAGCTCAGCCACAGTGATCTTTGGGTTCTTCTTTACCTCTCTCACCAAGGCTCTTCTCCCCCGATAGCTCAGTTTGGCCGGACGGCCAACTCTAAGAAGGGTTCTGGTCGTCCCAAACGTCTTCCATTTAAGGATTATGGAGGCCACTGTGCTCTTAGGAACCTTAAGTACAGCAGTAGTTTTTTGTAACCTTGGCCAGATCTGTGCCTTGCCACAATTCTGTCTCTGAGCTCTTCAGGCAGTTCCTTTGATCTCATGATTCTCATTTGCTCTGACATGCACTGTGAGCTGTCTATATACAGTCTTATATAGACAGGTGTGTGGCTTTCCTAATCAAGTCCAGTCAGTATAATCAAACACAGCTGGACTCAAATGAAGGTGTAGAACCATCTCAAGGATGATCCGAAGAAATGGACAGCACCTGAGTTAAATATATGAGTGTCACAGCAAAGGGTCTGAATACTTAGGACCATGTGATATTTCAGTTTTTCTTTTTTAATAAATCTGCAAAAATGTCAACAATTCTGTGTTTTTCTGTCAATATGGGGCGCTGTGTGTACATTAATGAGGAAAAAAAATGAACTTAAATGATTTTAGCAAATGGCTGCAATATAACAAAGAGTGAAAAATGTATATATATATATATAAAACACAAAATAAAATTTGTTAAAAATAACAAACAACAAAATATAAAAACAAATTCTCATTATTAATACAAACTACTGTATAATAGCATGTTAATGATATTAAAATAAGACTATACACTCTAAATAAAGTGCAAAAGTGTTCTGCCACATTGACCGCTTTTATACCTTTTTTTCTTAGTGTTCAGTAGACATTGTTAATGAATTTCAACCAGACAGCATGTTTGTTTCTGTTATGAATTTTATTAACATAAAATGTTTTCAAGCTGCAATGCATGCTGGGAACTTGTGAAATGTTGTTTAATGTAAAATAGTTTGTTCAGATAACTCAATTTGAAAAGTTGGTAGAACATTTGGATATGTTGTGAACAAATACTTGAGTATCTAAGTAAGGTAAACAAAACAACTTTTGCTAGCGACATGTTTAGAGTATTTTTGTTAAGTTCACACAAAAAAATTAAACTGACTCCTACTAAAAAAAAATCTTTGTTCAGGAACTTTTCGAAAGTTGGATTTTTTTACAGTGCATGATTGCATTGAAACTCTGTTAAAATGCTCAAAAGGATCAAAACTGCGTGCTTTGTGGAGTGTGTGTGTGTGTGAGTGGCCCAGCATCATCTCTGCCCCTGTAAGAACATGAGCCAGACGGCTGGTTGCCGTAGAGACGCTCTTGCCATTCATTTTCTGGTGCTGCTGATGTCATAGCGGAGGGTGTGACATCCTGGTGAATGGAGCTGTCAATCAAACGTCTGGGTCACGGTGAGCAGTTCTGTAATCTCTTCTGTGATGAGTTTCAATGACTTTATACAGAAATCAAATTCGACAGAGGGACAAAATGTACTTATTAAATGCCTTCTGAGTACACAAGACCATCATTTCCCAGAATTCTCCCTGAATTACTCCACGACTTTGAAATATAGATGCTTCATGTTAAAATATTTTGTACTGACACTGCTTGGTTCATTTGAAGCTTAATAAGAAAATGTAGCTGTGAAAAATGACGCTGTTTTACTGCTGTGCTGATTTTAGGCAGTTTCATGTAAATGCGCAGATTTTTTGCTGAGATATTGCCTCACTTTTTCTTTGATGTCTTCACCAGCTGCTGCGTTGAAGTGTTTCTGGAGAGTAGAGTGATGTTGATTACCCATAATTCCATTTGGTGCTTTTGTGTCTTACCAGTTTGAGTAGCATATGAGCCAATTTTCTGAAGACAGACCGTTTTTTTCTTTTAGCTTTCTGTAAGTTTTTATTCTATTTTTATATTTAGTCATTTTAATATGTGCTTTTGTTTTTATTAGTTATATTTTTTTTATTTAACTTTAACTTTTTATTTCCATATAAGTCATTTTAGTGCTTCAGTTTAAGGTTTAATTCAGTTCAACATCCCGCAATTTCACTTAAGGTTAAATTTAGCCTTACACCAGACCAGGAAACTAAATGAGTATTTCCACCAAATGCATCATAAAAATCCTGCTGAAATCCTGAGTTTGTGTGTGTGTTTGTTTCTGTTTGTCATTTTCCTAAAGATGTAGGTTTTCTTCTGATGGTCATGCACCTTTAGGTCCTGTTTTTGCAGTTGGACTGAAGATTTTAAAAGGTTTTGTTTCTGTAAATAGAGAAACTTTTCTTACTTTCCTGCACAGATAAGCTTTCGGCTTGCAGGGTTTTAATGCTGCAAAGAAAAATGCTTCTTCTGTCCTACTTTTCATGTCTCCAATCATCAGGATTGACACATTAAAAGGTGGGATGTATTTCCAAACTGCAAATCGGCCTGTCTGGAAGCGGAATTGGCCAATCACCGTCACAGAAAGAGTGTTAAACGAAAGAGACCAACTCTGAAAGTTAGAAAAGAAAAATGCAGAAGAGAAATCTTCTGTCTGTTGTCATATGAAGCGTGGATGGCCTCAGGGTGTTCAGCGAGTGTTTTTAAGCTGCTCTCAGTTCTCGGAAGATGCTGAGATAACGCACCCAGGGCGTGTTGTTAACGTCAGATTTAATCAGTTCTGCTGACTACTTCCTGTTGCCCATGGTGCAGAAGTGATGTACTGTTATTTTTTTGTGCTGATTTGTCTTTAAGAATCATTTGTATCTCTACTGTTGATTTGAACTATTTTTATCTTTTGTAAAGAAAAAAGTTTTGCTTTTTCTTTTGCATTTGCCTGAGAAACTTTTTTTGCTTGGGTTCAAGAATGCAAATGTTTAAACTTGGTGGGCGGAGTCTGCAGTTTGAATGAATTTTTATTGGCCTGTTTTGACTGGATTGACAGCACTTTTTCTTTTCTGTTGTGTGGGAGAGCGAAAAAGAAGCTAAACTCTTTGACATAGGTAGGTCTTTGAATGCTTTCGATCACAAACATCTGCAAGCAAAACTTTGGGACTCAACCAAAAAAACAAAAAACAACACTGAGGAAAAAAAAAATACAATTGTGTTTTTGTTGGCAAAACTTTTTTTGCATGCACAGTAATAACATAACACAAAAATCCATATCTAAGTATCTTCCATTACTAGTCATTCAAGGTTAAACCTCATGGCCCTGACAGAGACCTGGATCAAACCAGAAGACAATGTTACACCTGCAGCACTCTCCAATCATTTCTCCTTTTCCCACACCCCCCATTTCACTGGAAGAGGTGGAGGTACTGGTCTGCTCATCTCTAATAATTGGAAATTTACTCCTTTACCATCTCTGAGTATCAACAGCTCTTTTGAATCACATTCGGTTTCTATTACCTACCCTCTAAAAATCCATTTTGTAGTTGTTTATCATCCTCCAGGATTAGGTAACTTTGTGGAAGAATTAGATTTATTGCTCTCAACCTTTCCTGAGGATGGTACTCCCTTTGTCTTACTTGGAGACTTCAACATCCACCTAGATAAACCTCAGGCTGCAGACTTCCACACTCTGCTTGCGTCTTTTGATCTCAAGAGAGTGCTAACTACGGCTACTCACAAATCAGGCAACCAACTGGACCTTATTTACACACGACACTGCTCCACTGATCATGTGCTGGTTACTCCACTACACACCTCCGATCACTTCCTCCTCACTCTTAACCTCAACATGATTCCTGACACATCGCATACCCCTCCACATGTCACTTTTCGACGTAACTTGAGTTCACTCTCACCCTCCCGGCTATCTACTATGGTTTCATCTTCACTTCCTCCCCTAAACAGTTATCCTCTCTTGATGCTAACAGTGCTACTGATACTTTCTGTTCCACTCTGACGTCTTGTTTAAATACTTTCTGCCCCTTATCTTCCAAGCCAGCCCGTACCACCCCTTCTGCCCCTTGGCTATCTGATGTCCTCCAAAAACATTGTTCTAAACTCAGGACTGCGGAAAGGGTATGGTGCAAATCACGTAATCCTTCTGACCTTAATTTATATCGATCACTCCTCTCTGACTTCTCTGCTAATGTTTCCACTGCTAAAAGGACATACTATCATGACAAAATTAACAATTCGCCTAACTCTCGCATGCTCTTTAAAACATTTTTTTTCCTCCTCCTTCATCATCTCTAACAGCTGACGACTTTGCCACATTCTTCATTAATAAAATTACAAACCTCACTGCACAATTTTTCACACCACAATCTATTAAACATATCTTACCAGCAAACATACACTCGTTCACATCCTTCTCTCCACTCTCTCAGGCAGAAGTCTCTAAACTCATCCTTTCCAGTCATCCTACTACCTGTCCGCTTGATCCTATTCCATCTCATCTCCTTCAAGCCATTTCTCCTGCAGTTGTACCTGCACTCACTCACATCGTTAATACATCCCTTCACACTGGAATTTTTCCCTCAGCATTTAAACAGGCTCGTATAAATCCACTTCTTAAAAAACCCACTCTTAACACAACTCTTTTAGGGAACTATAGACCGGTTTCCCTTCTTCCTTTCATTGCAAAAACACTTGAACGAGTTGTGTTCAACCAAGTCTCTGTCTTTTTCACACAAAACAACCTCCTGGACCGTAACCAATCTGGCTTCAGAAGTGGACATTCGACCAAAACTGCCTTGCTTTCTGTTGTTGAAGCCCTAAGACTTGCAAGAGCGGCTTCCAAATCTTCATTACTTATCTTGCTGGATCTGTCTGCTGCTTTTGATACGGTCAACCACCAGATCCTCTTGTCAACCCTATTGAGAAAGGGGATCTCAGGAACCGCACTCCAGTGGTTTGAGTCTTACCTCTCTGATAGGTCCTTCAAAGTATCTTGGAGAGGTGAGGTATCCAAGTCGCAACATCTAGCTACTGGGGTGCCTCAGGGCTCAGTTCTTGGACCAATTCTCTTTTCTGTCTACATGGCATCACTAGGTTCTGTCATTCAGAAACATGGCTTTTCATATCACTGCTATGCTGATGACACTCAACTCTACCTCTCATTCCATCCTGATGATCCGACGATAGCTGCTCGCATCTCAGCGTGTCTAACAGACATTTCTTGCTGGATGATGGACCATCACCTTCAACTCAACCTAGCTAAGACAGAACTTCTTGTATTTTCAGCTAACCCATCGCTTCATCACAATCTCACCTGCCAGTTAGGCTCATCTACCATAACTCCTTCAAAATCAGCCAGAAACCTTGGAGTTGTGATTGATAAGCTGAATTTCTCAGACCACATTGCTAAAACTGCCCGGTCCTGCAGATTTGCATTATACAATATTAAGAAGATCAGGCCCTTTCTCTCGGAACATGCAACACAACTCCTTGTTCAGGCTCTTGTTCTGTCCAGACTTGACTATTGCAATGCTCTCTTGGCAGGTCTTCCAGCCAATTCTATTAAACCTCTACAATTAATCCAAAATGCCGCTGCAAGATTAATCTTTAATGAGCCGAAAAGAACGCACGTCACGCCTCTGTTCATCAATTTGCACTGGCTACCAATAGCTGCTCGCATTAAATTCAAGGCATTAATATTTGCCTACAGAACCACCACTGGCTCTGCACCCCTTTACCTAAATTCATTACTTCAGACTTATATGCCCTCTAGAAGCTTGTGTTCTGCAAGTGAACGACGCATTATTGTACCATCCCAAAGACACACAAAAACACTTTCACAGACTTTTTCCCATCTGGTGGAATGACCTGCCCAATTCAATCCGTGTAGCCGAATCGTTACCCATCTTCAAGAAACGGCTAAAAACTCATCTGTTCCATCTTTACTTGACCCTCTAACTCTAGCACTCTCTATTCTAATTTTATTTTATCTATGTCTTTTTATAAAAAATAAATAAATAAAATAATAATAATAATAATTATCTGTACTGCGTTAGGCTAACCAAGACTTGTAATTGCGCTTGCACGTTGTTGCTCTTTTGTTGGTTTTGATTGCTTCTTATGTCCTCATTTGTAAGTCGCTTTGGATAAAAGTGTCTGCTAAATGACTAAATAAATAAATAAAAATAACTTCTAACCAGTCGGACAGTTCACTTTATGTGTGATGGGTGAAAATATTAAATTTTCCTCTCTCCAAATGTAAATGTGTTACTAAAGGGGTGATAATAATGCTTTATTTATTTATTTGTTGTTGTTGTTTTTGGTGTCTGTATGAACTTTGTTTGAGATCAGTGTGTCTAATATATTTGACAAAGTTTGTTGTTGGCATTTAAGCTTCAGTGTTTCACCTCTGATATGACTGATAATATTCTGCATTTATATTATGCTGTTATGAGTTTAGTGAATGTCTCAGGCATTCAAATCAGTCTGCATCCGCAAAACGTCAGATTACAGACCTTATCAGAGGTGTTTGTTTGTTGAACTCTGGGATATAAAAACATTAGATTTAGATTAGCTTTTTACATTTTTATAACAAATTATTGTGGTGGTATGGGTGATTGCTAGATGGCTTTTTTTATTTTTTTTAATAAGCTATAGTATAAACTTGTGTAGCCTATAAGTTTCAACTTTAGGCACACAGTTCAACCGAGTTTATGATGAAATAGTTGAATCACTTAGTATGTTTAAAGGCTCACAAATGAATATGGAGTTTCAAAAAGCATCCAGCAGTTTCCTGTCTTGTGAGTCTCAATTTAGCAGATGTGCTGCTGCTGCTGCTGCTGCTGTAACTGTATGGAGAAACTTTAGGGCTTTTTTCTGGCAGAAATGCTCGTTCCATTCAGCAGAGCCACTGGCATCCTCTCTGGCTGTGAATGCTTCTAGGAGCTGCAGTTAGCAAGCATACGAATTTAAACCCGTCCTGGTGCCAGAATCTCTAATGCGGCATAAAACTACTGCAGAGGGGAGCCAGAATCCTCTAATTGCTCATGTTTCACTACAAATATGACAAGACTAAAGCAATTAGCCTGTGATTTCTGGAAAGCTCGGAGTCTGGTGTGAAGGAGGCTCTGTGAGATTTGCTGATGGAGCAACGAGAGGAAGGACCGAACAGCTGCAAGAATCCATGTTGTGAATGAATGTTGAGCCATATTCTATTTATATTCATATATTATATAATAATTAAGGTGTAATGTATATGCAATGTTTCAAATATTCATAGTATTTTATGATATAAATATTTCAGTTGTTTTAATTATTATATTTGTCCATTAGTTTATTATTTATTCAAGGTTAAGACTGATGTTTTAACAGCGACTTTGAATTAAACTTGAGTTTGACTCATGCAAACTGGCAAATTAAAGCAAATTGCTTTGAAGCAATCTATATAAAAATAAAGGTTACTTGCAATTAATGCATTTGTTTGCTGCATCATTCAAAATATTCATAATATTTTTATACTGTACAGTGATGCAACTAACAAATATTTTGTACAGTAACAGTACGATTATTGTTTTGACAGAAATGTATGCTTTTAGGACCCATTAAATTGTCAGAAGTGAAAGTAAATAAATTGATAATGTTACAAAAGATTGCCATTTCAAATAACTGCTGTTATTTTTTTTTACTTTTTATTCATTAAAAAATATTGCATTGCTTCCACAAAAATATTATTCAGCATTAATAATAATGAATGTTTCTTGAGCAGTATTGGTGAGCAGAAGAGACTTCTTTCAAAACCTTATGACTATGTCTATATAATACTGTACATCAAAATATTATATTTTAAAAAGCAATATGATAGAGACAGACGGAGTGATGGAAACACGTAAAACATCTGTTTCAGCACTTGTCTAATAAGACAGAGATCTAGTGATGTTTATGATGACACCTGCGCCCCCCCCCAATCTCAGCTCTGTGTTAATTGTCTGGGAGAAGCACGTTACGCTAGATGACAGTAATTGTGTTGTGTACACTAACAGACACACGCAATCAATACCCTCATTATAATCTACACCGCAAATAGGAGGGGTGGTCTCGTTGTGTGTGTGTGTTGTTTTCATCATTAGATGATGTCGTTCCTGAGAGATGAGAATCTGGGTGAGGGAATTATGTTTGGGTTTTCCAGTAGGGTAAGGGAAAGGTTTCGTGTTGTGTTTTTCTCTGCGTGAGACTACAAAGAGTTTGTAAATTTGTGGTTCTGTTCCCAGAATAGCTAATGATTTATCTGGCCTATTTTAGCGTCTCTGGTCATTTATATTCAGATTCACACTTTTTTATAACCAGACTGTGTAAATATGAGACTTTATGAGCCGAGAAATCTTTTAAGCACACCAAAAACAACAGGCTTTTCTTGTCAAAAATGCCTGTTTTTTCCCCTCATAAAGCTGTATTTCTTGTGTACTCTACCTTCTTTTTAATATCAGCTGTCAAAACTGTAGTAATATCAAATTGTGTTGTTTACAAGACATAAATGGAGCAGTTGAAATTTTATAGGGGCTATATTTTGCTCGTTTTTTCCCTGAAGTGAATTTCTAATGTTTTAAAGGAATAATTCACCAAAAAATTACAATAGGCTAAAAATGTACTCGCCCTCAGCCCATGAAAGATACAGATGAGTTTGTTTCAGATGAGTTTTGAGAAATTTAGCATTACATCACTTGCTCACCAATAGATCCTCTGCAGTGAATGGGTGCCGTCAGAATGAGAGTTCAAACAGTTGATAAAAACATTACAATAATCCACATGACTCCAGTCCATCAATTAAAGTCTTGTGAAGCAAGAAGCAGATCCATCAAGACTTATTTAACTTTAAACTGACACTTCCGGTCAAAATACCAGTCCATAATCTATTATAACACTTCCTACAAAGAAAAAGTCCATCTCCCATTGTCCTCTCACATCAGAATCCACCAACATATTTGATAGATGCAATGACACTGGAGAAAGCAATAATATGTATAGAAGATTCACATTTGCGGGTGAACTTTCCTTTTTTAAGGCCTTTTCGGACAGTAAAGATATTTTATGGTTTCTTCAACAGCTTTATTTGTGTTCTCTCATATGTCTGTCATCAGGCTCTGACCACCGGCAGCATCCCGGGCTTCATTGATGTTGTGATGAACCTGAATTCTCCAGCTTTGCTGGAGGACAATCTCATCTGGCAGGCCAAGAGTGCTGGCAAACGGATCATCTTCTACGGCGACGACACTTGGGTTCGACTCTTCCCCAAACTCTTCATGGAGCATGACGGCACTACCTCATTTTTTGTGTCTGACTACACAGAGGTGAGATGATTTAAACTCAAAGTTGCTGGACCCTTTAACCTTGTTCTGTAAATGTTCCCAGGTGAAATCAGTAGGAATGAACAAGATTGGGAAAGTCATGTGAGGGCAAAAGATTTTCCACACAGATTTCGTAACCGGTTCAAGAGGGTTTGAAAGTGACTTCAGTGTGAGCTAGGCGTGTGCAATATGACAAAAATATGATAAAAATATCTCCACGATCTGCTTTTGAAGAAATATCGTAGTATCGTGCTACAGCGCACATTCTCTCAGCTGCAGTTCTGGTGCCTCGGTCATGCCTCATGCATTCACAGCAGTGTTAACTCAGCGTTAGAGTTACTCTCGCAGGACACTGCACTTATTCGCAGTCACAAAAGTACGTTATTTGCATGTGCTTTTAAATGCTTCATACACCCGAAGCGCACGCGGTAAATCCTGTCAAACAGCGCCTGATTACTGAACTAAGTTATCTTGCGCTAATACTGTCAAAACACACAAGGTTTACATATAGACTCGGTTATATCTAAAATGAAAGTAAACAGTTGAGAGAAAAACGGATACGTGCATGTATATTAGATGCGTGCAGGTCTTAAAGAGACAGCCGACTGTTATTAAATGGATAGATCACCCTAAAATTTAATTTCTGTCATTATTTACTCACTGTCACATTGTCCCAAACCTGTATTAATTTCTTTCTTGTGCTGAACACAAAAGATATTTTGAAGAATCTGGGTAACCAAACAGTTGCTGGTCCACTTTGACTTTGATAGTAGGGGGGAAATATGGAAGTCACTGTGGACCAGCAACTGTTTTGGTTTTCCAAGTTTCTTAAAATAACATTTATGTTCAGCAGAAGAAAGAAACTCTTTCAGGTTTAAAACAACTTTTGAGTGAGTAAATGGTGGTATCAAAATAAAACACTATGATAGAATTGACAGACAGATGACAGAATTTTTTGTTTGTTTTATTTGTATATTGTGTATATTTGTAATGTGTATCTTTATTCATATTTTTTAATAACAAAGATAAAATAATGACAAAGATTTTTATCTTCGCCCACTTTGGCCTAAATATCTGCCATTCTTTTTTTTTTTGTTACCTTGAAAGGCTGTTTTTATAATAAGGAATTTAGTTGGGCTGTAATGCTCAGACAACTTGCAAAATAGTAAAACCAACATGACAAAGAATCTTGATAAAATCACGAATCGTGATATTTCTAAATAAAAATCATATTTTTTCCATATTGCCCACCCCTAGTGTGAGCGGTGCTTCATGTATCTCTACACTTTTGACAACAGACAATAGAAATGTCGCTGAAACTTGTGACTGCACCTTTATGTGAGAACTGGTTATATTTGTAGCTTGCTTTCAATTAATGCTCTTCCTGAAGTGAGGAGAGAGTTTTGAATTCTTAACCTCATAAAGCCTGACATTTAACATCATTTATTGAAACTTTGTACAAAATCAAAAAAAAAAAAAAGAATAAATAATCTACAATGAAAAAGTTTACATTTGTGTATTGTTGTGGTTTTTTTTTCTCCGAGTATCATAGTTGATGCATCAGATTTGTTTGGCTTATGTAGTATGATGTAAGAATATGGAGTTTATAACACCTTGATTTTTTTCAGAGGCCCAAATTGAGTAGTATATATGTAGTTTAGTGCAGATGCTGATATTTATACAGCCAGAAAGTAAGTTGGAATCCTCACAGCTTGTACACCAATGAGATCTTTATAACACCATAGCAGACCATTTACATAAAATGCATATAAATATAAAAATAGTGTCTGTTTTTCTTGAGCATGTCACACTTGCTTATAAAATGATTCATTTCATAGCATTTTTGCTTTCCACGATCACTCTATACCTCCTATAAAATGTCTGAGTGAGATGATATTTAAATGCTTAGTTTTATGATCCAAAGCTCTGAAGTTTCATAACATATAATGCAATCCAATGCATGAACAAATAAACATTCACATTTAAACATGCTTTTTCTAAAAAATGATGTCTGGATAATCAAGTAAATCTAAGTTGCTTCAGTCCAGTTAGTGTTCATCTTGAAATATTACTAAGAAAATAAAAGTAATTCTATTGTTTACTTTATAAAAATCAGAAAAGATTACACAGCAAAAAGACTCATGAAGCACAAGCTGAAGGAGGACGTTTTTACAGTTTCATTAATAAGTCTTTTACTTCCTGAAAAACAGAAGGCATGTAGTAGATTGTGTTCAGCAGGTTTTGATCACCTTGATCATTTAGAATCTTAGAAATTTGCATATCAAATATGAGACCGGGTTAAAGTTGCATTAGCTACTTATTTCACGCTTATTTCATTGGTTACTTATTTCATGTTTTTGTTTGCCTGAGTCTTAGAGTCCTCATTTGTCTCACCCTCTCTCAGATTTTAATATTTCCGTCTCGTTCTGTCAGGTGGACAATAACGTGACCCGTCATCTGGACGGCACTCTGAAGCGAGATGACTGGGATATTCTGATTCTGCATTATCTGGGTCTGGACCACATCGGACACATCAGCGGACCCCACAGCTCTCTGATTGGACCCAAACTTATGGAGATGGACGACATCATCAAGAAGATACATGCCTCGCTCATATCAAAGGTGTGGTGTCGTTTGACTAGATCTTTGCTCTTGACCTCTTCAATATCTCAGACCTGTCCTGATGAAACACTTTAATGAAGCAGTCTGGTCCCACGGATCTACACGCCATTCATTGTAGTGCATGTTTGAGTGTTTCTCTTTGCACCTTCAGGGATTTTCTGAAACCTTTGATATTTGCTTTCCTTGACCTTCATTTAGTGGAATCATATATCAAGTTCTTCTCCTCCACAGTTTTGTCTGTAGCCAGTCTTGAAGTGTTTACTCTTTTTAGTGCCGTTTGCCAAGTCTGCCATCTTTATTACTATTGCTCATACTGAGGGTTACTGATTTAAACAAACCCCTGACACCAAGTATTAAACTTCAATGTGTAACTGAAACATTGTTGCTCTAGACATGAATGATTCCTCAAATCGTGTGCTTTTAGTTTACTAGGTGATCAGATGCACAGTTTTCACCTGCTGCGTGATTAAACAGGTGAAAGTATCCCACAGACTTGTGTTGAATATCATAGGAGATCAAAAATATCGTAGGTAGGTTAAGGGTGCACTCTTTTTACTTGAGCCTAGCAACCACATAGTAACACCCTAGCAACTGCACAGAACAGCCTGGATTTATGTCTTCTGCAGGAGCAGCAACACTATTTTTTTCCAGCCTGTCAAAAGCGAGGCTCATTTTCCTCTCTCAGTTTTGAAAATTCTCCTCTCACTGTGTTTTTAAGGACTAAGCAGTTCTGCTACATTCTGACCCAAATACAGATCTATTCCGAGCGGACCATTTGCCTGGTTTCAGCCACGGTTATTATAGTAAACGAAAACTGAAACTATTAATAACATTTTTGTTAATTCACATACTTATTTACATAAAGCTGAAATAAAATATAAATATTAAATAAAAAAACTAACTAAATGAAAATGAGAAAGCAACTAACTGAAATCTGAAGCAATAAAATCACTGTAAATTAATAAAAACTAAAACTGAAATTAAAATTATTGAACATAAATAGTAATAGTAATACTTAAAAAAAAACTAAAGCTAATAAAAAGGACAAAAGCCCCTAACAAGTTTTAAACTAAAATTAAATTTAAAACTGAAAACACAAAAATAAAAGCTTTTAATAAAAACTATTATACAGTGGGGTGGGGGGGGATATTTGATCCCCTATACTTAAATAGTGTCTTTGCAATCAGGTCGACGATATCGCTGGAAATGAAGTGTCCCCAACTAAGCAAGCTAGAGGCGACAGCGGCAAGGAGCCAAAACTCCATCGGTGACAGAATGGAGAAAAAAACCTTGGGAGAAACCAGGCTCAGTCGGGGGGTCAGTTCTCCTCTGGCCATTCGAACCAGCAGTTCAATTCTAACTGCAGCAAAGTCAGATTGTAAGGGCTCAACTGGTCCCAGTGGTCTTTCCCGATGGCCGTCTAAGTGGCGGGGTCCTCATTGGAGATCTGTCTCTGGCGCTCATCTCGGTGTCCTGGTCTCCGCTGACGTTCAGGGCTGTAGAGGTCATCTCTGGGTGCTGATCCACCATCTGATCTAGATACAGACTGGATCTGGTGACTGCAGTGTCCATCTGGGCTGGATACGGACTGGATCGGGTGGCTACGGTGACTGGGCATATGTCCCCGGGGCTCATCCAGGTGTCCGGCCTCCGCTGACGATCAGGGCCACATACATCATCTCCCGGCGCCGATCCACCATCTGATCTGGACTGAGAAACAGAATAGAAACAGACAAATATTAGCGTAGATGCCATTCTTCTTATTATGTAACGAGTACATCATGTGTTATGGGGAGTGTTCCCGGTTCCGGATCTAATTAATGCAGCCTAATCCTTTAACGGATTTGAATAATAGAAGTGTATTAGTGTGTTATGTGTAATGGTGCATTCACACCGGACGCGACTTGCGCGAATAAATCGCGCTATTCGCGCGTAGTTGGACGCGTGAACATTTTGGGTTTACTCGCTTCATTCGCGTGTGAAATACGCTTCATTCGCGCGTGAAATTCACTGCACAACAGACGCGAATTCGCGTCATGGGCGGGGCTTCTGCCAGGGGGCACAATGACTGCCACAGAGAGCATATGTATAGAATTTGGCAAATAAAATCACCTTTATGTGCTATGGAAACACTGGACCCGTGTATTTCAGCCGAGAATGTAGTTGTTTAAAACTCAAATCTGCTGTTTATTTACAAAAACAGCCCCTATTTGAAAATGTGCTTTGCCGATTTCGGAGCCGTGAGCTCCAGGCGATCACCGGGCGCTCGTGCTCATGTATGCCGAAGAGAGGAGCATAACCTCGGCTAGTCTGACATTTGCCGCTGGCTCTGATGTCTCTGTAGTGGATAAACATAAGATATCATTTGTAAATCTAACATGTAATCTTTGGTCTATGGTACAGCTCCGGGTATCCACATACAGCGACAATGATTTTGTCCTTTATTGTTGTTTTGATTTCTGCCTCTGCTCCACACGTCACTACTAGAGCAAGCTCCTGATTGGTTGGCGCGGCGCGAAATATCCGCCAAAGTTCAGATTTTTCAACTTGCGCGATTCGCGCGAATCTTGCGTTCCGCGCGTCAAACGCTCGAAACGCTCAATTCGCGCCGCGCCATTCGCGCGAATCGCGTCATTCGCGCGAATCGCGCCGCAGGATGTCTAATCGCGTCTTTGCATTGACTTAACATGTAAATCACTCGCGCTTAACGCTTCTTTCGCGTCTGGTGTGAATGCACCATTAGCCAGGTTAAAGAAATGTGTCTTTAATCTAGATTTAAATTGACAGAGTGTGTCTGCCTCCCGAACAGTATTAGGTAGATTGTTCCAGAGTTTGGGTGCTAAATAGGAAAAGGATCTGCTGCCCGATTTTGATATTCTAGGTATTATCAAATGGCCAGAGTTTTGAGAACGCAGCAGACGTGGAGGACTATAATGTGATAAGAGCTCGCTCAAGTACTGAGGAGCTAAGCCATTCAGGGCTTTATAAGTAATTAACAAGATTTTAAAATCTATACGATGTTTGATGGGGAGCCAATGCAGTGTTGACAGAACCGGGCAAATATGGTCGTACTTCCTGGTTCTAGTAAAGACAGCTGCTGCATTTTGGACCAACTGTAATTTGTTGATCAAGCGTGCAGAACAACCACCCAATAAAGCATTACAATAGTCTAACCTTGAGGTCATAAACGCATTAATTAGTATACATTTGACGTTGAGAGCATAGGTCGCAATTTAGATATGTTTTTGAGATGGAAAAACGCAGTTTTACAGATGCTAGAAACATAGCTTTCAAATGAAAGATTGCTATCAAACAGCACACCTAGGTTCCTAACTGATGAAGAAGAATTGACAGAGCAGCCGTCAAGTGTTAGATAGTGTTCGAGGTTATTACATGTGGGGTTTTTAGGTCTGATAATTAACACCTCTGTTTTTTCAGAATTTAGCAGTAAGAAGTTACTCGTCATCCAGTTTTTTATATCGACTATGCATTCCGTTAGTTTCACTGGGCCGCGAAGAAATAGAGCTGAGTATCATCAGCATAACAGTGAAAACTAACACCATGTCTCCTGATAATATCTCCCAAGGGTAACATATAAAGCGTGAAAAGTAATGGCCCTATTAAAATCTAGATTTAATAAACGGCCAGTATTAAATCTAGAGTATGATTTCGACAAGGAGTAGGTCCGGAAACGTGTTGTCTAACACCAATAGAGTTCAGAATATCTATGAATGCTGATCCTAATGCATCTTTTTCATTATCAACATGGATATTAAAATCTCCAACAATTAAGACTTTATCTGCAGCCAGTTCTAACTCCGATAGAAAATCAGCAAATTCTTTAATAAAGTCTGTGTGGTGCCCTGGTGGCCTGTATACAGTAGTCAGTACAAACATCACAGGGGATTTATCACTAACACGTGTTTCTCTAGATAATGTTATACACAGCATCATAACTTCAAACGAGTTATACTTAAAGCCTACCCTCCGATAAATACTGAGAATATTGCTATAAATTGTAGCAACACCTCCCCCTTTACATTTCGGACGTGGCTCATTTTTATAGCAGTAATCTTGGGGGGTGGACTCATCTAAAGTAATGTATTCATCTGGTTTTAGCCATGTTTCTGTCAAACAGAGCAAATCTAGATTATTATCATTGATCAAATCATTTACAAAAAGTGCTTTTGTAGAAAGGGACCTGATATTCAGTAAGCCAAGCTTTATCAATTGTTTCTCTGTATTGTAAACATTTTTTATTTGTTGAACATCAATTAAATTGTTACTCTTAATTTGGTTTGGACGTTTTCTGTATTTTCTAGTTCGGGGAACAGACACAGTCTCTATAGTGTGATATCTGGGTGAAGGAGTCTCTATGTGCTGAGAATTAACTGACTTCTGTGACGTAAGGCGGCTAGCAGACGGCCGGTTTAGCCAGTCTGTCTGCTTCCTGACCTGGGCCCCAGTTAGTCAAGTACGAACTCTAAGACTATGTACCATATTTCTACAGAGAAGAGCGGCACCACCCCAGGAGGGATGAACACAATCTCTTTTCAACAGGTCAGGTCTGCACCAAAAACTCGTCCAATTGTCTATAAAGTCTATGCTATTCTGCGGGCACCACTTAGACATCCAGCCATTGAGTGATGACAGTCTGCTATGAATCTCATCGCCACGGTAAGCAGGGAGCGGACCAGAGCATATTACAGTATCTGACATCGTACTTGCAAGTTCACACACCTCTTTAACATTATTTTTAGTGATCTCCGACTGGCGAAGTCGAACATCATTAGCGCCGACGTGAATAACAATCTTACTGAATTTACGTTTAGCATTAGCCAGCACTTTTAAATTTGCCAAGATGTCAGGCACTCTGGCTCCCAGTAAACATTGGACTATGGTGGCTGGTGTCTCTATTTTCACGTTCCGTACAATAGAATCGCCAATAACCAGAGCACTTTCATCAGGTTTCTCAGTGGGTGCCTCACTGAGTGGGGAGAACCTGTTTGATGTTTTGATCGGAACGGAAGAGCGGTGTTTTGACCCGCGACTAGGCCGCCTCACAGTCACCCAGCTGCCCTGCTGCACGGGCGCAACCGGAGCCGAACAATGTACAGGACTCCCTGAGCTAGTCGCATCCAAAGCAGTATCTACAGCCCTCACATTCTTACTATCCTCAACTAAAGTTTGGATGCGTGTCTCTAATTCTGAAACCTTCTCTGTCATTTATCACATGTGAATCCCTCATCGCTGACAGAGCGAGATAAACTATACATGTGACATGAAGTGCAAACAACAATAGCAGGAGAAGAAGCCATTTCTCACCGTGACTGATGAATGATACCAACTTAACTTATCACTTACCACTGTTGTTTGATGAACTCGTGAAAAACGGAGCGAGAAAGAAATGAAAACGGAGCGAGAAAAAAGAAAACAATAATAGGCATGAATGGAACCGCAAGTAACAAGCTAACCAGCTGATGCGCTGCACTCGCGGTTTTAAAAAGCGAACGATCAAATTAGTTAGATTAGTTTGATGATAATACCAGAAATATGGTGGGAATTAAGTTATATATTATCACTTTAAACAACAGAGAGTGAAAGTAAGGTAAAGATTCAATAAAAAAAGCGGAGCTACAAACGCAAACCTCTCAACAGCACAACAGACAGGGACAGACTGAAGCAATCGATCCAAGACTTTGTTGGTGATCGACATTGGCCCTGACTGATTTGCTGTCTGATTTGCAGAATTAGCGTTAGCCTGTTCATGCAGCCCACAGCATCCGTTAGGCAGAACATTCTGTTGCTCTTAAAGTCATTTTTTTTGACTTTGCACTGCATCCAAACAAATGAAACTTTTAAATGTTTTAAATGTAACTACACTGCTCTGCATCATATCTACTAAATTAAATTAAATTCTTGTTTCTTACTAATTTTGTGTTGCTGATTCCAAAAATACTGTCTGTTTTGCTCGAGCATGTCACACTTTCCTACAAAATTATGCATTTCATATGCTTTCCACGATTTGAAAGCTGAGGCCCTTTGCAGATTGTAAGTTAAATTACTCATTTTGAATACTTCTTCTAAGGGCCTAAAATAAAAGCTCTAAAGCTCTAGCTCAATAATAAGCTCCATAAAAGCTCTACTTTACAGTTCAATAATATTATCATGATAATTCTTTGTTTTAGTTTCCCCTTTTTATTCTGCCTGTTTTTAATAAAATAATTCACATACAGTTGGTAAATTCTCAAGTCACTGGCCATTGGCAGGTATGGCCAAATTTTTGTTTTAGGCCCTGCCTCTTTTTTTCTGCCAACTCAGATGCTGTTACAATCTCCCAAATAGTATGGAAAATGATTTTAGTAATTTCTAAAATGGCCAACCTCCTATAACCGGAGCTTCTCACTGATTCATGCATTTAATATGAATTACATTTGCTGCAACCTGCAAATGTTTTCACAAACACCAATTTTCTTTTTTTGCATGGGAATTTCAATGAAATCGAGGAACGCTACACTATCAATAACGTCTCCAACATAAATGCACCCACTTTTTTTCCGTCACGGGGCCTAAACACGCCTCTTGATTGGTGACATCTGTATAACCAGCTGCGTCCTACTTTAGCACCCCACAGGCCTGCTGCCCATTATAATATCTGCATGCGAAATCTGTTCCCTCAGCAGGTGAGAGAGTTTAACTCCCTACAGGACCAGAGGAACACAGGAGCCCCCTGCATTATGACACATCCAACACTCATTAATCATCAGCCCTTTATGAGAGATCTTATAGGAGCCGTTAATGTAGGTTATTCAGAGCGTTGCCTTAAGTAACAATGAATTTTAGGACATGATAAAATGGTGTGTCAGTTAACATCTACAGCAAGAATGCACTAGAACAGAGTTTTTAAAGGGGTTGTATATTAGAAGAAAAATCACATAAACCTGAGATGAAAGAGCTCAATGATAACATAGTTAAATAAAAACTTTCTCACCAAAAAGAGAATTTATAGAAACTTAGTAATAGTAATAATGATGTCACCCTTATTTTACAGCACAAGGTAAATAATAATTCAGCCAAAATAAATTATAGACTTTGTTTAACATGTATAACATACTCAACACTGCTGGCCACAAAAGTGAGTACACCCCTAAGTGAAAAATGTCCAAATTGGGCCCAATTAGCCATTTTCTCTCCCTGGTGTCATGTGACTCGTTAGTGTTACAAGGTCTCAGGTGTGAATGGGGAGCAGGTGTGTTAAATTTGGTGTTATCGCTCTCACTCTCTCATACTGGTCACTGGACGTTCAACATGGCACCTCATGGCAAAGAACTCTGAGGATCAGAAAAAAAGAATTGTTGCTCTACATAAAGATGGCGTAGGCTATAAGTAGATTGCAAGACCCTGAAACTGAGCTGCAGCACGGTGGCCAAGATCATACAGTGGTTTAACAGGACAGGTTCCACCCAAAACAGGCCTCGCCATGGTCGACCAAAGAAGTTGAGTGCACGTGCTCAGCGTCATATCAAGAGGTTGTGTTTGGGAATTAGAAGTATGAGTGCTACCAGCATTGCTGCAGAGGTTGAAGGGGTGGTCAGTGTCAGTGCTCAGACCATACGCCGCACACTTCTAAAGATGATGCACAAGAAAGCCCGCAAACAGTTTGCTGAAAACAAGCAGACAAAGGACATGGATTACTGGAACCATTTTACTGTGGTCTGATGAGACCAAGATAAACTTATTTGGTTCAGATGGTGTCAAGCGTGCGTGGTGGCAACCGGGTGAGGAGTACAAAGACAAGTGTGTCTTGCATACAGTCAAGCATGGAGGTGGGAGTGTCATGGTCTGGGGCTGCAGGAGTGCTGCTGGCACTGGGGAGCTACAGTTCATTGAGGGAACCATGAATGCCAACATGTACTGTGACATACTGAAGCAGAGACTGGGCCGCAGGGCAGTATTCCAACATGATAACGACCCCAAACACACCTCCAAGACGACCACTGCCTTGCTAAAGAAGCTGAGGGTAAAGGTGGTGGACTGGCCAAGCATGTCTCCAGACCTAAACCCTATTGAGCATCTGTGGGGCATCCTCAAATGGAAGGTGGAGGAGTACAAGGTCTCTAACATCCACCAGCTCCGTGATGTCGTCATGGAGGAGTGGAAGAGGACTCCAGTGGCAACCTGTGAAGCTCTGGTGAACTCCATGCCCAAGAGGGTTAAGGCAGTGCTGGAAAATAATGGTGGCCACACAAAATATTGACACTTTGGGCCCAATTTGGTCATTTTCACTTAGGGGTGTACTCACTTTTTTGGCCAGCGGTTTAGACATTAATGGCTGTGTGTTGAGTTATTTTGAGGGAACAGCAAATGTACACTGTTATACAAGCTGTACACTCACTACTTTACATTGTAGCAAAGTGTCATTTCTTCAGTGTTGTCACATGAAAATATATAATAAAATATTTACAAAAATGTGCGGGGTGTACTCACTTCTGAGAGAAGATACTGTGTGTGTGTGTGTGTATATATATATATATATATATATATATATATATATATATATATATATATATATATATATATATATATATATATATATATATATAATATATGATATATAAATAATAAAAAATTGAAAATGTAATAAAAAAAGTATGATATGATCATATATTAGTGCTATTGATTTCATATCCAGGGTCCATTTCTCTTAGTAACTTTAAAATAAGTTGTTTTTAAGCCTCAATTAATTATTCTCATTATCTAGGTTATCTGATAGTGATCTGTGCCTTTGCTTTACACCTGAGGATGATTAAAAGTCTGTTTCCATGGTTTTGAACTACACTTCCTGTTTGCTGCCATACCAACATTGGAGCATATTGGGCTGGCATGTAAATTTCAAGGTTCCTCTGTAAGACGACAGAAACATTCAGAGGTGCTTTTGAATAATGTTGTCTTGTTCATTTCAGAAGCTCGACTACAGCGTGAAATGATGTCTGAGATTGTTTCCTGCTATTAGGTTTTCTTGCCTTAACCTGAGTTTCTGTACCGTAGTTCAATAGGAAATTGATTCCTCCCTGATATCCATTTGAATTATGCTCCGTGTGGGATTGTTTGGATGTGACGGAGGGAAGAGAAGGAGCGCCAGCGAGAGGAAATGAACGGGTGAGATGAATTTGGTGTCGGATTTTGAGGGATTCCCTGGAGGGCTGTATTGAGTCAGATGCTTTGTACTGCTGACAGATGCCGTTATATTAGAAATAATTTATAGGATAGAGCACAAAATCAATTTTTTCTATAAGATTTAGTGTTTGCACACCAACCAGTCCAAACCATTTGGATTTCGGTCTATAATGCAAGGCTCAACAGTAATGGTGTCCGGGTGATTCAGGGCCAAGATAAGAGTGTTTCAGGCCTGAGAGTGTAATGTTTGTTGTGTTTTATGCCTTGTAAAGTTAAATATTTGGGCGTCTGTGTTGAACTGAACATTGTTGTTCACCATGTTTCACCAGATGAAGTCATTTACTGCTGCTGATTGATAGATGAGGTTTTGTTGAATTTTCAAGAATAATTTTTGGTAGTTATTTTTATATTGTTATGTTCAAAATGAAAACTTACTGGACTCAAGCAATTTAGACCCACTTGATTATCCGTATACCATTTTTTAGAAGAAACATGTTCAAATTTGAGTATATGATTGTCAGACATTTATTTGTTCATCTTTCGGTCATCATTGTATTGCATCATATGTTTTGAAACTACAGAGCTTTAATCATAAAAACCAAGCATTTAAATCTTAAATCTTATCTTACTAAGAAATATTATTGCCAGATATGATGACAACTGATATTTATATAATTTTATGTAAACAGTCTGCTATGTTGTTATAAAGATCACACTTATTTACATTACAAGCTGTCAGAATTTTATCTGACTTTCTGGCTTTATAAATATCAGCATCTGCTGATATTTATATATACACACACACACACACACACACACACACACACACACACACACACACACACACACACACACACAGTCTTGCTTCATTTTTGGACTTGACTGATAGTAAAGCCTTGTTCACTTGTTCAGTAACTGAGTCATATTGACCGCTCTGACTGATTTAGTCAGTTCAGTTCTCAGTGAAGGATTCGTCAGGATGAATCACATCCACAACTCATACGTTTTTTTCCCCTCATTGTTCAAAAGGTTTATTTTGGATTCTACTGGCACACATCTCTTACTCGCACTTCTCTTTCTGCCGTCCCTTTATCTCTCATTACCTGTGAAACACACAGCACAGGTCTCCCTTCCTTGAGATCAGTGGGTCAGTTCTTCTCTCCTCTTCTTTTAATCACCGCGTTTTCTTTCGATCTGCTCCACATAAGTGGGTGGTCATTTTTCATCCATGCAGGAATAACGCTCACTGATTGGGTGTTAGTATATAAGAGTGTGTATTTAATTTTTAGTGTATAAAATGTGGCTATGTTACATGCAAACACAGTTTCTGTTCACTAGTCATATTAGCTCTTCTGTTGCCTCCATAACAACTTAGTGTCATGTTTAATATCATATCAGAATGGCAAAGGTTCACGATAAAATCAGCATTAGTGTGACCTTTAGATCCACCGCCAATAGTTACAGCAGTGAATTGGACAGCTGCACTTTCGTCTTGAGATGAACTTTTAGGCTTCCAGGAAGAGCACATGGCATTGAACGAGGTCAGGTCTGCACCTTTGACCTGTCCTCCTGCCATACACACCACAAAGTTTCAGTGATGTACTGGTGAAACTACTTTTCATGCAATTACTGTACAATAAATACGGACTGAAGCTTACCAGATTGACTCCAATTTGTGAACAAATCATTCAGATCAGCTTTGTGAACTAGATTAGATCTGACTCAAAAGAATGTGTTTTTTACAAACGGCACATTTCTACTTAGTAACTGAAGCAGATTTCAAGATGTCCAGTGACTTATTTTGGTCTGTTCCTCACACAAACTATTGCATGACAAGACTTGGATGCTGATTATATGTGATCCTTTTATGATACTTGTTTTGGAAAAATGTTTTATTTTCACCATTTTGCCTCAGTACCCATTCATTGAAATTGTGTGAAGAATAGCAAAGTGCAACTCTTCAAAATTACTACTTTTGTGTTGCAAAGATGAAATTACAAATAATGACAGATTTTTTTCTATTCATTCGTTTAAATTGCAGCTTTTTGATGCATTCACAGATTAAATTGAATTTTAATGTCAAGGCTCCTTGACATTTAAAGAAAAAAAAACTATTTAGGATTTGGTAGGATTTTTTTTTTTTTGAAGGAAGTCTTTACATACCAAGGCTGCATCATTTGATAAAAAATGCAGACATAGTACTAATTATGAAATAATATTACAATTTAAAATAGCTGATTTCTATGTGAATATATTTGAAAATTTATTCCTGTGATGAAAGCTGAATTTTTAGCATCATTTCTCCAGTCTTCAGTGTCATATGATCTTTCAGAAATCATTCTAATATGCTGGTTTGCTGTATAATCAATAATCATTTAATTATGTAATTATCATCAAGATTAACAGTTGTGCTGCTTCATATTTTTGTAGAAACCATGATCCTTTGATGAATAGAGAGTTCAGAAGAACAGCATTTATTAAGAACAGAAATGTTTTGTAACAATGTGTTTACTGTCACTTTTGACCAATTGAATGCATCCTTGATTGTTTTTTTTGACACCAAACTTTTGAACGGTAGTGCACATATGCAGAACAAAAGCTTTTTTGTATATGCAAATTCAGTCAAACTGGACATTGTGTTTCTTCTCTTTGAAAGCCAGCAGAGAATGGGTTTTAGATGTTTTTGTGTTCCTGCTCAAAGCCCCGTCACCCAACAGGCGTTTTTAACTAAAAAGACAGAAAAAATGACTCAAATGTGCGTCATTTGTCGCTGAGGTAAATGACCTGTTAGCTTCACTTTGATATGTTCTTGTTGTTATGGCATAGAGGCTCTGAGGGTCTCTAAAAGCCCCTCTGCTGTCACAAGCGTCACTGAGTATTGAGACATTACTCATTAGACACACTGAGGTGTTTGAAAGCCATTGAATCATATGCAATCTTACTGTTTGACAGTCTCATCTGCAATTACACGGAGCTGTGATGCTGTTGGACAGACGAGGTTCGGTTTAACATGTTCATCCTGTGCCTTCCTGTTTGTATCTCTTGTGTTGTGTTGAGATGCTTGTGTTTTTCATTTGTGGACTGAGCTGACGGCCCTCGCGTAGAATCCATCCAAACTAATGAGATTTCTCACACATTTCCCTCTCTCTCTTACTCTCTGTTTGTTCTTTTTCATATCTTTTTGTGTTTGTATTTTTAATAACGGCAGGACTCTGTTTTTCTAAAAACATATATTATAACAATACCTTTTGTTTCTAACACACATTAGTTTTAAATTCAGCATATTATAATAAACATAGTTAACATTAGTTAATGCGTTAGGCATCATGACATCATAAACCTAATAATTAGCAATAATGTATTACTTTTGGTTTATTCTAATTTCTAAACAATAGCATTTCAAGTTTTATAAATACGTTGATAATGTTTAATAATTGTATGATATAATTTTTAAAATTGTAAAATAAAATGAATATTAAAAGGTATATAAATAATAATAATAATAATAATAATACATTTATAAATTAAAAAATAATAAATATAGATTATGAATTTGAATGAAATTGCATTTTAAATTATTAAATCAACAATTATTATTATATTACAAATGTATATTTTATTGCAAAACAACAACAACAGCAATAATAATAATTATTAAATGTTATATTATTGCAATTATAATATTACAGTTATAATTACAAAATTTATATTTGATAATGCAATAATAATTATAATAATAAAAAGATTTTAATAACAATAGTAAGACAATTATAATATTATTATAAAAATGTTAAATAAAAATAAATGTTATATGGCAATGTTTATAATATTACAAAATGTATATTGTATTATTATAATAATAATAATAAATGTTATATTATGGCAATTTTTATAATATTACAATGTATAATTTATTATAATGAAATAATAATAATAATAATAATAAAACAACATTAATAATAATAATAATTGGCGTTATTATAAATTAATAAATGTTATATTATGTCAATAATTAAATTTTTATTGTACTACTACTGCAATACTACTATTAATACTACTACTACTACTAATAATAATAATAACACATTTAAAGTAAAATTTATAACAAAACATTTTTCATAATGTATTTTAATATAAAAATAATATTTAAATATAATAAAATATTATATGAAATATAGTATTATTGCTACTACTATACTACTACTAGGCTACTACTAATAATAAATATGCATTTTACAAATATACATACCACGGATTAAATATCTGTTGTGTTTGTTTTTACTTTTTTCTCCATTTTGAGTCTTTCTCTCTGACTCTCCTAACAGCTTCTTTTGCCATCTAACACTCATGTTGTAGAGATTGGGTTTGTACCAGTTTGTTGCGGTTCTTCCCGTCTTACTACATCATTTTATTCTCTCTCATGTATTCTCACATTCCCTGGACAGCGTCTGCGATGAACACATCAATTCATTTCTCCTCCAACAGAACAATCTTTCCATCCCTTTGTGTGGTGCGGCTGAATAAAGGAAGCCGTCCATTTCAGGCTGGGGACAATGGAAGATCTTGTCTTTAGCCGCTGGCCTGCACTCTATTCTCTCCTGCTCTTCGGGGCCGTACGGGGCCACAGGACCCCAGAGCTGCGTTCGGCGTCTTTGTACTGAGGTTGTTCGCCTGAACTGGGAGTTTGGATTTTATCCTGTTATTCCCACTCAAACCGATGCATGTTGTGTAAATTACAACTCTTCAGAGAATCTGAATATAATGGTACGCTTTAAATTCCTGTCCTCCTTTTCCAAGTCCATATCCCTCCTGTGAAGACGAGATTTCAGACTGTAAATTGGGCCACGCTTTTATACATTCCCCCACACTGGTTTCTTGTGTCTGCTCTGTATAATTACATGCAAATCTCTCATTTGCCTCGTTTTGGGACAAAGTATCCGTAGAGGAAGTGGTCGTGTTTGCTGATTTTACAATTAATTTTGTCTTCCTGCAATGAATACTGCTGCATTGCAGAGACCTTGGACATTTTGCTCTGTTTAAATTGAAATCGCATATTAATCATTAATAATGTCATTGAAAGTCTGTTATTTAAATTGAGTGCTTGCCGTGACCTCCTCGTCTGGCTACTTGTTCTTTCTCAGATGCTTTTAGTCCAGAGCAACTCAAAATACTCTCTATACAGTCTCTTTGAGGTGCAGTTTTGCCTAGAGCATCATGGGTAAAGATTCTAGCTCAAGGACAGGACTTCTGCATATCACTAGAATCGGTCTACATCAAAAATATACATTAGTTTGTTCATTATTACGACATGAACCAACAATGATCAGTAATTTACAGTGTTTGTTAATTTAGGTTAATTTTAATTTCTACATATACTAATAGATGTATAACATTTATAAGTTGTATAAATTAGTGGTAGTAATAATAATAATAATTATTATTATTACCACCACCATGGTTATTATAGATAACTAAAACCATAAAAAACATTTCAGTTTCTTGAATAATAAACATAAATAATTAATTAATAATAATTGTAAAAATAAAAATACAAATAAAAATAAAAATGACTAACTAATAAAAAAACTGAAACATGAAAGTAAAATCTAATTCAAAGTATTAACAAAAACTATAAGAGTATCTCAATACTTATGTAATACTGATTACTGCTACTAATGTAAAATTGTAATTTAAACAGTTAATTCTTCAATAAATCTGATAATGATGATAATAATAATAATAATAATAATAATAAATGACAATGCATTTTTTAAATTTCAAGTTGCATAAAGTAATGCATGATTATTATAACATAATGTAATACAATATAATATATAAATTATATTAAATCAATACTAATAGCCAATATTAATAATATTATAAATTATAAGATTTTTACATATACATTTCAGGTTATATTAAGATAATATAATGTACGTTACACTATTATAATAATAATAATAAATTACATAATGCATTTTTAACATTTCAAGTTGCATGGAGTAATTTATAATTGTCATAACAATACAAATTAATTATAGTAGTTAATATAAATAATAGTAGCCAATATTAATAATATAATTAATTAGAAGATTTTTTTACATTTACATTTCAAGTTGTGTATAAGATGTATAACGTACCTTGAAATATAATAATAATAATAATAATACTTATTATTATTATTATTATTATTATTATTTCAGAACGATTTAATAATGAACAATAGGATATATTTGTAAATCAGCATTCATTTAGATTAATACATGATTGTTAAACAATATATTATTTAACAGTACATTGTTTTTATTCTATTGAGAAGAGCAGCATGAACATCCTTCCAACGCTCTCCTTTTGTGTTTCACGGATGAAGGAAAGTTTGGGATTGGAGTTTTGAACATCATGAGCGTGAGTATCATTGTTCCTCCTTTAATAGCTTTAAAGGACACAAGTTTCTTCTTCTCTGAAATTGCACCGGCGTCCCCTGTTCTCCTCTTTAATTAAAAAAGGGCCAGCATTAAAGAATCTCCTGAGCAAACCGCCTAAACGACTTCCTGAATATTTAAACGATGGTTCTGGAACGTTTCTCACTGGTGCTGTGCAGGGAATCGCTGTAAGTGGCAAAAGAAGCATCAAACCTTGACTGAAGCGTTTTGGGTTTGGTTTCTGTGCCTGTGAAATTTCCTCAGATTTACCGCTTTTATTTTTTCTGAACCTATTCCCTGCATCCCCTCTCTGTTATTTCTCTCTCTCTGTCTTATTCAGTCCCCCCTTGTCTGGAATTCATTACCTTTGTATGATAGCATCAGGGTTTAAAAAACGTAGAGATCATTCCACATCCATACGAGCTTATTTCTTCAAAGGAGACAATTTAAAGCACGCTCATGCTGCTCTTGGGCGTACAGTAAAGACACTCATATCGATGTGGAAAGAATCAGAATCAGAATCAGAATCAGAAAGAGCTTTATTGCCAAGTGTGTTTGCACACACAAGGAATTTGTCTTGGTGTTATAAGCTTCCAGTACAGAAAGTACAAACATAGTGCAGACAACATATAATTAAGGTGATAAAGAACACTAATGAAGAGAATATACAATAATTAAGAATAACAATAGTAAAAAAAAAAAAAAAAAAAAAAATATACAGAAAAGAGACATGACCATAGACAGAACTGTGAATGTGCATGTGTCCTATGTGCAGATGAAGGTTTGATGGGTTATTTACAGATGTACAGTACCGGGGTGTGTTATGTGTTGTTCAGGTGGGATACGGCCTGGGGGAAAAAACTGTTCTTGTGTCTGGCTGTTCTGGTGCTCAGTGATCTGTAGCGCCGGCCAGAGGGCAACAGTACAAAGAGAGAGTGAGCTGGGTGTGAGGGGTCCAGAGTGACTTTCTTAGCCCTTTTCCTCACTCTGGAGGTGTAAAGTTCTTGGAGGCTGGGCAGAGGGGGACCGATAATTCTCTCAGCAGTCCTAACTGTCCGTTGTAGTCTTCTGATGTCTGTTTTGGTAGCTGAACCAAACCAAACAGTTATAGAAGAACATAGGACAGACTCGATGATTGCAGAGTAGAACTGTTTCAGCAGCTCCTGAGGCAGGTTGAACTTCCTTAGCTGGCGGAGGAAATACAGCCTCTGCTGGGCCTTTTTCGCAATAGAGTCAATGTGATTGTCCCACTTCAGGTCCTGGGAGATGGTGGTGCCCAGGAATCTGAATGACTCTACTGAAGTCACAGTGCTGTTCATGATGGTGAGTGGGGGGAGAGCAGGGGGGTTTCTCCTGAAGTCCACTATCATCTCCACAGTTTTGAGCGTGTTCAGCTCCAGGTTGTTAAGACTGCACCAGACAGCCAGCTGCTCAACTTCCTGTCTGTAAGCAGACTCGTCACCATCCTTGATGAGGCCTATGACTGTAGTGTCGTCCGCAAACTTCAGGAGCTTGACAGAGGGGTCCTTTGATGTGCAGTCATTCGTGTAGAGGGAGAAGAGCAGTGGGGAGAGAACGCAACCCTGAGGGGCGCCAGTGCTGATGGTGAGAGTCCTGGATGTGAGTTTGCCCAGCCTCACTAGCTGCTGCCTGTCTGTCAGGAAGCTGGTGATCCACTGACAGATGGAGGAGGGCACAGAGAGCTGTCTCAGTTTGTCTGAGAGAAGGTCAGGTATGATGGTATTGAAGGCCGAGCTGAAGTCCACAAATAAGATCCTTGCATAATTCCCAGGTTTGTCGAGGTGTTGCAGGATGTAATGCAGTCCCATATTGACAGCGTCATCCACAGACCTGTTTGCTCTATAGGCAAACTGAAGAGGATCCAGCAAGGGTCTAGTGATGTCCTTCAGGTAGGCCAGGACCAGTCTCTCAAGTGACTTCATGACCACAGACGTGAGTGCGACAGGTCTGTAGTCATTAAGTCCAGTGATTTTGGGCTTTTTGGGGACGGGAATGATGGTGGAGCGTTTGAAGCAGCAGGGAACTTCACACAGCTCCAGAGATCTGTTGAAGATTTGTGTAAAGATGGGGGCCAGTTGGTCAGCACAGACTTTTAGACAGGCAGGTGAAATACCGTCTGGTCCTGAAGCTTTCCTAGATTTCTGTTTTCTGAAGACCCGGTTCACATCCTCTACACAGACTTTAAACGCAGGTAGAATGGTGGGGGAGCGAGTAAGGGGGGTTGCAGGGGGGGAAGGTGAATGTGTGAAGTGCAGATCAGAGCGGGTGTTGGGTGTCAGTCTGGCCTTTTCAAATCGGCAGTAAAACACATTGAGATCGTCAGCCAGTTGTTGATTCTCCACAGACTGTGGGGGTGGTGTCTTGTACATGGTGATGTTCCTCAGACCAGTCCATACCGACGCCGGATCGTTGGCTGAAAGTTCTTTTTTCAACTTCTCAGAGTAGTTCTTTTTAGCCACTCTGATCTCCTTTGTTAGTCTGTTCCTGGCCTGGTTATACAAGATTTTATCCCCACTTCTGTAAGCGTCCTCTTTGGCCTGACGAAGCTGTTTGAGTTTCCCAGTAAACCACGGTTTATCATTATTGAATGATAAGAATGTCCTGGTGGGGATGCATATATCCTCACAGAAACTGATATATGATGTTACAGTCTCTGTGAGTTCATCCAGATCGGTGGCAGTGGCTTCAAAAACAGTCCAATCAGTGAGGTCAAAACAAGCTTTTAAATCTTGCTCTGCTTCATTAGTCCATCTCTTAACGGTTCTTAATACGGGCTTAGAAGATCTGAGTTTTTGCCTATAGGTCGGTATGAGATGAACCAAACAGTGATCAGAGAGCCCCAGAGCTGCCCGTGGGACAGAGTGATATGCATCTTTAATTATTGTGTAACAATGATCCAATGTATTACTGTCTCTGGTGGGACATGTAACGTGCTGTCTGTATTTTGGCAGTTCGCGGGAGAGATTTGCTTTATTAAAATCTCCAAGAATGATTAAAAAAGAGTCCGGGTACCTTTGCTCTGTTTCAGATATTTGTTCAGCCAGCTGTTGCATCGCGGCGCTCACGCACGCGTCCGGAGGCACGTACACATTCAGGAGAATGAAGGAGGAAAGCTCTCGGGGTGAATAGAACGGCTTACAGTTTATGAAGAAGGCCTCCAAATTAGGAGAACACATCTTCTTCAGAGTTGTTACATCTGAACACCAACCTTCATTTATGTAGAAACATAGTCCACCACCTCTCGTTTTCCCCGTTAGCTCCGTGATGCGGTCTGATCTGAACAGCTGATATCCCGGCAAATGAAGCATGTTATCCGGGATGTTTTCACTCAGCCAGGTTTCAGTGAAGCACAATGCAGCAGAGTTTGAAAAGTCCTTATTTGTGTGGGTGAGGAGAAGTAGTTCATCCATTTTGTTAGGAAGGGATCGGAGATTCGCTAGATGAATGCTTGGGAGCGCAGTTCGGAAGCCGCGTTCGCGGAGTTTAACCAGCGCGCCGGCGCGCTTCCCTCTTTTCCGTCTGAGCGCGCGTTTGACTAGGACCGCTGCCCCTCCGACCAAAACATCCAACAAAGCGTCTGAATAATCAAAAACCGGAAAAAAATTGTCCGGTGTGTGTTGCCTTATGTCCAGTAGTTCGTCTCTGGTAAAACTGACAGTAGGAAAATGACTAAACACAGAACAAACAAACAAAAACAACAAAAGTACGGGAGCGTTCCACACCACAGCAGCCATACTCGGCGCCATCTTGAGTATAGACGTATAGTTTTTAAATCCTACTGCTTTCATACAACGCTATAATGAGGGCAAAAAAGCAACATAAACATGGTCCCTACGACTTAATTAATTAATAATATGCAAATATAGTGTTTATTAATATCCTGAATTAACTTTTGTCTTCACTTGCATTTTAGTTTAAGCTTTAGTAATTTTAGTACAGTATGCGCATTTGACATTTTTATTAGTTTTTAATATTTTTATGTAGCTTTATCTTTTCAGTTTTGGTTTTAGTAATTTGTAGTTTTTAAATTTAATCTTAACATTTTTGTACTTTTATATCAAAAACAGTTTTGAATAGTTTGTTAACCCTGCAGCTTAGGAGCTGAAGTCCTCTAAAGTCATATGACATTTGTCTAAGTTGTTATTTACTGAAAATCAATTGGTCTTTGACATCAAACATGTATTGCATTTTGATGTACCAAATTTGAATATGCACATATCATATGTGCATGATATTTAAAGAGGAAAGATTCAAATTAGAATTCATAGTTTTTCTCCTGTTGTGTTCTGCAGAAGAAAGAGAATTCGTAGGGTTCAGAACGACATGAGGGTGAGTAAATAATGACTCACTTTAGCTGAGCTATTCATTAAAGCCGTCTGTAATTCCTCAAGGTTTCTTGGGAAAGCCGCCTGCAGTGCTATTAAAATGGCAGGGGGCATCTTTCATTTTTTACCTTGTTCCATTTTCACTTTTTATTCATTTTTCCCACTCCTTGTCTCAAAACAAATCACTCTTTCCTGAAGTCAGAAATCACTTTTGCGCTTTCAAATTATAGTCAGATCGTACATTAACACCGTGTTTGATTCACATCGGTCTCTAAGCACTCAACAAATCACAGATAAATTCACAATCATCGCAATGAAGTCTGAAACTCTTGACTTTTTAAAAAGAACTCCCAATGGTTGCTTTGTTGAATTATTTTTCAGAGCTCCTTTAATGTTGCGTTTCTTTATTAGTTTTGTTCTGCTTTAAGCTTTCTAGTAAATCATAAGGGGAAATGCTCTATTTTAATGTATTTTTATGGTAAGACGCAGGCATCCAGAGGATAACAGTAAATCACATTATAAAGGAGGGAAAGAAAAACGCTTTATATTCTTATCAAGTTATTTATTTTCTTTGCTTTGTTGGCTGTTCTTTATCCTTACCCCTGCGATACGAACACTGTCTTACAGTCTGGGACTCATCCGTCTCCATTACTGCACCTCAATGTGATAGCAGTTTACTTCTGGCTTGCTGCTGGAAAACGAGTGCCCTAAAACTGCCACTGCTAGCAGGTATTTGCAGACGGGACACCCCCACGGCCCTTTACGGGCGGCCGTCCTCATGCTGTTATTGAGGTGAAATTGGCCATCTACTCTAGGAATAGTTGAAGTGTTTTCCTGAAGCAAATTTTTGTTTGTTATTTTAGAGCAGAGCTTCATTGTTGAAGCTGTTGTATTGTTCCTTTTAGGTCTTTTTAAAAGTTTGCATGCCCGTAAAACAGCCTAAACCAGCCTAAGAGGGTTTTCTGGTCTGGTCTGGTCTGGTCTGGCCCAGACTGGTTAGTCAGGTCTGGTTTGATGATTTTAAATGGGTTTTAGAAACTGCAAAAAATGATTTTCTTACACAATATGTCTTGTTTTCCAGTTGAATCTAAACATTTTTCAATCAAGTTGCATTTACTTGAAGTGTACGGAAGCGTATTGCATTCATTTGAGGAAAAAAATCTACTCTCTTTTTCTGAATTAATGACTTAATTATCTCATAATTCTACACACACACACACACACACACTATGGAAGTCAGTGGATACCAGCAACTGTTTGATTACCAGCATTCTTCAAAATATCTTCTTTTATGTTCAACTGAAGAAGGAAACAGGTTTAGAACAATATGAGGTTGAGTAAATGTTGACAATTTTCATTTTTGGGTGCACTACCCCTTTAATGTTTAATAATTTACACAAGGAATGATTTTAGCTTTTACTTGACAGTGATGTGTTGGGCAATCACAGCATATTAGGAATTTCCTAAGCTAATTTACGGCTTGCGTTTTCCCGCCGCCGCTGACTTAAATCACACCTGTCAATGCACAATATTTCCTCACACCGCTGGCAGATATTAGGCCGCAAGTGAGGCAGCGTTTTCAAATGGCTTATTCACAGTGCTTGTCATTAGCGTGCATTAACTCGGGCGGGAGGGAAGGCTAGTCATTAGCATACGTTTAGTGGGCTCATGAATATTTGAACCGCTGCGAGCAGAGGACTGGTTGTTAGCGTAGCATCATTAGTGTTAGCGGCAGTAAGAGCGTTTGGCCGGCCAGCTGTGAGCGCAGTGGTACAGGGCCCTGGAGTGTGTGAAGGACGGCTGTTTAGTGTGTGTGTGTACGGCTTCAGAGTACCACTGAGGGAATCAAGTGGCTCCGACGCACTGAGAGACTCTTTGATGTGAAACAGAGTCGATCGTATTCGTGTCCCTGATGGCAGAGAGAGAGAGAGAGAGCTGCGTCTCCGCAGCTTAGCGCTAAAACCTCAGTGATTTGCTCCAGTGGAGAGAAGAGCATTCCAGCGTCTCTCCCGCACGCTTACACAAACACACGTTGCACAAATATACACAAACATACAGCTGGATCTGCGACGAACTGACAAGAAATTAGGAAAATTGATTTGTTTTTTTTTTGTTTTTTTAAACAATATTTTAAATGACATTGCAGAAAAGTGCTTAAATGATTGATTTATTAATGTATATTTTTATACAATATTATGTATATTATATTTTAATTGTATTTAAAAATAGTATGTTATATATATGCAAAAATTCAGATTTTTTTGTCTAAAATTTGTAATCTTTAACATTTTTATAAGTAACTAATTTAATTACACATTTTTCCTTAGTATCTGTAACTAATTACAATTACTTTTTTGTAATTAAATTACATAATTCCGTTACATGTAACTAGTTAATGCAATTAATTATGATTAATTTGACAGCACTACTGTAAACTATTTATTTTGTGAAAATAATTTCTATCAATTTTATTAAATAGTTATAATATAATATCAGTTTTTTTAATGAATTATTTTACAGATGTTTTTAGTTATCTGTGCGCATGTATAATTTAATTTTAAAATGTATGTAGTGATGTTACATTTAAGTAAATGTTTAAATATTAATACATAAATTTAAATAATTTTAGATAATAATAAAATAAATATTAGCAATGTATTAGTAATTATATTCATTTAGATTTAATAATATATATATATATATATATATATATATATATATATATATATATATATATATATATATATATATATATATATTTAATTTCTGTTTCAGGAATCTGAAGGGACGTTGCCCAACCTACTGGTTCTGTGTGGAGACCACGGCATGTCTGAAACCGGCAGTCACGGCGGATCGTCGGAGCCGGAAATCAACACGCCCCTTGTGCTCATCAGCCCCGCCTTCAGGAGGAAAGGTGAGTAGAAACAGACTGTTGGTGGGTGTTCTCTAAAGAAGGCTCTGTATTGAGAAATTTGACTATTGGCTTGCCAAAAAAATCCTATGTTAGGGAAAAAAAAAAAGACATTATCTCATGGTGTTTTGAAGGAAAGTTTACTCACATTAAGGTTCTCCTCTAGACGTAAAGGTTATGCGACTCTTTGAAGTTCAAGAAAAACATTTTGGATGATCTTCTATTGATTTTCCAAAGTTTCTCTGTTTGAAACTGAAGTTATTTTAAGCCTGGGTTGTATATTTGATGTCTTGGTTTTTCAGTAAAGTACACTCACTGGCCACTTTATCATCCACATCCATTTCCACATCCTGTTCCACCACATCCCAAAAGTGCTCTATTGGATTGAGATCTGGTGACTGTGGAGGAGTAAAGTGAACTCATTGTCATGTTCAAGAAACCAGTCTGAGATGATTTGAGCTTTGTGACGGTGCATTATCCTGCTGGAAGTAGCCATCAGAAGATGGGTACACTGTAGTCATAAAGGGATGGACATGGTCAGCAACAATACTCAGGTAGGCTGTAGCGTTTAAACGATGCTCAGTTGGTACTAAGGGGCCCAAACTGTGCCAAGAAAATATCCCCCAGACCATTACACCACCACCACCAGCCTGAACCGTTGAGACAACGCAGGATGGATCCATGCTTTCATGTTCTTTACGCCAAATTCTGACCCTACCATCTGAATGTCGCAGCAGAAATCGAGACTCATCAGACCAGGCAACATTTTTCCAGTCTTCCGTTGTCCAATTTTGGTGAACCTGTGTGAATTGTAGCCTCCGTTTCCTGTTCTTAGCTGACAGGAGCGGCACCCGGTGTGGTCTTCTGCTGCTGTAGCCCATCTGCTTCAGGGTTCGAAGTGTTGTGCGTTCAGAGATGGTATTCTGCAAACCTTGGTTGTAACGAGTGGTTATTTGAGTTACTGTTGCCTTTCTATCATCTCTAACCAGTCTGCCCATTCTCCTCTGACCTCTGACATCAAACCCTAGAGATGGTTGTGCGTGAAAATCCCAGTAGATCAGCAGTTTTTGAAAAGCTTGTGGTCTTCCCCGTGCTGATGCTTGGTTTGAACTTCAGCAAGTCATCTTCACCACATCTAGATGCCTAAATGCATTGAGTTGCTGCCATGTGATTGGCTGATTAGCAATTTGTGTTACCAAGCAATTGAACAGGTGTATCTAATTAAGTGGCCGGTGAATGTATATTGGCCAGACTTAGTGCAATCCGCACACAAAATTCCTCCCACAATTGTTAAGCCGTATCCAATAATGGCCGTATGACAGATATCTAGCTAAACAAGGGCTCTAATAGTTCACTGTCTCCCGCAAAGAAGCTTTGCGCACAATAAACATTTTTGTAAATCAGTCCCCAGACTGAGAGTCGGCGTGACTGGGGTGATCACTTTTCATCTTTATCTTGCTTTAAATCAAACTGACAAATAACAACCAGCATATTTACACATGCATTTAAGAGAATTAATGTCTTTGTGAGGAACGGGGGCTGATCGTGTTGCTGATGCTCCAGGTAATGATATTATTTACCATTTTACTGCAAAAGCTCAAGAAACAGGAAGCTACAGTAGAGTCTCACAGAATCAAAGGTCTGTTTAAGCGCACGACACAGAACAATGCTTAAATCAAAAACGGTTGCATTTTTCAGATCAGTGTTAATGACTGTGCAAGATTTTCTTAGAATGTGCAAAGCTGTGTGCTTCTGTTCATCTGTTTGGGAGTTATTTCAACCATTCTTGCATTTTAAATCATTTGCAAGAGCACAAAATAGGATCTGCTTTTGTTAGAGTTTAATCTGTAGACATTTTTTGCATAATCAAGACCGTATCTCTAAAGTACTGATGAAGGGCAATTATTCCACTAAAAAAGAGCCTGATGTGTTTCACACTTTCTTTGCTTGCACATTTGCAATTATTTGCATTCTTTTATTGCATTTTTATTTTTCTCCCTATTTTAGTCAAGGTTTCTTGCATCAGAGACAGCCAAAATGAGTTTTTTTCATTATCATTTCCATCCTTTCTGGTCCTCAAAATTATAGTTAATGTTGTAATTTAATGCTGGTTATCATTCAATAAAAATTACAGTACATTTTGTTTTATTCTGGTTTAGAATGTTGACTTTTCAAATCAGTCAGTTCACATCGGATAAAGTCAAGTACATTGTTTTTCTTGTAAAATTTTATTTTACTTCCAAGTATGTCATCACTTTGACTTTTAAATGATAAAATCATGTTTAAAAATATTTGATATTTTATTAGAAAGATTTTATTTTGTAAGATTTTTTTGTTTGTTTTTAAAAGAAGTCTCTTATGCTCAAAAATAGAGTAAAAATATGAAATATTACAATTTAATGTAATTTATTCCAGTGATGCAAACTAAATTTTAAGCAGCCATTATTCCAGTCTTCAGTGTCACATGGTCCATCAGACGTCATTGTAATTTCTTATTATGACCTGTCTTTTTTTGTGAAAAAATTATGTTGTTTACATTTTTTCTCAGGATTCTTTGATGTACATAAAATACAAAAGAACAGCATTTATTAGAATTTGTGTCATTATAAATGTCTTTAACGTAACTTTTGATCAATTTAATAGATCTTGCTGAATAAAATTATTAATAAATTATAAAAAAAAAAAAAAAAAATCATGTTGACCCTAAAGTTTTCAACAGCAGTGTAGAAAGTTAAAGTTCTACTGTACGGCTTTCTAGATGTGCTCTTTCTCTCATATCCTACATAGACTCATGTAGTTGTTCGCTGCACATTAAATCACAAATGTCTGTGACAGTCTGATTGCATTAGAGGAAATCTGCGGTGAGTTGCTGGATAATTTTACGGCCCGAGGGTTTTAAATTACCCACTGATTCATCTCTGTCTAATAATATGAAGCATTAATTCATTTTTTCCCTACTGTTTTATAATGGATTAATTTGCATGGAGTCTAGTGTGTAATTGATTGTGACACACACACACACACACACACAGAGAGCTGGCGCAGCAGTTGTCACGCTCCTCATGTGACGCAGTACACGCAGCGAGCACATTACGCTCTCATAACCACGTGTTGATAAACACACACACACACACGCTATACTCGCGCCCTAGAGTGTGAAAATCTGTGAGAAATGCTCATTATCCACTTCCACTCATCCCTATATTCTCTCTCTCTTTTTCCCTCCTAAATGAAAGTGTGGAGTGGCAAAGCATCTGTCTACACCAGACTGGCAGGGTGAATGTGATAATTGTTTCTTTTCCTGCCTGATCTATTTTTGTGATCTCTTACTTATTTATACGCATGCACACACGCATTCACACCAGCTTTCTCGTGCAGCACACTGTTTTTATTTAAAGATGAGCTCATATTCTCACCCGCTGCATGCGGCGCTTTCATGCTGACCTCATCGTCTATCATACTGCTGTAGCCGCAGGTAAAACCAGCGCCGTCCGGAAAGAGACACGGCAGACTTGTTAATAAGCAGCTGAATTTTTCTGTTTACTTTTTTGTATATGCATAAACTGAACCTGAATGGACTTCCTTCATATATTTGTAACTTTGAAAATTGGAGCGATTCAGACCAGTGACTCAATTCAGTCACATTTAACAATTGATTTGCAGATTCTTTTAAGGATATGTGTGTTTATTTTTGTGCACAGCCAGCAAGGACAGTGAAAAAAAGCAACGCAACCATTCAGCTAAATTATAGATACAGTTTTGAGTTAGCGCTACAGATTCATCAGTAGCGCAGTGCAGGAAACACCGACTTAATCAAACGCTGATGTTGGTCTTGTTGATGTGAAGAATATATTATAGATTTAGCGTGTATAAATAATTTTTACTTGGTGTCATCAACTTCCTGCTAGAGATGAAGTGATCTGCATTCATTAATTAATATGTAAATATGTCGTCATTTTGGGTGTCAGGAACGAGAACAAAATTAGTAGAAAGATTTCGAATGGATGGATAGATATATAAATTGATGGATGGATGTATAAATAGATGGAAGGGTGGATAGATTTATAAATCGACGGATGTATGAATATATTAACTGATGGATGGATTAATGGATGGTCGAATGGATGGATGTTTAAATGGATGGATAATAGATGGGTGGACAGATGGATGAATACATGGATAAATGGATGGATGGATGGATAGATAGATGGATAAATAGATGGATGGATGGATGGATGGATGGATAGATGTATAAATGGATGGATGGATAAATATATAAATTGATGGAGGGATGAATGGATGGTCAGATGGATGATAGATGGGTGGACAGATGGATGAATAGATGTATGGATGTATGGATAAATGGATGGATAGAGATATAGATGTATGTACACTGCCGCTCAAAAATTTGGGATCAGTAGGATTTTTATTGTTTTATAAAGAAGTTTCTTCTGCTCATCAAGCTGAATTTATTTGATCAAAAATACAGAAAAAACAGTAATATTGTGAAATATTATTGCAATTTAAAAGAACAGTTTTCTATCTTAATGTACTTTAAAATATAATTTATTCCTGTGAATAAATTACTCCACTCTTCACAGTGTCACATGATCCTTCAGAAATTATTCTAATATGCTGATTTATTATCAATGTTGGAAACAGTTGTGCTGCTTAATATTTTTTATATATATATTTTTTATATTTTAAAGTATATTAAGATAGAAAACCGTTATTTTAAATTGCAATAATATTTCACAATATTACTGTTTCAGTATTTCTGATCAAATAAATTCAGCCTTGATGAGCAGAAGAAAATCCTACTGATCCTAAACTTTTGAGCGGCAGTGGATGGATGGATCGATGGATGGATAGATAGATGTATAAATGGATGGATGTACATGTATAATCGGATGGATATATGTATAAATGCCTAAATGGATGGATGGATAGATGTATTAATAAATGGGTTTATAAATGGATGGATGGATGATGGGTATTTAAAAATGGATGGATGGATAGATGTATAGAGGAATAGATGTATGGATGGTAGGGTGTATAGATAGACAGATAGATAGATATGTTCATCCAATCCTGAGATTTCGTAGAGAGGAAGGAGAGCTCCACTTCATTATGAGGGAGCTGCGTGATTATCAAAACACCTCTCAAAATGCTTGCTACGGATGTGAAAAATACAGAAAATTGAAACCGATCCAAATTTTTTATGACCGACGAAAGTTTTGGAGGCAGTGTGTTAACGTGACTGACACAACGTGAGGTTTTATTTACTTTTAACGTGAAAATTTCAGATGAAAATTTCAAACTCGGTGTGCAATGCCCTTAAGTCTTAAAGCCAGTGAGCGGTTAATGACACGTATCTTGCTGTTGCAGCGGGATTTGAGGAGCCGGGTGTCCTGGAGCAGGTGGACCTGACCCCCACCCTCGCACTGGGTCTGGGGTTACCCATCTCCAAGAACAGCGTGGGCCATTTGATTCCAGCTGTGTTTGAGGAGTTATCACTCAGAGAACAGCTGCGCCTCCTGCAGATCAACGGACACCAGCTCAGCCGCCTCCTACAGGACAGCAATCCCACCTTCCACAAGGGTGAGTTCACATGTGCAGTACAAAGCTAATGCATACAACAGCATTCCCACAGAGCCATGATCAGTCCACAAACCATTCAAACACAAATAGCGAGTGATTGGGCTCTTTGTAAGTCAGGGAAATTGGTTACTTATTGGCCAGTATGCTGCAAAGTTTATTCAAACTTCATGTTCAAAGTCAGAAGGTCCCAAGACACATTTGAGATGGATAGCTGTCCAGTCACCTCTGGTTTGAGATGTATATAAGGTCTGACTCGGCCAATTTCGGACAGATATGTAAACTTTACTCCTCCCAGATGGAGCATCGTCAGCAGCAGTGGAAGTTTGGGAGCCTCACAATCCACATGTTAATTGGTAATGATTGATGAGACACGCGGATGTACCTTAAGCTCTTAATTGCCATCAAAGAGAGCATTCAACAGAAAATTTTGCTGACTGGCATTAGCGTGAAGAAAATGTCACTATATTTGCATATAGCACAGGATTTGCAGGTTTCCGTTGTGTGGAGGCCAAGTGTAAATAGTGTGCATCCATTCGGATAGCAGTTTTATCAATCAAGATACATGAAGTGTAAAAAAGTTCCAAGAGATTTCCCAAGAGTTTTTTGTCTCAACTGAAATACTCAAATATTGTCTCAAAAAGATGGATAGATGATGTATAAATGGATGGATGGACGCATGTGTAAATGGATGGATGATGGATAGATGGATGAATGGAAGTACTCAAATATTGTCTAAAAAAATAAAAAAAATAATGAGGTCTGGATGTAAAACCTGAACTTTTTTACCTTGATGTCTTGTTGATGTGTTAATGATTAACATTTTACATACATAACTAGTTAGTTTTTTTTTTTTTTTTTACTCGAACAGAAACTTATTAAAAATAGTTTTCAGTAATTTAAATAAAGCTGAAATAAAATGTTAAGAAATGTCAGAAAAAATATTTTATGAAAAGCTTGAAAGCCTAAAACTACAAAACAAACTACGGTTTGTTTTGGTTTTAGATTTAAGTTAAAACTAAAGCTAAAACTGAAATACAAATAAATTCAATCTAAATTTAAATATTAATAGCATTTAACAACATTACTAAAACTTTAAAACTTGTACAAAAAAAAAAACTGAAACTGCTATTTAATCATTAAATATTATTAAATACTATTAAATAATACTAAAGTAAGAGTCAGAGTCTCTCAGAGTGTCTCTCACACTACAGTTGGCTACTATCTAGGGCTTTTGTCTCAAAAAGGCAACTTGCTTCAGTCTTGTAGTGTGTGCTATGCTTTAGTTGTCAATCCAGTCCAGTTTTGTATTCCTGTTTTGCTGTTCATGAGCTTGATACTCAAAACGTTGTCAGTAACCCGACATAAGAGCATGGGTTTGAGTACACAGACATGACTGGGCATTTAGAGCACTTTAAAGCCATAGAAATAGAGAATTTATACCCTTTAGCCCAAGGCTAGATGTGTGTGTATGTGTGTTTGTGTGTCCTCTGCTGTCTCTTTAGCACTTTGGTTGCATTTTCTCTCAGTGGGATATCTGGCCTCCCACAAACATCCATCTCTGGCTCATTCACTTCTCGAATCTTACAGTATTGAGTGTTTTGCTGGGTTATGAGGTGTAAGTGTGTTTATACAGGGTTAGAGTGTTTGATGGTGATGTCTGCTGACATTTTCACAGATTCGTGTTGCTGTTTTCTAAGTGCATGTCTTTTGTAGCCAGACATTTTGACTCGTTATAAATCTTAATCACAGCTTATTCTGGCTACAAACTGTCCACTCAGACAGGAAGAGATTGCTTGACTGACATGTAAAGCAACCAGAATAGTTCTTTTTGTTTGTGTGTGTATCTAAATTTGTTATTAGCACAATAATAGATTGCTGCATTCAAATTAGTGCACAGCAAAGTCGATCCGCGAGCAGCTGCACAGATGCTGATGCATCCCACCGGATGAGGATCCGCTTTTATGGTGGGAAGAATATGCTAAGCCGGCAGAGTGTATTTTGTTCACAGCTGGGCCGTGCTTTTTGAATGAGAACATGTGACGGGATGAAAATGCGATTTTCCTTTATGTAAACACTATTTATATATGTGCACAAAATGTGGCAGTCTAATTATTCATGCATATGATTTGATTTTTATTTTTTATTTTTTAAGACTATGTACGTGTCATATTTATTGTTAAATAACTTTGTATTTATCTGTATTTCAATTTTTTTTATAATAAATTACTTTTTTTTTTTTTTTTTTTTACAAATACTTGAGTACAAAATTAAATGTATATTTAAATATATATTTAATTGATTTATCTATCATTTAATAAAACTAGATCTGGGTAACAAACTATTTTTTTATTTTTACTATCTACATTTGTTTGTGCCTGTTATTTTTACTTTTTATGTATTGTTTAGGGCCTGTTAAGCCAAAAATACATATAAAAATACAACAAAATATTTAATTTTATTTTATTTAAATAGATGAACAGACATTAATGTAAAGACATTACCATTTCGTTTTTCTAACAAAAATTCCATAGTTCTTGTTCTTCTTGAGATTCCTTATGTTCTGATAATATAACTTACAACACTAAACCTGTGTGTTCTCACTGCTGGAAATTGCGTAAAGCTGGCCAAAATTTACAATTTCAGCAAACTCTTGACATTTTTTTTTTTGTTTGCAATATGCATTAGACATTGAAGTTCCCCTCTTTCACCTGCACTCGAGTGAAGGTTCAAGAGGCGTGTGGAGGTTGAGATCTGATGAGGACGACATACCGCCTCAGCCCACTTTCGTCCTTCTTTTCTATGAAATTCAAAAATATGAGATTTTTAGAGGTCAGCACTTCAGTCTCTGTGTGACGTACAGGCAGATTTTACCTCACTTCACCCATGTCTGTCTTGCTCTCTTTAGGATGTAGAAACTTCTCCATCATGCTTTGCAGCCTAATGAAGCACTTAATTAAATTGCTGATGAATTATTGTGATTTAAGGGGAGAATCATTCATCTTTTCTAAGCACATTGACCTGAAAGCGAGACGTCGGAGGTTTTCTCCTGATAACACTTTTCCCACGGTAACACGCTGAGAGCTGAAGCTCATGACGGCACACCATTAAAATGCAACATGCAGCAGAACCCTGAGTCACACTAGAGATCTTGACCTGCTTTTCCCTGTGTGTGTTTGAAGCAGAGGCAGTGCTCTAAATCTCCATACTAGCATACTGCAGTCTATAGTAAATACTCTACAGTGCATACATTTGTTTTTAAATCTTGGAAATTAATAAAAAGTTATGTTAGTAACTAATTACTTTTTGTGACTAATATATATATATTATACATATATTATATATATATATAACTATGCTGCACATTTGACAAATGAAGGATGTCATCTGGGTATTTCATTCACTATGCACACTATACATACTACATACTGTAAAACTAGTGATAGTATGATAGCATGTGCCATTCCAAAACACCCAGAGGTGTTTTCATTTGTGCCTTTATCAGCACTTTCATCCAGAATGCGTTATGAATTGCATTAAGTACAGCCTGAGCGCACGCATACACACACGCACACACATATTTATTTTAATATAGCTCAGCAAATAAAAGCCCAGATCCACTTAAACCAGATAGGATCTTCACAGACCATCATCAACACAAATGAGTGATAATTCCAGCGTCATATTGGTTCAAAGCTTTATTAAAAGGCATTTTAATGGAAGGTGACGCAGACGTCCTGAGGAGGATCTCAAAGAGGCTGGTGTGTGAGACATCCGTCATCATGACAGGATCATCCAGAATCCTGCACTGGCCAGATGAATAGACACTGTCCTGCCACACACACACACACACACACATATGCACACACATGGGCCCTGCTGTGTGCTGCGGTTTGTTTGAAGAGCTCTACTGATCTCCCTTCTGGTGCGTGTGTGTGTGCGTGCGTGTGTGCGTGCGTCAGAACAAGTCCGATCTGTTCCTCATACACTCACAAAACTGATACTCAAGTGTTTGTGAAAGAGGTAGAGTTGTAACATTAGAATTATCTATATATCTATCTAGTTGTCTGTCTGTCTAGTTGTCTATCCATCCATCGTCTGTCTGTCTGCCTGTCTGTCTATCCGTCTATCCATCCATCCATCCATCCATCCATCCATCCATCGTCTGTCTGTCTGCCTGTCTGTCTAGTTGCCTATCTATGTGGCTGTCTATCTAGCTGTATGTCTATCTAGTTATCTGTTTGTTTGCCTGTCTGTGTGTCTCTCCAGCTATGTGTCTATCTAGTTATCTGTCTATCTGTCAATATATCTAGTTGTCTATCTGTCTGTCTTTCTGTCTGTCTATCATCTGTCTATCCATGTGTCATTTTGTCTATCATTCTGTCTAGTATACTGTCAATTTGTCTTTCAATTTATCTGTTGTTCTGTCGTTGTGTCTGTCCATCTGTCATTATGGCTAGTGTTCTGTCATTCTGTCTTTTGTTCTGTCTATCTTTGTCTGTTGTTATCATTCTTTCTGTCATTCTGTCTATCCATCATTCTGTCATTCAGTCTGTTCTATCTATGTATCTGTCTGTCTGTCTATCTGCTTCTCTCTCCCTTCTCTTTCCTTGTTTTCTTTCTTATTTCCTGCTGTAAATATTCATGAATAATGCCCATTGTTCCAGGCTCATCCCAGTGGATGCTCCGTTTGGCTTTTCTCTAACTCTCCTGCTCTGTGATAAATGCTGTGAATGAAACTTTCATTATTAAACAGAAGCCGCTGTGTCTAAGAGAGAACAGACCATTTTCTGAGAATCATCTTCACAGGCAGAGGTTGCTCATTGCCGTAACTCTATTATGTATCTTGCTCTAATGTGCATGACTTTCAGCTGATACTGTCGAAATAACGCTATGTTTCACTGTCATAAGACTGCGTAACAGTTGACATGGATTCATGAGCTAATTCAGCATAATCATATAATTGATTAATCACAGCCTCGCTTATTTGTGTTATGACAATAGATGAACGTTCCAGCAAAGTGAAGTCATTCATAAGAGAATATATTAATGTGAAAACGCCCCTAATGTTCTGTAATTGTCCCATTCATCACTTTTTCTCTGGGTTAACATGATCTCTGTCAGCAAATCGTGTTTTGGTTTATCACCTTTCTGTCTTCAGGGTTCACGCAGGCACACCGATTAAGATGCTACATAGACGCTCGGGAAAAACAAAAACGTCTGGGAAAGAAATATTAAACATTCACAGGTTTCACATGGCCTGGAGGAATGTGTGGCTTCACATTCTATCTGTCCTAAGCAGCATGCGTGATTAGATTTCATATGCGAGATGCACTGATCATGCATTCTACTAATATAGTATAAGCCACATCCTGCAAAATCATAAGTTAAATATATAGTACTGTATGCCAAAAGTGCTCATATGGTTGATTTTTTTTTTGCATGCAGTAAATATTACAAACAACCCCATTGCTCTACAGATGAAGTGGTCATATGCAACTTTTTCAGTTGCCATGGCAGTTTCAATTAATATTGAATTTTAAATGAATTAATTTAGCGTCCATTAGTATCGTAAGGTAATTTGGCTAGTAATCCAAATTGTACATCCAAATGGTTTGCAACAAAGAGGCTCATTATATAAAGATGCAATTTTAAGTGCATGCTTTTAGCTTTTGTATTAGCATTTAGCTATAGTATTTAAGGCCATTCATTTTGTGCATGCAAACAGTTTGCAACAAAAAAACTTATTGTATAAAGATTAGGTCTGTCAGGTTTTTTTTTTTTATTATTCAATTGCATGACATGTCGATTAATGAATCGCAAATTAATTGCACATCAGTTAGGACCAAGAAATTAGCCCAGAAAAGATTATTTAAAGTCATTATTGTGTTAAATGAAAAAAAGCATTGAATGCAAATGACAAAAATATAGTTGTAGAAAGAAACATTTTGATTCAACGTTTATTTCGCATAAACTTTAAGTCTGTGGCAATAACTTTTTTTTTTTCAGAAGCTGCATCTGATAGGTATGTTTACACAGACTATTAAGAGGTTGCATTAATTTAATTTGCATGGGTTTAAAAAAAACCTTCAAACACCTGATTCATTCTAGAATACAGCAAGTGACTAATTTGTAAATTAATTTGTCTATATATTTAAGGCCATTCGTTGCATAAAGATGCAATTTTAAGTGCATGCTTTTAATGTGTTATATACAAATGCAGCCTGTGTGTGTTCATGGACATGTTTGTGTGTTTTTGCATGCATTGGAGAGTGTGAGCTTGCATATGTTAAGCCAGAGATGTACATTAAGTTTGCAGACAACACATGCTTGGCCAGCGTGTCATCGGTTTTGCATACTTAACGTGTTTAATAACAAACAAGGAGGCGATAGTTTCCTTAAAATTTGTGTCATTGTTATTCCAAAAGCTGATTTTAACATGTTGACTCTTTTACATGAACTGACTTGAAGCTGCAAGGCTGTAGAAGTCAGCCGTTCATGCCTAATGCGTTTAAAACTTGCATTCGCACACAATGGAAAACACACTTGACCAAAATATGTGACACAAACAAAATGTGTCTGTGTCATTCTACACAGCATCAGCTCTGTGGAGAATCAGAGCTCAGAGATGGGGAGAGACACGTTAGAAAGAGAGGCACAGAGTGAGACGGAGGTGTCCTGTAGTGAAGTGTCTGGGTGGTACGAGACAGACGTGCCTGTTAGCTCACTCTGAGATACCGCTGTGAAGGCCCTCGGTGTCTGTCTGCTTTAAAACACAGCCAGCAGACACCTGATTCTTATGCAACAACTTCCTCATGGTGTCTTCATAACACCGTGGCTCTGTTTCAAAACCTAGTGAGCATTTCAAGGCATTGTATGTGAAGGCTGTTTCTGAAAGATACATATATTTTAAACACCTTCTTATGAGATCACCATCATATTTATTCTTTGATGAGATGGCAATCCTGTAATGCATGGCAGTAGGCTCAGTAAAAGAAATTGTCTAAATGTTTTTTTTCCCTCTCTGATTTTACTGATAACAGGCTTGCTAAGTAATAGGTAAAATAATAGATACCAATAGATAAACCAGTTGTAATCGTAAGGATTTTTATTAAAGTCTTAGATTTTTTAAAATATTTTATTTGTATTTATTTAGTTATTAATTGTTTTAATTTAATTGTAAAATTGCATTTTTTTCTCAGTGATTGTGCTGCCTATACAGGCTTGCTAAAAAATAGCTAAATATAATTGCTTTATTTTATTAATTGATCTAATTTAATTTAAATGGTCTTTTTTTCTCACTGATTTTGCTGCTTACATTATAATTGTAAATTTTTTACAAGAGGTTTTACAATTTATTTATTTTTATTTATGATGATGATTATTTTTGTTGTTGTTTTCATTATTAAAATGATCTTTTTATTCTCACTGATTTGACTGATTGCAGGCTTGCTAAATAATGGATAACAATAGATAAACTGATTGTAATTGTAAGAATTATTTATTGTGTAATTTAATTTAAACTCTTCTCACTGACTTTGCTGCTTACAGGCTTGCTAAATAATAGGAAACAAAACAATAGCTAGCGGGAGATAAATCAATTGTAATTTTAAGGATTTTTTTATTAGTTATTTATTTATTAGTTTATTTTAATATTTTATTTTATTTGTATCCATTTTATATTTTTAATTTAATTTTAAATTTTATTAAAATTGTAATTTATTTATTTGTTGATTTATTTTATGTTATTGAATAATTTAATTGAATAATTTAATTTAAAAATGACTGTTCTCCCACTAATTTAGCTGTTTACAGGCTTGCTAAACAATAAATAAAATGATAGATAACTGATAAATTCATTGTAATTGTAAGGATTTTTATTTGGGTTTTTTATTTTATTTTTGATTTATTTGGTTTCTATTTACTTTGTTATTGTTTAATTACATTTTTTTTATTTAATTCAGTTTAAAATGATTATTTTATTGTTATTTTCACTCATTTTATTGCTTACATGTTTCATGTACCTTCCCCTCTCTCTCGGTCACAGAGGACGGTTACGAGCTGTTTCGCGTGGCGGAGAAGTCTCACGGAAGCTGGATGAAGCTCTATGTGGATGGAAACACATCAGAGGTTCTGAGTAACATGGGCAAGAAGGTTCTCAAACAGTATCTGGAGGCCCTGAAGTCCATGAGTTCAGCTCTGAGCAAACAGCTGGGCAAATACGACATGTACTCCATGATCATGGGCATGATCTTCATACTGCAGGTGAGATCCGTGCAAACCTGAAGACACCACACGAGGCTGTATTTGTGTCACTCACAGTCCAGTTTTGTTCACATCACATTAAGTGTGCAGTCTACTCAAACTAAACGTTATTCAAGGTTCTGGCTGTAAAGGTCTGTCTGATTCATTCCTAAAGTATTTCAAGTTTTTAACAAGCAGGTTTTGCTTCAGCTATCGTAATTTCACATCTATATTCAGGCAGGTTTTGTCAGATCCTCGTCAGATTCGAACATGTGCTCCTCCACGTCTATCACTTGCAGCCATAGAGAAAACTAAAGTGTTTAACACTTCATAACACTCATTTCCTGGTGCAAAGTGAATTTGTAAGGTGTATGTTATATGTCACAAAATTACACATGAAAGCAGGTTTAACTAGTGATAAGAAAATTAATTATTTAGCAAGTTAAATCTCTTTCAGAATCTACTGGCATCCTTTTACAGAGATAATACGTAGTTTCTTTTTACCCCAGCATTTGTAAGGGAATTAAAATTGTAATTAAACTAATTGATTAAAATAAATTAATTTAAAAAGTATGTCATATAGTGTAATATAAATGTTTAGGTTTTTATTTAGCAACTTGTGCTAATTTACTGCATTTAAAGTGTTTTTTTTTTCAGTTTGAGCGCATAATACAGTGGGGGCAAATAAGTATTTGATACACTGCTGATTTTTCAAGTTTTACCACTTACAAAGAATGGAGAGATCTGTAATTTTCATCGTAGGTACACCTCAACTGTGAGAGACAGAATATAAAAAAAAAATATCCAGAAAATCACATTGTATGATTTTTAAATAATTAACATTTTATTGCATAAAATAAGTATTTGATCACCTACCAACCAGCAAGAATTCTGGCTCTCACAGACCTGTTAGTTTGTCTTTAAGAAGCCCTCCTATCCTCCACTCGTTACCTGCACCTGTTTGAACTCGTTACCTGTATAAAAGACACCTGTTCACACACTCAATTTATCAGATTCCAACCTCTCCACTATGGGCAAGATCAAAGAGCTGTCTAAGGCAGTGGTTCCCAACCTTTTTTTCAGGGGACTGAAGTCCTCTGAGGGGTTGGCATCATCTTTTCTCAGGCGTTCGTTCATCTCAGATCATTTAAGGGTTGGATCCAGACGGAAGCTTCTGTAATTCCTAGTTACCACGGGATGTTACATTTGATCAGATATAACTGCAGTACAAGATTATAAGATGCATTATGTGAATGCTTGGCTAAAGAGATGTGTCTTTAATCTAGATTTAAACAGAGAGAGTGTGTCTGAACCCCGAACGTTATCAGGAAGGCTATTCCAGAGTTTGGGAGCCAAATGTGAAAAAGCTCTACCTCCTTTAGTGGACTTTGCTATCCTGGGTACTAACAAAAGTCCAGAGTTTTGCGACCTTAGGGAGCGGGTTTGATTTGTAGCGTGGTAAAAGACGAGTTAGGTACACAGGAGCTAAACCATTCAGGGCCTTATAGGCAAGTAATAATATTTTGTAAATGATATGGAACTTAATAGGTAGCCAGTGCAGAGACTGTAAAATTGGGGAAATATGATAATATTTTCTTGACCTGGTAAGAACTCTAGCCGCTGCATTTTGTACTATCTGTAGCTTGTTTATTGAAGATGCAGGACAACCAACTAGCAGTGCATTACAATAGTCCAGTCTACAGGTCGTGAATTTAAAAAAAAATTTGTTTTAAATTTCATACTTAAAACCATTTATAAGAAAATAGATGAGTCAAAATGATGAATGATTATAGGTGATTATATTATTTTATCAAATTTTTAGAACATTAGGTAATTTATCAACCGCTTATCAACACAGTTTACAACTGTGCATAAAAAAATCGTTCTGATTCTCTGTAATTGTAAACAAAGGTTTCTGTACCAAATATTAAATTCTATTTTTCTATTGTATCAAATACTTATTTCATGCAATAAAATGGAAATTAATTATTCAAAAATCATACAATATGATTTTCTGGATTTTTTTTTAATATTCTGTCTGTAATAACTAATGTAATAAATAACTGTAAATATTCAGTTGAGGTGTACCCATGGTGAAAATTACAGATCTCTCCATTCTTTGTAAGTGGGAAAACTTGAAAAATCGGCAGTGTATCAAATACTTATTTGCCCCACTGTATGTGCTATATAATGCATTTTTAGTTCATGTTCACTCATATATTAAGTCGGATTGTCTAAAAAATACTGCATTTTTGAAAGATGTCTCTGCTGCTCGCCAAAGCTGCATTTATTTGATCAAAAATACAGTAAAAACAGTAATATTGTGAAGTTTTATTACAATTTCAAATAACAGTTTTCTATATGAATATGTTAATTTTATTTATTCCTGTGATTCAAAGCTGAGTTTTCAGCATCACTATTCCAGTGTCACGTGATCCTATGGGAAGTCGTGGCCTAATGGTTAGAGAGTTGGACTCGTAATCCAAAGGTTGCGGGTTCGAGTCTCGGGCCGGCAGGGATTGTAGGTGGGGGGAGTGAATGTCCAGCGCTCTCTCCACCCTCAATACCACGACTGAGGTGCCCTTGAACAAGGCACCGAACCCCCAACTGCTCCCCGGGCGCCGCAGCATTGGCTGCCCACTGCTCCGGGTGTGTGTTCACGGTGTGTGTGTTCACGGTGTGTGTGTGTGTTCACTGCTGTGTGTGTGCATGTTGGATGGGTTAAATGCAGAGCACGAATTCCGAGTATGGGTCACCATACTTCGCCGTATGTCACGCCACTTGTTCCTTGTTGTTCCTTCTGCTCAAGAAACATGTATTCTTATCAATGTTGAAAACAGTTGTGCTGCTTAAGGTTTTTTGGAAACTGTGATTTTATGATGAAGAGAAACATTTTTTCAGGATTCTTTAATGAATAGAACGTTCAAACAAACAGCATTTATTTAAAACCGAAATCTTTTGTAACATTAGAAATGTACTGTCACTTGTGGTCAACACAAGACCTTTCATCACAAGAATCTTGCTGGCTCCAAACATTTGAACGGTACTGTACGTTTCATTTGACATTTTTCATTCAAATACATCATTTATTTACAGTATATTGCCATTATATCAACCATCGGTCACCAATACTCTCAATACCACCATTGAAAATATATGAGTGCAACTAGTTTAAGATTAGCTAAAGATTTGTGGATGAATGTGGAATTTAGCTGCTGATCTTAAATGTTGTAAAATGATTAAACTGCTTTAAATCGTGTGTGAAGAGTTTAATGGTTAACTGCTTTGTGTTTGTTGTTTACTATAGTGTCTGTGACCAGCTGCCGTTGTCATTGTTTTATTCTGCTCCATTTAGGAGAAACTATAAACCTTAGAAAGAATAGGTGCTTGACTCTCATGAAAACAGTAAAGGTCATTTCACTCAAGATCATAGTGCAATAAACAAGAAACCATGTTGTGTGTGAAGCCAGCTTGTAGAACTTTTAAATTGTGCGCTAATGCACACATATCAAATATCTTTCTGGTTGACTGTAAATTTGTGGAAAGATTTATTTTTCAGTTGTTTGATGGCTGAACGATCAGATCCGTGGTACACAACCGCTCCATACAGCTTAGTTTCAATAAATTTCATTCTTTTTCTTCCGTCGGCCGATAATAAGGTGAACGGTGGTGAGACGTGAGTTGAGAGTGGAGTTCGGAGGTCTTACAGTGGCGTGAAGGAGGATCAGTGTCTGGGTTTGAAGGACCCTGCCAACTCATTATGAGCTTGATTAGTCCCTCTCTTCTCTGTAATTAACAATAAAGAGCTTGCCAGCCCTCACTGCCTGGTGCAGGATGTTGGAGAAGCAGGAGAGCCCTTCGGAGTCTTCCGGAGTTTATTCCTTCAGCCTTTCAGTTTTAGATTTCCACTGTTTCTTATCTCCTCAAGTCAGCATGAAATCAAAACTGACCCTATTTGCTTTCCTAACACAAATTCCTGTTTTTTTGTGCCTATTTCATCAGTACAGATTATTCCTGTAAAGATGTTTATGTATTTCATAATCTTTCATTAATATGTGATAAACAGCATTCCTTTTTTGGGAAACAATGTTAACCAGTAGCTATTAAGCACTGTTTTAAAGGGATGGTTCACCCCCAAATTTTAATTCTGTCATTAATTACTCACCCTTATGTCATTCCAAACCCGTCAGACCTTTGTTCATCTTCAGAACACAAGTTAAGATATTTTTGATGAAATCTGAGAGCTTTCTGACCCTGCATAGAAACGTAGTGAAGACATTGTTAAAATAGTCCATGTGACGTCAGTGGTTCAACCATAATTTTATGAAGCTAGAAGAATAGCTTTTTGCTGACCTTTCTGTTCTTCGTAAAATCCACAAAAATATGAATCAGCACAACTGTTTTCATTTCTCTATAATCAGAAATGCTTGTTGAGCAGCAAAAAAAAAGTTTTGGACTCAGTGTGCAAGGACCTTTAGGCTGCGTTTACACTAGTGTGTTTTCATTTTAAAATGCATAACTTTTGCTACGGTTATGCCTGTCGTTTACAATACTCCGGCGTTTTCAACCCTCGAAAATGGAGACTTTTGAAAACGCTGGAGACCCCGTTTTAGTTTGAAAACTGCGGGGTTGCATTTCAGTGTAAACGGAGCAGAACGGAGACCTTTTAAAATGATGGCGTGGCTGCGCACATTCTCTCTGCGTATCCTTGACGACCGTGTAAACAATAACGTCAAGCGCATTCTTGTACCCATAGATATGTACGGGTAGATTCACCATTCGACTGCTCCGCCATCTAAATATTAGGGAATTTACCTATTCATATCTATGGTTGTACCTGTATGAATGGTCATGCAACATGTGTTTTCGGTTGTGTAGTTGAGACAGAGATGGTTTCTGAAACGCAGTGAAAACGCCAGTGTAGACGCCATTTTAAAACGAAAACGCACAAGTTAAAGTTTCAAGTTCTAGTTTATTTGTATAGTGCTTTTTACGATACAAATCGTTGCAAAGCAGCTCTACAGGAAATTAAGTTTCCACAATATATTTATATATTGCAGAACCTTAATATATTTAACTTATGGCAAAATTTGGTAATTCTGCATGTTGTCTGAGCATTGGACTATCTGTAGCTTGTTTATTGAAGATGCAGGACAACCAGCTAGCAGTGCATTACAGTCCAGTCTACAGGTCATGGATGCATGAACTAGCTTTTCTGCATCAGAAACAGGTAGCATGTTTCGAAGCTTGGCAATGTTTCTAAGATGGAAGAATGCTGTTTTTGTAACATGGGAAATATGATTTTCAAAGGACAAGTTGCTGTCTAATATAACACCCAGATTTTTGACTTTAGAGGACGTAACAGTGCATCCGTCTAGTTGTAAATTGTAATCCAAGAGATTCTGTGTATTGTTTTTTGGTCCAATAAGTAATATCTCTGTCTTATCTGAATTTAATAGGAGGAAATTATTGGTCATCCAATCTTTTACATTTTTTACACAATCTTTTAGCTTAGATAATAGCAATGAGATGCAGCCTTGGTCTGAAGCAAGAAGCAAGTCATTTGTAATTTTAACAAGTGCAGTTTCTGTATTATGGTGAGGCCTGAAACCTGACTGAAATTCTTCATAGAGATAATTTTTTTGCAAGAAGGAGCACAATTGAGCAGACACAACTTTTTCAAAAATTTTAGACATAAACGGAAGATTTGAAATGGGTCTGTAATTTGCCAGTTCATTAGAATCTAGTTGTGGTTTCTTAATAAGAGGCTTAATAACCGCCAGCTTGAATGGTCTTGGGACGTGACCTAAAGATAACGATGAGTTAATAATATTGAGAAGCGGTTCTTCTGCTACAGGTAACAACTCTTTCAGTAGTTTTCAGTCAGGCAGAGTACATCAAAATTATTATCTGTGATCATTTCATTTACAATAACTGCTTTGGGTGCGAGTGATCTAATGTTTAGGAACTCAAGCTTAAAAAATATTTTTTGTTCATTTATTTTGCGTTTTTCTGGTTTAATCACGATCAGATTTTTTCTAGATCCTGCATTAAATTTATATTTTGACCTCGCTATTCGGGGAACAGACACAGTCTGTATAGATTGGACAACGTAAGTACTTCTATCTTTTAAGTGGGTAGAACAAAAGTCATCATAGCAGTTATTATGAATTGGCTTACTATTCAGATGGAGCGTAGCATCCTGGAAATGTTGTCCGACAGGAGTTCCGCTCCGACTCTGCTGGGGTGCAGGCCATCAGCACGAAAAAGCCTAGGACGCTCCCAGAAAAGATTCCAGTTATTAACAAAGAGCAGTTTATGTTCTTTACACCATGACAATAACCATTCGTTTAAAGCAAACAGTCTACTGACCTTTCGTTTACTCGTCGGTACGTGGAAAGCAGTCCTGACACGATGATCGTCATCGCGGGCGATGTGCTGTGTACCGTCTCGATCAGGCTCCTGTAGTCCCTCTTCAGTGTCTCTGTCTGCCGCAGCTTGGTGTCGTTATCCCCCGCGTGCAGCACGACCGCACCAATGCTCTCGTCGCCCTTCAGGATCACGGGTATCTGTGCAGAAACATTGAGAACACGAGCACCGGGGAAACAGTGAGTGTGCACTTTACCTTCAGCTAATGTAGTGTGGACGTGCCGGACGATGGCGCGAAGGGGGAGAGGTCGTCGCCCGGGGCCTGGCTTGCGTCTTCTGCTGCTGGTGCACCCAGGGTCTGTGGCGTCTCGGCGCCAGAGTGAAGGACATCTGGGAAGATCGCGTCCTGGGTGCACATGGTCTGTGCAGAGAAACACACGGAGTAGAGGTGGTGGGGTGTTAGCAGCGTGCTGTATACTTACCCCAGACTTGTGAGCGTCAGCCCGGGATGTTTCCAGTGCGGCTCTCCGCTCTCTCAGCTGGGCCTGCTTCTCCACCAGGTCGCGGATCTGCTTCTCCACGGCCTCCAGCTCCAGCTGCACCGAATGCAGCTCGAATGTGTCCTCACCTGCACTCAAAGGTAGACACAAATCCGCCATTTAAGCAAGTAACAGTGAAACAATGGTAATGTGTGTGAATGGAGTATTAGCAATGTAAGTGAGATTAGCGGCAGCCACGCTGCCAATGCTAACGGGCTATAAGCTAATAGCAGACTCGAGAAATCAAAATAAAACTAGTGATAACAAGGCGCTCTTATTGGTTTTGTTTTAGAATGCTATAGGGGATATATTCACACGTTACAGAAACGAAAATGATAGTGTATAAAATTGTTTTTAAGATAGAAAATCGATAAAGACGCAGTCACAAATCAGTGCATGTGTAAACAGGGCCTTAGTGAGCTGAAGAGGTTTGATACAGAATGTTAATATGAGCAGTCATATGTTAATGCACTCATGGTTGTGACATCATAACCATTATTTCACAGCTTGGGCCTTGAGAGAAAGTTTTGCTTTTTGCAACATTCGCCTTTTCAAAGTTAGGTTGATGGGTTTGTATATGTTTAGAGCACTGTTGCATGACAAACTACACTGCAAGCACGTAATTCAGCTACTCTTGTGGTGTTAGACTGTCAGCATGCTAAAACCCTCTCTGAGAAGATGCATCTCTAAATCTATCCCTTTAAAGCTGTGCTGCTACAGCCATCAAAGCAGCGCTTTTGAAACAAACTCACCACCTTCAAGAATAAACACAATTACTGTCAGACTTCAGATTGCCTGTCGTGAGTGATGTTCCCGTTATTATGCAAAATCCATAGCTCTCAGTTTATTTGCAAAGACTATGATAGTTTTGTGCAATAGAAGATTATAGTTATTTATTTGTTATAGTTATTTAGCCTGTTTATTTGTTCAGTATCTGTCAGATACCATATTTAAAGTGCAATTGACTGCATACACTACTGTTCAAAAGTTTGGGGTCAGTAAGATTTTAAATTTTTTTATTTTTTTGAAAGAAATGAATGCTTTCGTTCAACAAGGACACACTAAACTGAAGTGACAATAAAGATGTTTATAATGTTACAAAATATTTCTTTCACAAATAAATGCTTTTCTTTTGAACTTTCTAGTATCAAAAGGATCCTGAAAAAAAGTAACACTGTTTCCACAAAAATATTAATATTATATATTCAAGACTGGAGTTATGGCTGCTACAAATTCAGGTTTGCATCACAGGAATAAATTACATTTTAAAATCTATTCAAATAGAGAACAGTTATTTTAAATTGAAATAATATTTCACAATATTACTGTTTTTAATGTATTTTGGATAAATTGCATTAGCTTTGCATTTGAAAATATACAGTTATGGTCTTTATTAAGACCTTAGGATCTGATTTAACGAAAAATACAAATCACTTGACTGCAGCAATCAAATATCTTTTCCAATCCTCTATGAAGAAAGGAGACCAGGGTTTCTCCATCTCATATGACCCACTGGATGCCCTCAAACCTTCTGACATTCTCCAGTCCCACATCCCAGTGGACACTGTGTCCTTTAGATCTCATTGACTGGATGAGGTATCGACTGTTTGAAGACTATAGTACTTCAATAATGAATTGCACTTAGCAAATACAGCTGTTGAACTATGGCAAGAAAAGGTCTTTAGCTCAAACGCACATATAGCATGCATCAAATGTGGTGGTTTCATCAATTCTGCAGACCTGAAAAAAAAGGTATCGCAACCGCAGAAGATGAACAATGTTATGTTTCCTCTATGAAGCTTTGAAAAATAAGTGCTGCAGGTTTTAAATGAATTTTTATGAAGAGTGACTGATGTTAACATGCTTATGAAGATAAATGTTTTGGTGACATCTCACATTAAGGTCCCATTAGTTAACAGTAGTTAACTAAAATGAACTAATAATGAGCAATTCATTTGTTACTGTATTTATTAATATGACTTGATAAATATATAACTGTTCATTGTTAGTTCATGTTAGCTAGGGTCCATTAACATATTTTGATTTTAATAATGTATTGGTAATTTTTTTTTAAATTGTGTAAACTAATGATGTTAATGTCAACAAATGAAGCCTTCAGATGCAAGTGTGCATGTTTTTTTTTTTCTTAAGTCTTTATATTTCCCCAATGGAATGCGTTTCTTTGTTATTCAAGGTGCCAGATTCTTTGTAAAGTCTGCTTGTGTAAAGTCTTCATCTCTTGAGGTTAAGCGCATGAAATAACATCATTTAGATTCCATTGGCGCCTGTAAGACACTGCGTGTCTCCTGAGGGCCGATTCCACATAAATTAATAGCAAAGCATCTCCCCAGAGTCAAACCAACAACAAATACACATCTGAAATTAAACTTTTCAAATGACTTTTCAAAAGTTTCATAGTGTAAATGGGGCGGCTGTTGTTCAGGGTGATAAAACCAAATTCATTAATTCGACCGCTGAAGGCCTGCAATTAAAAGCAAAATGAAATGTTGTTTGCAAAGCATGTAATGCAAAGTATTTCAAAGTGGAACAAGTGTGTTCGATAAGAAAAATAAAATGGGCTGGATTTTGTTATGGTTCTCAGTATGAATCGATTTTATAATGTATTATATGAAATATACAACATCATTTTTGTAATATATAGGCATAGTATATAAAATAATATTCAGTATAACATAATTAGCTTGGTAGGTAGGTAGGTACATTGGTAGATAGGTAAATTTATTAGATAGATTAATTAGATTTATTAGATTAGATAGGTGCATTATCCTGCTGGAAGTAGCCATCAGAAGATGGGTCCACTGTAGTCATAAAGGGATGGACATGGTCAGCAACAATACTTAGGCTGTGGTGTTCAAACGATGCTCGATTGGTATTAAGGGGTCCAAAGTGTGCCAAGAAAATATCCCCCACACCATTACACCACCACCACCAGCCTGAACCGTTGAGACAAGGCAGGATGGATCCATGCTTTCATGTTCTTTACGCCAAATTCTGACCCTACCATCTGAATGTCGCAGCAGAAATCGAGACTCATCAGACCAGGCAACGTTTCCTCAATCTTCTATTGTCCAATTTTGGTGAGCCTGTGCGAATTGTAGCCTCCGTTTCCTGTTCTTAGCTGACAGGAGCGGCACCCGGTGTGGTCTTCTGCTGCTGTAGCCCATCTGCTTCAGGGTTCGACGCGTTGTGCGTTCAGAGATGGTATTCTGCAAACCTTGGTTGTAACGAGTGGTTATTTGAGTTACTGTTGCCTTTCTATCATCTCTAACCAGTCTGCCCATTCTCCTCTGACCTCTGACATGAACAAGGCATTTTCGTCCACACAACTGCCGCTCACTGAATATTTTCTCTTTTTCAGACCATTCTCTGTAAACCCTAGAGATGGTTGTGCGTGAAAATCCCAGTAGATCAGCAAGTAGATTTTTTTGCAATCAAAAACACAAATTGCTAACAATACTATTGCTGACTGCGGCGGGGATGTGAGATTACATGCTTGATGAATCGAACAGCCGATTTGCCAAATTTACCCAGCAAGCTGGCAAAAAGGTCTACACCATAATGAAGTGCACCAATTAGCTTTAGTCACAGTGTTGGACAAAAGGTCAAAATAAACGAGGAGAAGTGTTGTGAAAAAGTACCACAATATCTGTTACTTTTCAAACAGCATTAGAGGACTCCAGAGGTTGCCAAAAAAAACAGTAGGTAATTTGCTCTGTAATTTTTACACAGGCTGTGTGAGGAAATACACAGACGTGTTCAATTTGGAGGGGATTGAAATCACAAAGTGCAGCTGAGAAACAAATTGACCTGACCTCCTCTGGGAGAACTAGTCCTGTCCAAATAGGGCAGAGAGGGGGTGGAAATGAGCACGGTGTCGTTATCTGAAAACAAAAGTCAGTTTTCAGTCAGTCAAGTCAGTCAAACAGAAGTCAGTCAAACAGAGTTCGCTAATAAAGCCTTTGGTAAATATCAAGACAAACATCTTCGCAGCTGTCATGTTCTAACAATGAAAAATTATTTTACAACGTTTATTCTATTTTTTTTTTTTTTTAAATAACTTTTCAAAAAAATTCTGTTCATTTGAACTTTCTATTCATCAAAGAATGCAGAAAATAAGGAAAGTATAAGAGTTTAATCAAAAATATGAAGCAGAACAACAATTTTTCAACATTGATTTTAAGAAATGCTTCTTGAGCATCAAATCAGCATATAATGATTTCTGAAGGATCATGGGACTGAAGACTGGAGTAATGATGCTGAAAATTCAGCTTTGCATCACAGGAATAAATTACATCTTTAAATATATTTAAATAGAAAACCGTTATTTTAAATTGTAATAATATTTCACAATTTGGCTGTTTTTACAGTATTTCTAATCAAATAAATGCAGCCTTGGTGAGCAGAAGAGATTTTCAAAAGACATTACGACCTCAAACTTTTGAACGGTACTGTATGCTAATACAATTTTATAATTTCAAGTTGCAAAAATAAAATTGATATAAGAATGAACATGAACTAAAAATGATCAGTAGTATACTTATAAATTAACATTAAGATTTTGCTGTTCATTGTTGGTTCATGGCACCTAATACCAGAAACACGCATTAGGAAAGAAAATATGGACAATTATGATTTCATGCTGACTTTAAGCATATTACTGTTTTCAGCAAAAACATCAGATTGCAGCCTGATTAGCCGTGAGCGAGTGAGACGGATGGGGACAAGAAAAGAGCAAGTGCGTTTCAAAGCGAGCGTTTGACTGTCGGTGCATTGTTGGGAGTCGGAGGCAAGGACACGTCAGCGTGTGTCCTTTTTTAAAGCGCTGCTTTCCTGCTTTTATCAGAAATCTCTCAGAGTGTGAGATATCTGCATTCACTTCTTGGCTGTCATTGCAATCGACAGTTTTTTGCAGTGACAGCGGTGGACTGGTTTTCTCCAATAAATAACCTCTAAATTCCATGCGAGTCTTTCTTTAGGGTTGTTTATGAATATGTGTCCTGTTGTCACGCTGCAGACAAACCCATCATTAATTTTCCATAAGCCTTGTTGATGTGCGACCCACGCTGACCACCCTTCTGATATAGAGTGTGTGTTTGTGAGATTACAGTTATGTACAACCCCAATTCCAGAGAAGTTGGGACATTTTGTAAAATGCAATAAAATCAAGAATCTGTCATTTGTTCATTCTCTTTAACTTTTATTTAAATGACAAAATTACAAAGAAAAGATTTCCCAAGTTTCACTGACCAGCATAATTGTATTTTGTAAATATGAACAAATATTTAATTTAATTCACAGCCTACCTGAGTATTATTGCTGACCATGTCCATCCCTTTATGACTATAGTGTACCCATCTTCTGATGGCTACTTCCAGCAGGATAATGCACCATGTTACAAAGCTCAAATCATCTCAGACTGGTTTATTGAACATGACAATGAGTTCACTTTACTCAAATGGCCTCCACAGTCACCAGATCTCAATCCAATAGAGCACCTTTGGGATGTGGTGGAGATTCGCATCATGGATGTGCAGCTGACAAATCTGCAGCAACTGCGTGATTCTATCATGTCAATATGGACACTTTGTTGAATCTATGCCACGAAGAATTAAGGCGGTTCTGAAGGCAAAAGGGGGTCCAACCCGCTACTAGCAAGGTGTACCTAATAAAGTGGCCAGTGAGTGTATATCTCTGTAAAATCCCAATATATGCTTCCATGTCTTGCAATTTTGCATTGTGAAATGTGATTTTTGATGATGATCCATGATCCAGCTTTGCTTGCAAATACTGAGATGCTCCTTTTATACCCAAACATGATACCTTGACCCATTACCAATTCACCTGCTTACTGTTTCTAATAAACTGTTTCAAAACAGTATAGATGTTCTATAACCTATGACTCTAGGATACTTTGAATAAAAGTTTAAAAAGAAAAGCATTTATTTAAAATAGAAATCTTGTGAAACAATACACTACTGTTCAATAGTTTGGGTTCAGAATTTAATTTTATTTTTTTGAAATAAATACTTTAATTCATTTCATTCATTCAACAAAGATGTGTTAATTGATAAAAAGTGAAAGTAAAGACTTGTATTGTTAAAAAAGATTTCTATTTTGAATAAATGCTATTCTTTTTAACTTTTTGTACTTTTATACATATACTTTCCAATGGCATCCAATCAAAAGTGTTCACTGAGAAGCTTTAAAATGCTGACTTAGCCAATGATCCCCATTTCTCCAAAACCGTGCCCTCCAAAGGCATCAACCAATCCAGTGTCTGCAAACCCAGACATGCAAAATGACTGACAGACAGAGAGCATTTCTGATTGGCTTAAAACTTTCAGATACGTTTTTGCTGATTACAGGGCCTTGTGATTTCTCAGGACACCTATTTCAGTGATATCTGCCAGGACCATTTTATGAGCGATATTCCCTCAAAATCACTTACAGCAGCTGTAAAACCAGGTGTAAAAACCACTATCGGTCTCATATGACCGTTTGTGATGGCATCACCCGAGATAGATGTTAATACAAGTGGTAAACAGAGCCCTTGTGTACGTGTGTGTAATTGAAACGCTCTCTCTCGTTCTCCAGGTGCTGTTTTTGCTCTTGCTGGCCATGCCGGAGGCGTTGAGCAGGGAGGCGGTTGTGGACGTCCCGCTGGCATCATCTCTGCTCTCTCTGCCCTTCTACCTGCTGTGTCTGTTCTGCTCGGCCCTTCACATGCTGATCTGCACCTCCGCCGGAGGCCCCTGCTACCTCTGCTCTCTCCCTTGGGTCCTAGTGTTCACCGTCATTCTCTTGTCCTCCGCCTTCATGTGTGCTCTGGTTAGTATGGCGGCGAGGAGGATGCCGACCAGCAACAAGACCCCTTCTAAGGTGAGTAAACGGTTTCTGCACCATGGGCATCACCAAATGTAAAAAGTCCATAATTCATAATAACGCTTCCTCCAGTGAAAAAGTCCATCCCCTGTTGTCCTCTCACATCAAAATCCACCCACATCTTTGTTTACAGCTGTTTTAGACTGTTTTTGCTTGTAAACAGTTGTTGATTTGTACATATTTCTCTCCTGATTCAGATGAAACAACTTTTTTTTTTTTTTACTGGAGAAAGCAATATTATGGTTTATGGGCTCATATTTTAGCCGGAAGCAAAGGTTAGAAGTTTAAAAACTTCTTAGTGATGGATTTGTGTTGATTTGTGTCACCAGTGTCCAGTAAATAAATCATGAGCCAGGTCATGATGGCATTTTTTACTAATTAGTGAAGTATTATTCATTAACAAAATGTTGCCCCTTGTCTTCCATTGGTGGGACAAACAGAATTTGACATGTCAGACCACACAAACAAACAAAGTAATGTTTTGCCATCGTGTTTACACTTTTCAGGGAAGTCAACCTGAGAATGTGTGTCTTGTAGTCGTCTCTGCACATTAGGCTGTGATGGGAGAAAGTTTTTGAACATCAGAAGCATCACACGCAGCAGCTTTATGTCTCTGGAGGGCCAAGCAGAGTTTCAGATTTTCCATTTTTCTCTAAACACCAAAAACAAACCCTGATTGAAGTTTTATCCTTGGCAGTTTATTTAAGGGCGAGTAGAGAAGCTCTCTGGTTACTTTAGACACAGGCTTTGCTGTAAACACGATGTCCTTTACTGGTTTAAAGGTCAAGTGTGAACAGGAGCTGTTGTCAAAAGACGGCTTTGACAGTAAGCTTGCTTAAGTAAAAAAAAAAAAGTACTAATGCTATACACTGTTACAAGTTTGAGGTTGGTAAGATTTGATAATATTTTTGAAAGTCTTTTATGCTCACTAGAGCTTAATTATTTGATCAAATATACTGTAAAAAGAGTAAATATTACAATTTAAAACAAGTTTTCTATTTGAATAATTTAAAAATGTAGTTTATTCCTGTGATGCAAAGCTATATTTTCAGCATCATTACTCCAGTCTTCAGTGTCACATTCAGAAATCATTCTAACATGCTGATTTGCTGCTCAAGAATTAGTTTTTTTATTATTATTATTATCCATGTCGTGCTGCTTTCCAGGATACTTTGATTAATAGAAAGAAAATGTATATGTATTGTAAAAAATTCAATGATTTTTCTAGATGTAGAAATTACACTTGAAATTATATCCCTCTTATATCCAGGTTTTGATTCTTAAATAAAAATGGCAGTTGTTGAAGGTAATACGCCCCGTGTCTAGTTGCATGATAAGGGGTTTTATAAAGATAAGGCTGAAGTGGTGGATTCCCAAAAAATCACTCCGGTCGAGGATCAAACAGGAACATAATTAAATAAGGAAAACTGCTACATTTGTTAGAGACTGTGGGGTAAGATGAAGAGCATGTCTTCGGGGTGGCCACAGGCCAAAATAACAAAAGGAGGACAGGAAACATGAAAAGAAAAATAAAGAAATGAACCTAATTGAACAATAAAATAAGTAAGGGATAAATGCACATCCAGCTGGATGATATCACAGATTAACCCCCAACAGGGTGATCAAAACCCTGCTTATTACACGGTTACTTGCCACATATGTAAATAGTTGAAATATTTGAATGCATAGCTTCCTTTAAGAAAGCAGTAGCGAGTGGCATGATCAAACTAGGTAAACCCCTACGCTGGGGAAGTCGTGGCCTAATGGTTAGAGAGTCGGACTCGTAATCCAAAGGTTGTGGGTTCGAGTCTCGGGCCGGCAGGGATTGTAGGTGGGGGGAGTGAATGTCCAGCGCTCTCTCCACCCTCAATACCACGACTGAGGTGCCCTTGAGCAAGGCACCAAACCCCCAACTGCTCCCCGGGCGCTGCAGCATAAATGGCTGCCCACTGCTCCGGGTGTGTGTTCACGGTGTGTGTGTGTTCACTGCTGTGTGTGTGCACGTTGGATGGGTTAAATGCAGAGCACGAATTATGGTGATAAAATATATTTATATAAGATGAAAACGTTACCAGTTTGTTAGTTATCTTTATTATCCATTACAGTGAACAGAACAATTGTCGCAAATGGCAGCAGCTCTATTTCAAGAGAGAGCGAGTCTACGATACCTGGATGACATAATTAAATAATTGTACACGTAATATTGATTTGTGTTTTGATATTTTATTAGCCAACCAAATGCAAAGATTGCATGAAGAAAAACTTCTTAGCAAGCATATAGTGTCGACTTCAGTTACCCGGATGAGCCTGTTATCAGCTTTTTCAGGTTGTTATCGAGGAATAACATATCTCTGAGTGTTGCGACTGACCAATCAGAATAAAGTATTCCACAGAGTCGTGTAATAAAATACAGCAAAAATTCCTTAAAGTGATAGTTCACCCAAAAATTTAACTTCTGTCATTAATCACTCAACCCTCATGTTGTTCCAAACGCATAAAATCTTCGTTAATCTTCGGGAAACAAAATTAATGTGTTCCTAAATATCTTCAATTGTGTTCCTAAAGAACTAAGGTTTTACGGGTTTGGAACGATTTGAGGGTGAGTAATTAATGACTGAAAAACGAAAATCAAAGCCCAAACAGATTCCCCAAATATGAAGGTAAACCCCTCCGCTCTGTTTACCAGTGTGTACACTAACATCAATAAATATGAGCACTAAATCAAAACAACATTCATTTGAGACTAGATTAATCGTTGTCTGGAGGAGGAATCCAGGAGCTCTCAACCCATTCATGGTCACACCAACAATAAACTGCTGCCGGTGGCGTTCTTAAAAAGACCCCACCTTTATAGAGTGACAAATAGTGCATGATCACCACATCTTCAAGCGATCTAGAGAGAGAGAGAGCACACAATGCAGCAAAGCAAATACAAGAAATGGTTGTAACAAAATAATGAATTAAAATAAGAATTAGCTCATTTTAGCACAGGAATTAGCTCATTTTTATAAGTTATCTTGAGGCCCCAGTTAAGAGATTTCAACAATATCAGCATTCTTCTGTGATGGTTATCAAACGTTTGGAGGAAACTGTGAAAGTCTTATGCAAGAAGCAATCTTAAAGACATTTCTTTGTTAGTTTGAGATTGAGCTGCTGTTTTGGCCTCCATGATGAATGTGAGATGAGAATATGACCATCATGTCAGCCTTCTCTTGCATCATGGGATAGAAATGTCATCATTAAATATCAGTGAAGTTTATAGCACTAGTAGAGTCTCACAAAAAACATGCAGGGTCATATTTCATCCACAAAATAATAAGAAAGGAAGAAGTTGTGTTGGGCTCACAGAGTCTTCTCTCTTCATATCAACTCCTCTTAATAATGCATATCTGCTTTTGGCCTCCTGAAACAGCAGAGACACAGGGAAAGTTTTCAGGGATAAAAAAAGAATTTGCTCCAGAGTTAATGAGATAAGAAGAGGACACCTCTTTTAATTACCTCTTTACAGGAAAGAAAGATCTCCCTCTCTCTCTTTCTGTGGCACGAGAGAGAGAATTGCTGACAGTCAGAGGTGAGAACAAACAGAATGATCATTAGAGAGAGAGAGCAGTGCAGCAGAGGAGAAGAGAATAAGGCAAGGAAGTGACTGTAAGATGAGCCGAGTTAAAGTTTTGCAGCATCACTCCTCGATTCCCAGTCGAGTTCCTGTCACCTTCCACCTTCCAGACGGCTGTCTGTTATTTTGAAGCATCACTCATGCTCACTATTTAATGAGCAGGTTTTTTGCTCCGGTTTCCGTCTCTGGTGGCAAGAGCTCGGTTTCATGCACAGGGAATATGTTGGGCTCTGCATTAAACGCTGGCTTTTAGGAGCATTCAGGTTGAATAAAGAGAAATCGTCTGGCCTGAGGCGTCTTCAAGGGGCCGTATCATGGAAATCAGGATTTTTCGGGCTTGTTTGATGTACTGTGCATGCTAGAGACTGACACGCACTAGAGTATGACAGTGATGATCATTCATGAAAACACACTAATGTTTTATGAGATTGGTGATGATGGCATTTTAGGGTTAGGACAGTGGTTTTATCCGCTCATGCATTCCCTGCCATCCAACTCAACAGGAAATGGGCTAAAAAATACATTTAGTGAAACCTAAGCTGCAAAACAGGTCATTTAGATGTTTTTGTGGTTGTGACCTATAAACTTTATTGCTCATTTAGAAAATCTGATACTGTTTTTGGTGCAAGAACCCATTTGTTTTGCTGGACAACAGTAACACAATATTTTTGCAATGTCATGTTTTATAATAATAACAAAGCATTTACTTATAAACTTTTCGAGGGAGAAAAAAGGTTGTTAAAGTGAAAAATTGTAGGGGGAAAAGTAAATATTGACAATTTTTAACTGTTTAAAATATTTTTAACTTAAAAATAAAATATAAATATTAGATTGAAAACTAAAAGATAATCAGAAATGTTAATAAAGTTTTTAACTGAAATAGTTTGAAACACTAAAATGACTAACTGGAAATAAATAAAAACTGAACTAAGAGGTTTTCTTAAAGTTAATATATATTTTTAACGTTAATAAATTAAGTAATTTTTAAATATTAGTAATATTTAAAGAATATATTGATATTTAAATGAATAATCATTTTTAAAGAAAAACTAATAAAAATGACAAGCACATTGCGCAAAAATGACAAAAAATTTACAAAAATTAATATGAAAACTAATTAAACAGCTAATTAAAATTAAAAAGCTAATTAAAATACTAATACTAATTAATAAATAGTATGTAAATAATACTAAAATAACACTATTTTATTATCTGTACACACACACACACACACACGTATATATATATATATATATATATATATATATATATATATCATTATAAAATATTTATATATTATAGTTTCTATTACATTATGCATTATTTAATATTTGTTGTGATACTGTTTTTGGTTCAAGTGCTATTGACAAACGTGATCAGCAGTGAATAAAATAAATGAATTTCTACATAGAATTAGGCTGTTGCCCCTTTGAAAAACACCACAGCCTCAAATGTATAATTGACAGGTGCAGATCCAGGAGACAGCTGTATTTCCAATTCATTCTCTGGGTAATGGGCTCTCAGAGGATCCAGGCCAATTTGACAGAAATTTGAATTACTCCCACATGCGTGACAGTGACCCCTCACATAGCTGTGAGACAGAGGTGAAGGGAATCATGGGATTGACGTCAAGCTTCTGCAAGTTGCTCATGATTGACATTAACCTCCCTCACTGAACGCTTATTGGAACTGCTGAGATCAGTATAAATTAGAGAATGATAATAATTCTGAAAGCATTGATGATTAATACTAAGACCGATGTAAAAAGAAGCACATTTCTATGACAGTAACTTTTGTGTTTTCCTATCTTTTCTTTGGCAGGAGAACCTTTATAAAATTATATTATACAAAATTATATTTAAGCATTTTTTATTTTATTTACTATATTTTTCTATGTATATTTAAGCATTATAAAAACAAAACTATTTTTAATATTATTAAAATTTTGTTTAGCTATTATCATGGCACTGAAAATAATAATGGTAGTAATATACAAAAATCAATGTTACAAAATCAATCTTGTTTTACTGGTGTTTCCAGCCGATGTGGGTTGTGCCTGTATTTCATGCCCCTTGCTGTCGGGAATTCCGACACAGTGTTTAATTAGTCTGCATTAATTGCCTCCTGATCAATTAGTGCCGCTGTCATCCTTGTTAATAGAGATGTTTACTCGGCACTTCAGACGATGTTTTGAGTCTTAGTATAATCCAAAACTCAGAAGTTACTCTCACTCTGATAAGACTGCATCTCTCAGTCCTGCATCTGTTTTTAAATGTGCTCATTTGCAGAAGTCTTTGTAATCGTTCATCAAAATGTAATATACTCCATTTTGAAATCCTTTTTCCTTTTACACTTTTAAAAATAAAGCTTATTTTTTGGCAATGATGATTCCATTAAGAACCTTTAACATCCATAGAATCTTTCTATTTCACAAAAAGTACTTTATAGTGGAAAAATGTTCTTTAGAGATTTGAAGTGTTTTTTACACTAAAATAAATTATTCTTTTAAATATTTCTCACTAAAAGGTTCTTTAGGATACAATACAAAAATTGCTTTTTTTTTATGGCATCACAGAAAGAAAGAAAGAAAGAGAATCCAATCAGCCAATCAATCAATCCTTTTGAAACTTTTATTTTAAAGAGTGTAATTAATATTTACCAATATTCACCAAATAGCTATTTAATGATTATTAGCTTATTGTTAATGGAGCCAAAAAGCCTCAAAAGTGTGGTATTCAGGAAGAGAAAAAATAAGTACATCCCATGGAAATATTTGGCTTTTTGGTCATATTTGGATAATCAAACATTTGATCCTCTTTGAAACAACATCTATTAATAACATTGATAAACTCTGAAAAAGTATATTTATCACACCTTCATATCCATAAAATTAGAACTGAAGAAATTTAAATCTATTGATATTTCTATTGAATAAATCATTAAAAGAAATATTAAAAGAAAAGATATTTGAAATGTAAAACTATTAAAAGAAATTTGTCTTGTGATTTTGTTTAAATACATTGACTTTAATCATTGGCACTGTTTCAAAGAGAATCAAGCGTTTCTTGTCCAGATATGTCAAAAAAGCCAACAAATTTCATGATATGTACTTATTTTTATTCTGCTCGCTCAGTATCATTCAGGTATGTAACACATACTGTACACTAGGGTTGCAAAAAGTTGGAAAATTTCCAGTAAATTTTGGAAACTTTCCAGATTTTTTTTAATCTTCCTGGGAATTTTGGAAAGTTTCTGGAAATGTTCCACCCCTTTGCAACCCTACTGTACACTAGTGTCAAGACCACCTGAACTGAGACCAAGTCGAGACCAGCTACTGTCAGTACATCCATGACATGCTGCTGTGAGCATGTAGGAAATAACCCCAATATATAACATACATGAAATCACCCTGCAGCAGATCTATACAGGTGGAACTGGGGAAGGTGGAGGGTTTCTGAAGTGCACTGCAACTGCTACAGCAAACACTAGCCAAGTATTTGAATGCTGAGAAGCAGCTCATTGGCTGCTGATGCGAAAAGAAACCAATCAGCTGCGCCATGTGAATAATGATCTCATTATATCAGATTGAGTTAGAACCCATTAGCCTGCGCCATCTAGAGTTAGAATTATTAATCAAATAAAATCACTAACAGAATTCATCTTTGCACTGAAGAGGTGGCACAGAAGCTGCATCTGAATTGGTGCTATTACAACTGCATACATATTGCTGAGATTAATGTTTTATATGATGGAAAAATAAAATCAATATGAATATCAAACTAACACCAGCAGTAGTTTAGGTGGCATCAAATCACTTAATGAGTAAATCATATAATCATTTATTCAACCAATTTGTTCAAAGCAGCTGATTTATTCAGTAACAAATCACTGCTGTGTTTTGCTCGGAAAAACATAAAAGTTCTGCTATGGATTTGTTTGGAGCTATTTTCATTGACGAAAATATTTGCACAATATTAACACTATTTATTTGCCAAAACAGCAAAAATAAATGCATAAATAAATAAATTGTGTCTAAACTGTAACTCACTTATTCACTTCACATATGTGACCCTGGACCACAAAACCAGTCATAAGTGAAATTTTGAAATTGCATCATCTGAAAGCAGAATAAATAAGCTTTCCATTGATGTATGGTTTCTTAGGATAGGGCAATATTTGACCGAGATACAACTATTTGAAAATCTGTAATCTGATACAAAAAATCAAAATACTGAGAAAATCGCCTTTAAAGTTGTCTAAATTAAGTTCTTAGCTATGCATATTACTGATCAAAAATTAAGTTTTGACACATTTACGGTAGGAAATACACTAAACGTCTTCATGGAACATGATCTTTACTTAATATCCTAATGATTTTTGTCACAAAAGAAAAATGGATAATGTTGACCCATACAATGTATTGTTGGTTATTGCTACAAATATACCCCAGCGACTTAAGACTGGTTTTGTGCTCCAGGGTCAAAATTCTTGTTTGTTGAAGGTTTGTGTAAAATCAATATTACATTTTAGAATTGTTCATATTCTTGAAAACGTCTTTCTTGCTCTTGAAATTAATTTGATATGAAAACAGGTCTCATTCAAGTACTTTTTGCAGTCAAATCTGGAATTATATTAATTTTGCAGAATTTTTTGACAGATTTCCCCATTAAATTCTGACCAGGCGCAAGAGTATCAAAAGAAATAAAATTAGAAATAAGTTATTGATGGTCTCAACTACTACAACAACACTTTCACATAATTTTCTGATGGATAAAATTATGGATTCTGATGGTTTTTTTGTTTGTTTTTTTTCCCCTAAATTAATATTCTGTTGTACCCGCATTACAGAAGTAAAATAGGCTGTAAATGCTGTTTCATGTTGACTTCAAAAAAGTACAGCAGCAAAAACAGGCTGTTGAATTGTATAGGTCAGAGAGAGGGTGGAAAATACTCATGAAAACCAGTGCAGAAAGCTTAACATTATAAGTGGACTTAAGGGAAAATGTGAAACACCATATGATATGTCCACTTTAAAGAAACAAACAGGCTGTTTAGTTACACATGAGCTGATGGTCAGGCCCACACACAGCCTGTCGTCAGAGGGAATTTCTGTCTGTTTCTGCATTAGCATATAGATTAGCGTGCATGGCCCCGTTAGCTCAGCGCTTGCTCCTGCAATGATGAAACCATTGGAGACCTGAGCACGCAGCCCAGAAAACAAACTACTGACGCTTTTGTGCTGCTTTTGGTCCAGACTCTTGTGGATCCAAATATTCCCTTCGATGGGACCAACAATATGAAAAAGCGAAAAGTAAAGAGAGACGGTTTGCGCAGAAATGAGAAGCGAGAGCAAGTTCATCCCAGACGGTGTTTACACAAACACAAGTTGCTTACACAATCCATTTCCCCCGCTGGCTGACTTTCACCCAGGTGTTGCCCCGGGTGATGAATGGGAGGCATTGGTTGCGGTGGCGAGGCCTTGTCACACTGGTGAGATGTGACTGGTCCCATTGGTAACACACATCAAGGCTGCACATGGTCGTATCCATCATGACCAGGGACACACACAAACAGCCACAGAGCGACCAATTAGTATAGCTTCATCAGCGCAGCTGAAATGCTGTTTATTCCTTAGAAATACTGTCTGTTGTTTGAACTGAGGAAGAGCAGCACATTTAACCTCAGTAATGTGAGGAAAACTGAATTTTCACTGGAAGAAAAGAAGGGTGGGCTTAGGGCTGCGTGTTAAAAAACAATAACGTTAATTATCACTATATATTTTTCCCTTGATAAAATTATAGCGTTCAATAAATGTCAGATATAATGTTTATGTGCCAAAAGTGGAATGAGCGTTAACAGTGCCACACCAAAGTCCCTTTCAAGGAAAGTCTGTTCATACGGCGGCCATATTTGCAACGCCTCCGGGCAGCTCAAACAAGACCAAAGGTCAGTCCCAAATCTTGTACTTATGCACTATTCTATGACGTTTTGTAGAATAGTGCGAGTAGTGCGTTCACACTGAAAATTCCGAAAAGAAAAGGTGCACTTAAATAACCGATAAATGAAGTGTGGCTTGTTGGACACTTCATGCACTCAACTGTCGCAGCTTTAATTACGTCGTGAAGGGGACAGGGCTATCAGACTCCGATTATTAATGACAAAATAACCTGATAAAATTCATACACTACATGGTTGAGTACGTAGCGTACAAGTGCATAATGTATAGTGTGTCATTTGAGACGCAGTTCAAATCCTATCTAAATGAATGGGGGAATCCTAAAATCTCAAAAACTGCTCGCTGAACTTGCAATTAATCAGCAACAAAATCTGAATTCGTGAATGTTGTTTCTTATTGTCAAATAGTGTTTAAAAAGCTTATTTTTCAAGCTAGACCAGCCAATGCGCATGCGAAGTCAACACGCTTATGACTGCGCATGGGCTGGTCTACCCTCCGGTTGCTATGGGAACCGGAGCTTCTAACGGCTGTTGCAGTGACGCTATGACTTTACCAATCAGCGATTGGCTCTTTCATTTAAAAGGTGGGACTATTCCGCCATTTTGCGCATTACAGTTTCTCCCATTCATAAGTAGTGCACAGTCTTTGTATTTCTGTAGTCTTTGGCCACATGGACCAATTACCAGCTTGGCTCAAACAGCAGATGCTTTTACTTGCTGATCGGTCTCAAACATGCGACCAGCACTCTGAGATCCAGTGAGAAGTGCTTGAATTCAGTGAAGAATACATGGAAATGTTTTGGTCAGTTAGTTTAAAGCCAGATGAAACTGCACTGAGAAACACCATGCAATGAACAATCCTGTTGGAAGGCTTTTTCATGGATTTGCTGTAGTGTCACTAACTTCACCATGGTATTGCGATGTGGGATCTACATATTATATTATTAATGCAGACATATTACATGTTTTAAAGAAGTAATGGTTGTTATAAAGCTTTAACATTTGTGCATATATCTATACTAAATGTATTTAGGCTACTGTTTTTCATATAGGAACCCTATAGTTACATTTTACCATGATAGTGAGGTGCTATGAGATTTTACCTTTGGTTATCATAATCAGATTTTGGGATACTATAGATGACCAATGATTAATTTTAATAAAAGTATTGTCCCAACTCATTTCATATTTCAGTGTTACCCTGTATATATGTTACTGTTTTTGTGAATGAACATAAATTTAAATCTGCATCGTGCCATCAAAGTCAGGGACAGAGGTGGGTAGAGTAGCCAAAAACTGTACTCAAGTAAAAGTAAAAGTACTTCTAGAAATATTTACTCAAGTAAAAGTAATCGTCTGAATAGTTACTTGAGTAAGAGTAAAAAAGTATCGGATAAAAAAACTACTCAAGTAGTTAGTTACTAGTTACTTTGGATCATATAGGTACTGAATATAGTCTATTTTTATTTAGATATATAGATTACATTTATGTAATGTGTATGTGTATACACACACACACACACACACACACAGCCATTCAAAATATATATATATATATTTTTTTTTTTTATGTAATTTATTTCAGTGATGCAAATCAGAATTTTAATCAGCCTCTACCCCAGTCTTCAGAGTCCCATAATCCTTCAGAAATCATGTTGATTTATTATCAGTGCTGCTCTTTTTAGCTTTCTATTCATCAAAGAATACTGAACAAAATGTCACAGGTTCCAAAAAATATTAAGCAGCAAAACTGTTTCCAACACTGGTAATAAATCGATATGATTTCTGAAGCATCATATGACTCCGAAAACTGGAGTAACAGCTGATGAAAATTCAGATTTGCATCACTGAATTAAATGATATTTTAAAGTCAATTAATTATGTATTATCCTATAACCTCTGACACTGAAACCTCTGAAAACGCCTCACATGACTGCTCTGAACATAACGAAACAAATGCATATTGACGGATCTTCTGTTCTGCAAAATGTAAACAAATGTAGCCTATATTTTTGCAAGCGTAAATATTGTAAAAATATGAATATTAATTGTGTCTAGAACAGGCCGCGCGCCGCTGCGCAGAGCTAACGCGGGTTCCGCGGGTGTTCATTTCATACTCTGTGACAGCTTATTTAATGTATACATTAAACATTGTATTTAATGTAAGGTACATGTACAACAAACTGGTAATGCCATAGTGGTATCGTGGCCTATACCTGTGGAACAGTAGACAGCACACGCGGTGTTCATCTAATAAAAGATCTTCATATAGCTCTAGCAAACAAGCCTTTGCAGATTTGCTTTCAACTGACTGTAGGTCAAAGCCACGTCTTCAGCGCTCTTGATGTTCATAAACTTTCTGTTATCTGAGTGAGAACCGCTTCAGAGACTCAGCGCGTGCGGCAGGGAACTGAACGAATCATTCAAACTGATTCACGAACCGATTCACTGGTTTGCCAACTGGTTTGATAAAGCCTTTAAACAGAATCGACTCAAAAGAATGAGTCATTCGCGAATGGGCATCGTTCATTGCCCAGAGAAAAGTAGACGGCGCGTTTGGAATAAACTGAAGCATTTTTAAGTTGTATTGCATTAAGATACAGTAACGAGAGGAGAGTCTCCCACAGTAACGAAGTAAAAGTACCATTTTTCTCTAAAAATATACTTGAGTAAGAGTAAAAGTACCCATTTTAAAATATACTCTAAAAGTATTAGTTACCCAAAAAATGTACATTTACATTTACATTTACATTTAGTCATTTGGCAGACGCTTTTATCCAAAGCGACTTACAATTGGGGAATACAAAAAGCGATTCATCTTGAAGAGGCAGTCAGACAGAGGAAGTGCTCGTAACACCAAGTCTCAGTCATTGTTCAAATAAGTACAAACTAGTAGGTGGAGAGAAAGATAGAGGGAAAGTTTTTTTTTTTTTTTTTTAGGAGTTTAGGATGAAGTCAAGTACTGCCGAAAGAGATGAGTTTTCAGTTGTTGCTTGAAGGTTGCCAGAGATCCGGCGTTCCGGATAGGGGTGGGAAGATTATTCCACCAGCCAGGAATGGTGAACGAGAATGTTCTGGAGAGTGATTTTGAGCCTCTCTGTGATGGTACCACAAGGCGTCGCTCACTAGCAGATCTCAAACTTCTGGAGGGGATGTAGGTTCGTAAAAGTGAGTGGAAGTAGGAGGGTGCAGAGCCTGTGGTAGATCTGTACGCAAGCATCAGTGACTTGAACTGGATGCGAGCTGCCACTGGTAGCCAGTGCAAGGAGATGAAGAGTGGTGTAACATGCGCTCTTTTGGGCTCGTTGAAGATCAGTCGTGCCGCTGCATTCTGAATCATTTGTAGAGGTTTGATTGCGTTTGATGGCAGACCAGCCAGAAGAGCATTGCAGTAGTCCAGTCTAGAAACAACCAGGGCCTGGACAAGAAGTTGCGCAGCATGCTCTGTCAGAAAGGGCCTGATCTTTCTGATGTTGTGTAGTGCAAACCTGCAGGAACGAGCAGTCTTTGCAATGTGCTCTTTGAAGGTCAGCTGGTCATCAAAGATTACACCAAGATTTCTGACCGAAGTTGATGGGGTAATCATTGATGAGCCGAACTGAATCGTGAAGTCATGCCGTAGAGTCGGAGTGGCAGGGAAGACCAGAAGTTCCGTCTTTGCCAGGTTGAGCTGTAGGTGATGTTCTTTCATCCATGCCGAGATGTCCGCCAGGCAGCCTGAGATCCGTGCAGCTACCGTTGGGTCATCTGGTTGAAAAGAGAGATAGAGCTGCGTGTCATCGGCATAGCAGTGATAGGAGAAGCCATGTGCATGTATGATGGGACCCAGCGATGTAGTGTACGTGGAGAAGAGGAGGGGTCCAAGAACCGATCCCTGAGGAACTCCAGTGATCAGTTGATGTGGTTTGGATACCTCCCCTCCCCAGGCCACCCTGAAGGATCTACCGGTGAGATAGGATTCAAACCAGCGAAGTGGAATTCCAGTGATGCCCAGTGAAGAGAGTGTAGACAGGAGAATCTGATGATTGACAGTGTCAAAAGCAGCAGAGAGATCCAGCAGAATGAGGACTGACGATTTGGAATCAGCCTTTGCAGTTCGTAGGGCTTCAGTGACTGAGAGTAGCGCAGTCTCTGTTGAATGGCCACTCCTGAAACCTGACTGTTTAGCATCCAGCTTGTTGTACTGTGAAAGAAACCGCGAGAGCTGGTTGAAGACAGCTCGTTCGAGTGTTTTCCCTATGAATGGAAGGAGAGAGACAGGTCTGTAGTTATCTAAAAGAGAAGCATTTAATGTAGGTTTTTTGATCAGTGGGGTTACCTGAGCCTGCTTGAATGCTGTGGGGAAGATGCCTGTGAGGAGAGATGTGTTGATAATGTGTGTGAGTGCCGGTAAGAGTGTGGGAGAGATTGTTTGGAGAAGATGTGAGGGGATCGGGTCGAGAGGACATGTTGTAGGATGGCTGGAGAGGAGAAGTTTGGATACTTCTGCCTCGGTGAGAGGACAGAAGGAGAAGATGGGAGCTGGAGCGGTGGATGTGGTTGATCGGAGGTCCTGCGGAGTGGAGAACTGGTTGCTGATTGTTCTAGTTTTGTCTGTGAAAAAAGAGGCAAAGTCATCAGCGGTTATCAAAGTGGTGGGAGGTGGAGGAGGGGGACAGAGGAGAGAATTAAATGTTCTGAAGAGATTACGCATGTCTGGAGCACTGGTGATCTTGTTGTGGAAATGTGAGGATTTGGCAGTGTGGACTTCAGTAGAGAAAGAGTACTCAAGTAAATGTAACGAAGTAAATGTAACTCGTTACTACCCACCTCTGGTCAGGGAACACAAATCTGTTTCATGATTTGAAACAATATCACACAGAACACGCAGAAACTAATAAGTGTTTTGAATATTGTACTTCAGGTTTGTGAAATGTTCACCTGTGTGCCAAGAGTTTGTCATGTTCTGACAAAAAGAAAAGTAGTTTAAAACCATAATTAACTGTCTGATTTCTACAACTTTCACTCAGGAGAAGAAATGTGCTTTTAAACTTGAAAGAAATAAAGATTTAACATTCATTGTGATAATTATCGATATCGACTGATAAGAAAAATTTAATCATGATAATTTCTTCCATATCGCCCGCAGCCCTAGGTGGGACTTTTTTAAAATTTTTATCGTATGAGCAAGTGTTATTTTAGTATTACGTACTGTTAGCTTTTTAAAATTTCTGTTATTATTTTTTTTATTTTATTTTAAATTTAATTTTGTGTTCCTTTTATATATTTCTATTTTTTATATATTTATTTATTTTTATTTCCAGTTAGTCATTTTAGTGCTTCAATTGCACACTTATTTCAGTTAATTGCCAAGGCAACATTTTAATTGTCCGGTTTATATTTTATTTTATTTCAGCATATTTAAATGAACAAACATATTTTTAGTAGTTGTAGCTTTAGTTTATGATGGCTCTGATATGATCCTGTGATGTTATATGATACGATATTTAATGTACTGTAAAAAATGACTAGTAATATTATGAATACAATATAATTAGGCCTAATGGAATGATATTTTTAATGTATATTTAAATATCTATAGATGTAATATTTAATATGTATTCTAATTTCTACTTTGTATCATAATGTATTATTTTTACTTATTTAATTTTATTACTTTATGTATATTATTATTATGTATATTAGGCTTGTTTTTTTAACTAAATTATGTATTTTCTTATATATTCTGTTACTTTAATTTTTTATTTGTAATATATATTTAATGTAATATGTAATATGTTGCATATACACCATTTATATTAATAGAAATACAATATTATTTATTTATTCATATTATTCTTTTTAAACTCGTCTTCTAGTAAAAATTCTAAAAATCCTTGAAGCATGAAACATTCACTGAAGAAGCAAATCTGAGTAAGATATTGTGAAGCTGTTTTATTTTGTTATATTTATTAGCTGTGTGTGTGTGTGTGTCATTGCACTGGCAGATATTGTTGCTTGATTTTAATTTATTTGCACTGATTGAAAAAAATAGCAGTGATCTGTCATCCATCCACACTACTGTAACATCATGCAAACACCAATGATATTTTTTTCACAAAAATATAGTTGGTTAATAATATTTTCGCTCCCTGTGCCGCTGCGATTAGAAGGAAAGAAAATGTGTTTCAGATGCAAAAGATTGTGATTACACTTTGATGAAAGATGATGAAAACAAACATTTGTGTCTTCAAAATAACTGACTGCACTGGTGAATCATTTGCAATGAGAACAGAAACGTGTATTTAGATGGGATGCCCTTGTGTGTGATTGTGTTTCTGAAGACATCAACCAGTGTACAGGGTTCCCCAGAGAGACGAGTGTGTGTGTGTGTGTGTGTGTGTGGCTGTTAGCACTTTTCCTTTGAGTCAACACTGCTCTGCTCCCTGCAGCCCTGCACTTGCACACTGTGGGAAACAGTCACAACATGCTCTCTCACCTATGTGTGTGTGTGTGTTTGTGTTTGTCTGTTAGCTCATGGCTCTACACATCAAAGTGCTGTCTGTAGAGTTGTTTTACAGTGTTGGACACCGGTTACTTTGGTGTCAGCTGCGTTTTACTGTCACACACTGTCAGATGTTTCGGGTTATTTGTGGTTTTTGCCCTTTTCAACTCTCATCGCTTCAGCTTTTCCACTCCATTTCTCTCTCTCTATGCTTCACATCTGACTGCTTGGATTGATTTTTGTAGTGCATTTTTGTGCAAACTTTTGTCTGTATGGAAGATGCCATATGTGATGCATTACTGAAAATATATATTTGGCGTGAATGTATTGCAATAGCATAAAACTGCAGAAAAACTTGCATGTATCATAATTGTTTATCATTTGCTTCTCAGTAGATTTCGGTTTCAAATAAATACTTTTTTTGAGCTTTCTATTCATCAATGGATCCTGGAAAAAGAAATGCAGCATCGTTTTTCTCAAAAATATAAAGCAGCATAACAGTTTTCAACCTTGATTATGATAAGAAAGTTTTCTCAAGCTGCAAATCTGTATATTAGAATGATTTCTGAAGGATCATGTGACACTGAAGACTGGAGTAATGATGCTGAAAATTCAGCTTTGACTCACAGGAACAAATGGACTATTTTGTGTGATACATAGAGTTGCTGTCTCTGTAAAGCTCCAAAGCAGTCACTTATGAGGCTCTATTTCAGTTAATATGCTGCCTTAGAAGGTACAGTATAGCTGCCTATGTAGTAAACAGACTCAGTTTGAAACAAGGCCAATATGTAACCCCTCTCTCTCACTCTAGGGTTCTGACTGGACTTTGTCGGAGTTGGACACTGTGTTGCTGATCGGTACAGTGGGTCACACTCTCAGTTTGGCTTCCAGCAGCTTCATAGAGGAGGAACACCAGACCTGGTACTTCCTGCTCAACACGCTGTGCCTGGCCATCTTCCAGGACGTCTGCAGGAAGTACTTCAGGGAACAGAGGCATCGAGATGAGGAAGAGGACGAGGGGCCTTTGCTTCCCTCCAGTGCCAAGGAAGGGCCATCATTCTCCCCGGCGGCGGAGCTGGGAATGAGTCCGGGCTCGGAGAAATGGGTGGCGCTGGCGACCCCGCTGCTGGCCTTGACCTGCTGTCGCCTGCTGAGGTCACTGAACCAGACCGGGGTGCAGTGGGCACACCTGCCTGACTTTGGACACTGGCTCAACAGGTAAGAACACAGAGAAATCACATTTGGTTTTGCTTCCTTATGTGGAGCCTGTTTGGAGCCCAAATTGCAAACAATAAAAATAAATGCAACAGAAAAATATACAAATTAAATAAACAATGTTTTCATATAAGTCTATTCAGCTAATACTATTCTACAGGAATTGAAGAATCAAATGATCTCTGCACAACTTTGTCATGTCATACGGTCTCTTTTGCCCAAGTTGACAACTCTCATTGAAAATGAATCACATCAGTTTGTGGTAACGCTGCGAATCGCTGCCATTGTGAACGGCCCATCAGGCAGCAACCTAACCGAAGTGAAACGATTTGAAACACTACTGATTTTTTTTTATATATATATATATATATATATATACACATTGTGTGCGTGTGTGTGTGTGTGTATACACAGTATACACACACGCACATATACATTAGGGGTGGGAGAAAAAAATCTATTCACCTATCGCAATTCTTTTTAAAACAATTTAAAAATCGATTGGTTTGCCTCAGAATCGATTTTTATTTCATTATTTTATTTTTCCTAAGAGGTGGTGGGGAGAAGTTAGCGCTTTGTAATTCCAACAGAGAGCAAAATGTATCGGTGAGTTCGACTTGAAGCAGCACCGCGCAGACGATCAGCGTATGACATCAAAGTACCGTGAGAGCGATTCGAAAGCACGTGGAGCTGTCGTTATATATAGATCAGTGGGAGCCGTCTGCTCTCTGTAGCTCTTGCGGTGCTTTGATGTCATACCACGATCGGTCTGCGTGCGCAGTGCCGCTGCATTAGATGACGTCATATACGTTTAAAGAAAAGCAAAACCATGACGGAGGCAGAGGATCAAACCTCTTCCAGAATTCTTTCTGCACCTTCACGTTTTGAATCCCAACTGCTGGGAAAACATGACTAAACATGACTAAAACGGTATGCAAAGTAACATAGCACTTTATTTTATTTCAGAAAGTATTTTTTCTGCTCATTCTGTTGAACATTTGACTATTATATTCATGTGCATGTTCAGGGTTTTGGTACTTTAAAGTTTCATGGTTCAAAGTACTTTAAATACACTGTGTATGTGTATGCTTCTGAAATGAAAGTTCAGAAAGATGTGATGCATTGTTTTTGTTAATATGACTCATCATATACAGTCTCTTTTAAGGGTATAATCAACTACTTTCCATTGTCTAGTCTTTAATAAGCGAACAAAAATCACAATAAATTGTAATATTTCATCGGAATAGTGACTGCTAAGATGTGTGTTCTTGTTTTTTTGTTTTTGTTTTTAATTGTGACAGCCTATATTAAGTGTATCATTCAACTTTTTCCCCGTGGTCTAGAGTTAAAAACAAAAATCGCAACACATAGCAATATCGAATCACAATACTCGTAGAATCGAAATTCTTAAAAAAATCACAATATATATCGTATCGGCACCCAAGTATCGTGAGAGTATCGAATCGGGAGGTAGGTATATCGTCCCATCCCTAATATACATACAGTGCCCTCCAAAAGTATTGGAACAGTAAAGACAAAATTGCTCTGTTGGCTGTGGAGTTAAATATGATTAAAAGATGAATATGAGACAAAACTACAGAATGTCACATTTTATTATTGGGTGATTCAACACAGATGTTTTACCAGCTTGTTTTTTGTTCTTTTGTCTTTCTGTTCTTATTCAGTTCATTCTTGTGTTTGCTAGTTGGATCTTCCTTCTTTTGTTTGTATGTTCAGTTTTATTGGTTTGTTCTTTTTTCCGCTTGCTTTCTCTTACATTAGTTTATCTATTATGTTGTTCTTAATTTCTCTCTATATTTGTTTGCTTGTTTGTTTGTTTGTTTCTCGTTATTTATTTTATCTTGTCTGGTTCATTAATTTGTTCGTTCTGTCTTTAGACCAATATTTTTCATATCTCCTTCTTCTCCAAAGCCAGATATTGAGCCCATGCCACAGGTTTGTCGACAATGACCAAGTCATAATGTCAAATCTGTGCCATAAGCACCATATTTTGTTTGAGAGCTGCGGTGGAAGATAATCAGTGAATATGGAGTGCTCTGGTCTGTTCCTCAAACAAGACTATCATATGACTTCAGAAGACTCAGACTACAGTCAGACAGCAAGCAATTAATGTTCACAACCTCTGAATCTCACGCTCTCTTTGGTTTTATATCTGAGAGAAGGACTCTGGACTCTCCTGGGCTCATATTCAGACTGCCTGCAGACTTTTTGGCTAATGAAAAGATTGTTTTATTAAAAGAGGACTAATTTCTGCACTGCAAAGACGTTTTAATGTATTCGTCCCTTTTATTAAGCATTTTAATTAGTTGGCATTTTAATAATCATTCTGGCTCTTTTCAAGATTCTTTTGTCACACCACAGGACTGTTTAAGTATCTGCAAAACTGACTAAAAATGATAGAATCACAATGATACTAAACTATTTTGCATATATAACAGTTCTGTTTGTGAACATGTTATTTGTCAGTTAACCAAAAGCCCTCTTGCAGTTTATTTGATAAATATCCCCTAAACACACTTCACCCCAGGCGATTAACTTTGTTCTCTCCTGTGTGTTGTGATCCGTGCGTCTCTGGAAGCGGCACACACAAGAACACACACTTACAGACAGATGGTACAGCGCTGGTCTGTGCCAGCGTTATTCTACCCCATTAGCCAGTATCCAACCGGTCAGCCAATCAAAACCCAGCTTGGTCTCACACAAAGACCCTCAAGAGTAAATCAACAGACAGAATTTGCCAACAATCCTTAGAAGCCTCATTCCCCATTTTTTGCTCTCAATTTAGTAACTTTATCACTTTGTAAATTTATGTGTTGGTTAACACTGAGCTTAGTTAAATATAATTAAATAGACTTCCATTTAGTGTTTTTTTTTTTATATATATATACAGTGTCAAGACATTTACAAATATGATTAAAAGATGAATATGAGACAAAACTACAGAATGTCACATTTTATTTTTGGGTGATTGAACACATAGATGTTTTACCAGCTAAGAAGTTCAGCACTTTTAGAGTTTCATCCCTCTATCTGATGTGAGCATAAGTATTGTAACAGTTGCCTCACAGGTCTTTCTAAGTGATCAGCTGTGTCCTGTTGCATTAATTCTTCAGATATTAAAAGCAGGGAATGTATCGTATCAGTTATATCCATTACTTCTGCATTCAATGATGACACACAAACCAGGATGAAGATAAAGGAGCTGACTTTGAGAGAAAAGCAAGCAATTTGGATGCTAAAAGAAAAGAGGAAGTCAGTTAGAGCTCTAGCAAAAACAAAGGGCATGGAGAAATCAAGAGTTTGGAAACCACCAGCGACACCAGCAGCCAACAACGACCTGATCGGCTGAGAAAACAACAGTAGTTGATGACAGACAAATCATAAAAGCTTTGAAAATGAATCCTAAAAGACGTGTCTGTAAAATCACCAACAACTTCGAGAAAGCTGGGGTGATGCTCTGACAATCTACTGTCCTCAGGAGACTTTGACACAGAATTACAGATGCTACACAGCAAGATGCAAACCTCTGACCAGCACCAAAAATAGAAAGGCAAGATTAGAGTTTGCAAAAAAGCACAAAGGTGAGCCAGAAGAGCTTTGGAAATCAGTTTATGGACCGATGAGTCAAAGATGAACCTTTATCTAAGTGATGGCAAATAAAAAATGTGGAGAAAAAAAGGGAACTTCAAATGATCCCAAGAATACAGCCTCATCTGTAAAGCATGGTGAAGGTGGTGTCATGGCATGGGCATGCATGGCTGCCTCTGGAACAGGCCCTCTCAACTTTACTGATGACTTAATGTATGATGACAGTAGCAGAATGAATTTGGAAGGGTACAAAACCATCTCGCCTACCAATATTCAAGAAAATGCCACCAGATTCATTGGGAAGTGCTTCATATTGCATCAGAACAATGACCCAAAACACCCTGCCAGTTCAGTCGAGGAGTTTATCAGGGCAAAGAAATGGAAAGTCTTAGATTGCCCAAGTCAATCTCCAGATTTAAATCCGATTGAACATGAATTTCACCAGCTGAAGAGGAGAGTAAAGGCAGAAACTCCCCAAAACAAGCAACAATTGGAATTGGCTGCATTAAAGGCTGGGAAAAGTATTTCAAAGGATGAGACCAAGAGTCTGGTGATGTCTATGGGTCACAGACTCACTGCTGTGATTGTGCGCAAGGGATCTGCAACTAAATAATAGCTTTTCATCTTTTATATCTGCCTTATGTTCAACTGTCCCAATACTTATGCTCACATCAATGAGTGGGATGAACTCTAAAAGTGCTGTTCTTTTTATTTGGTAAAACATCTATGTGTTGAAACGGCTAATAATAAAATGTGACATTCTGTAGTTTTGTCTCATATTCATCTTTTAATCATATTTGCAAATGTCTTGACTCCACAGCCAACAGAGCAATTTTGTCTTTACTGTTCCAATACGTATGGAGGGCACTGTATATAAAACAGTTGCAAGGGCCCATATGCGGTAGTTTTGTAGCATGTAATATTTCCCCTAAAGTGCACTTGTAACGAGATTTCTTGAATTATAAACTAGTTTTACATGACCACTTTCCACACTTTTGTCCGTCTGATAAATAATGCAGCAAAAAATGGCAAGCCCTTTCTTGTTGTGCTCTGATTGGCTAATTTTACTCATCTAATAGCTAGTAAATATGAGTTTTGCTTGGGCTAATCTGTATATTTTCTGGGTTATGTTTGGAAAATGAAATACTGTAATTTTTTTTTATTCTACATTAATTTCTGCTAATTTCTATTGCGAATTAGATTTTATATATATATGTGTGTGTGTGTGTGTGTGTGTGTGTGTGTGTGTGTGTGTGTGTGTAGAGAGATAGATAGATAGATAGATAGACAGACAGACCGACAGACAGACCGACAGATAGATAGATAGATAGATAGATAGATAGATAGATAGATAGATAGATAGATAGATAGTGGCAAGGGGAAGTCGTGGCCTAATGGTTAGAGAGTTGGACTCGTAATCCAAAGGTTGCGGGTTCGAGTCTCGGGCCGGCAGGGATTGTAGGTGGGGGGGAGTGAATGTCCAGCGCTCTCTCCACCCTCAATACCACGACTGAGGTGCCCTTGAGCAAGGCACCGAACCCCCAACTGCTCCCCGGGCGCCGCAGCATAAATGGCTGCCCACTGCTCCGGGTGTGTGTTCACGGTGTGTGTGTGTTCACTGCTGTGTGTGTGTGTGTTCGCTGCTGTGTGTGTGCACGTTGGATGGGTTAAATGCAGAGCACGAATTCCGAGTATGGGTCACCGTACTTGGCAGTATTTCACTTCACTTCACTTCAGATAGACAGATAGATAGATAGATAAATTATTGATTGTTCGAAACAATTTTGTTATGTTCTATTCTTTTGTTTGTTTGCTCAGTTTTTTGCTCTTTTTTTTAGTTTCGTAATTTTATGTTCATTCTATCTTTTTGTTTTTTTGTTTATTTTTTTTCAGATTTCTCACCAAGACTGCATTTATTTGATGAAGAATATAGTAAAAACAAGAAAATCGTAAAATATTATTGCAATGAATTTTCAGCATCATAACTCCAGTCTTCAGTGTCACGTGATCCTTCAGAAATCATTCTAATATGCAAATTTGCTGCTCAACAAGCATTTATGATTTTTATCATTGTTTAAATCAGTTGAAATTTTTGTGGAAACTGTAATATTTTTTTCTATGAAATATACTTTTGTTTTGTAACTTATCAAGTCATAACAATAGTATGAGGGTGCCTAAAAGATGTTCGTTTTTATCTGAAATATTCCTTTAACAGCAGCATAGAAATCAATATTAGTTTCATACATATAAACACGATACATTCATATCCAGAGAATAGAATCTGTGCTCTTTCAGTTTGTATCTGAAGTGTTTTATATTCTTCTGGCTGTCTTGGAGCAGATAGATGGGGAGCAGTGAGACGCTCAGGGTCACTGGCATCGGGATGAAATTTGTCTCTCCGTCTGCGTTATCAGTCTTTTTTCCTCTACTTCCTTTCTTGCGTGCTCTGTCAGCGCCCTCTCTACCTCATTCTTTCCTTCTATCTCTCTGTCTCACTCTTTCACCTCCTCTCACCCAAATAATTGGTCCTAGTATATTCTGAATATACCAAACAAAATCAGTGCTAGTTTTGAGTAACAAATCATTTTTATTTCATTCAAGTGCTGTTTTTGGGACAAAGCCATCTTTAACTACATGTTGTTTTGTGGACAATCAGACAGTAATTGTTATCAGTGAACTGATTAATAACCCTGAAGTTTGAGTCTTATTGAGATTGTTTTTAACATCTCCAATCATTTGATTCAATCAGTTTTTTTGAATGATTCATTAAAAGACCTGCCTTAAAATGAGTCATTTGTTTACAAGTCAGATTATACTGGGCTAGGGATGTTCATTTTAACCGTTAACCGACCGATAAGAATTTTGACTGATTAATACAATCAGTTAAGTCACTTATTTATATATTTTTTCAGTAATTTATCAAAATATTTTAAAAGGTTTGCTGCATGGTTAAAATAATTAGCATAATTAGCAAAATAATAGCATTTTATTATTTCATTCAGAAATAGGCCTATGCGAATTACAAACATTAAAACACTGTAAACATAGCTAGGCTATTTTAGTTCCCCTCACTCCTCGACAAATCTTTTCAATTAACAGTATGCTATTTAGAAAAGAACAAGAATTAAAAATGTTAGAAGCTATAGCTATAAACGACAAACCAAAACAAATTAATTTAGGCTAAAATGAAACTGAAACCAATGTTGGGTCTCTCGTTCGACACAAAATCAAATGTTTGTATTCGCGATGTATTTAAATGCGTATTTAAATTCACCTTTTATGTAGGCCTAACTGTATTTTTGAGAAATTGTATTTTTTGTTTAGTTTTTTTTTTCTTTTGTTCTTGATGAACAGACATCACAGCAGCTGGTTATTAGTTTGTTTTGGCTGCTATTTCTTTAAGAGCTGCCGCTAAGAACATGACGCAGATCTGACACGCATCATATTTTCTCTCAACTCTACCTTTTTCTGACCCATTTCAGTCTCTTCTAATGAGCTGATTAGTTGAATCGAGCGTGTTAGATGAAGGAGACAGTGCTAGGATGCTCCAGGACAGTTTGTGAAAACCATTTCTGAGGCATGTTCTTAATGTAACTCATATATAACATTACATGCAAGCACAGTTTTATGGCAGCTTTAATCGCCTTTTTGATAACTTCATGACTTAACTGATCACGACATTGCATGCTCATAGTTTCTTTCGTGCTTTGATATGAAATGATACAGGCTATGAGCGCGCCTGCGCCTTTGTGCGTTTATTGAAGAGCACGCGCTGCGAGCACAGTACCGTTTCTGCGCTCGTTTGACTCGCGCCTGACGCTGAAGTGAAGTTGAAGAACGCGTCTGAAACGTCTCCTGTTTGATGTGCTTGTAAAGACGTTCTGCGACTGAGTAAATGCACTTCTTGTCAAGAAAAAAAGAGACAGAATTAGCAGTTATGAGTGGTGTGGCCAAACTGGAAAAATGAATGGCCTGCATTAACGCGCTAATTGAATGAAGTGATGAAGCAAATCAGTAGATATGGGGAATGTTAGGAGGCCAGTGTCAGAAAATGCAGATGCTCAAGAACCATTGTTGAAGTTGAAGACAGTTTTGTATGTATGTGTTGCTGAAATAAACTGTGAATATTAAAATCTTCAAATTAAAAAATGTAAATAAAGAATGATTATGACAGTTTATGATTATAACTAAACAGAAAATAATGTATAGAAATATAAAAAAAAAAAACTGAAAATATGAAGACAAAGGTCAATAAAAAAAAAACAATAAATGCTATAATAATATATACATTTTAAACACGTTTAAAAATGACTAAAACCGAAATAAATATACAACCCGAATTCCGGAAATGTTGGGACTTTTAAAATTTTTTTGAATCAAATGAAAACTAAAAGACTTTCAAATCACATGAGCCAATATTTTATTTACAATAGAACATAGATAAAATAATAAATGTTTAAACTGAGAAATTTTGCAATTTTATGCACAAAATGAGCTCATTTCAAATTTGATGCCTGCCACAGGTCTCAAAATAGTTGGGACGGGGACATGTTTACCACGGTGTAGCATCTCCTCTTCTTTTCAAAACAGTTTGAGTTGGAGTTCCTCTGGCATATAAAAATGTTTTCAAGAGGTCCTTCATCCCAATGCAATTAAAATCATTAATTCAGCAACTTTTTAATCAAGCAGTGTGTAAGGCTTGAACTGTATCTTTTTATTTTCTTTTATGTTATGTGTGTAACGTGACTAGTTATTGTGATTTTTATTTTACTATGTATGTCGTTATTAATCTTGTTGTGTTGGTGAGCCAAAGACAATTTTCCACTTACAATAAAGTTATACTATATTATTGAAGACGTCTGGGCATTGAGGTTATGAGTTTCTGGAGTTTTGGTGTTGGAATTTGGTCCCATTCTTGCCTGATATAGGTTGCCAGCTGCTGAAGAGTTTGTGGTTGTCTTTGACGTATTTTTCGTTTAATGATGCGCCAAATGTTCTCTATAGGTGAAAGATCTGGACTGCAGGCAGGCCAAAAGAGCACCCGGACTCTTCTACTACGAAGCCATTTTGCATTGTCCTGCTGAAATGCATGTCGTCTGGAGGGGAGCATATGTAGCTCTAAAACCTTTATATACCTTTCAGCATTCATAGTGCCTTGCAAAACATGCAAGCTGCCCATACCCCCATGCCAGCATCTCTTTAGCCCAGAGGACACGGTGTCTGTGATTTCCAACAAGAATGTCAAATTTGGACTCGTCTGACCATGGAACACTTTTCCTCTTTAAAACAGTCTATTTTAAATGAGCCTTGGCCCACAGGACACGACGGCACTTCTGGACCATGTTCACATATGACTTCCTTTTTGCATGATAGAACTTTAGTTGGCATCTGCAGATGGCACGGCGGATTGAGTTTACCGACAGGGGTTTCTGGAAGTATTCCTGGGCCCATTTAGTAATGTCGACGACAGAATCATGCCGATGAGTGATGCCGTGTCGTCCGAGAGCCTGAAGACCACGGGCATCCAACAAAGGTCTTTGGCCTTGTCCCTTACGCGCAGCGATTTCTCCAGGTTCTCTGAAACTTTTGATGATGTTATGCACCGTAGATGATGAGATTTGCAAAGCCTTTGAAACTTGAAGTTGAGGAACGTTGTTTTTAAAGTATTCCACAATCTTTTTACGCACTCTTTCACAGATTGGAGAGCCTCTGCCCATCTTTACTTCTTAGAGACTCTGCCTCTCTAAGACATCCCTTTTATGTTACAGACCTGATGTCAATAAACTTAATTAGTTGCTAGATGTTCTCCCAGCTGAATCTTTTCAAAATGTCTTGCTTTTCCAGCCATTTGTTGCCCCCGTGCCAACTTTTTTGAGACCTGTAGCAGGCATCAAATTTGAAATGAGCTCATATAGTGGATAAAAGTGTAAAAAGTTATCCATTTAAATATTTGTTATGTTATCTATGTTCTATTGTGAATAAAATGGCTCATGTGATTTGAAAGTCTTTGTTTTCATTTTATTCAAATTTAAAAAACATCCCAACATTTCCAGAATTCGGGTTGTAAATTAAATTTATTTAAAAGTGCATTATAAAAACTAATAAAAAAAAAAAACTAAAATGCCAAATTCAGTACATCAACTAAAACTTTCATATTTAAAATCTGTCTGTCTGTTTGTTCTGTGTGTAATGAGCAGAAGATTGTGTGGCTTCATGTCAGTGCCAAATTCATGCACACCTTTAGCACTCATCTTTCCTTTACTTCACTTCACTACACACACACACTAACATCTGCTTCACTCCAGGACACACACTTCATCATGCCCGCACTGCTGACACACACACACACACACACACACACACACACACACACCTTTTGACCTGGCCTGTGCGGCCCACACCTGATTACCTTAGATGAGAGGAGCACTCCAGCAGCATTCTGAACACACTCTCTCTCTCACACACACACACACACACACACTCATGCTGCAGCTCGGCTTCTCTGCTTCCTGAATTCTGATGGACTGTTACATCTGACATTAGTTGAGATTTTTAACATTGATATCAATAATTAGACATGTTACCTCCCTCTTGTGTCAGTCCCAAAATCAGTTTTTGTGAGTTTCGTAAGTATTGTTGAATATAATCTAGAAAAGTGTAATTTTGTGTTTAGAAATGCTTTCTATTTCTGCGACATTGTGGTTAGAACAACAGTATACTAACTATGACAATGATATCAGGTAGCCTACTGTCTGTGTGCTTTATTTAATGTTAAAATGGTTTAATGTGAGTTAAATTCAGTTTCTTAGACGTCCAACTAAAATGTTTCCATGAAGGATGTGTAAATAAATTTTTTGTGCAAATATTTTAAGAACATTGAGAACTTTGAACAAACGTTCTGTTAATGTTACTGGAAGAACATTTGTTCATGACTTTTAGAGAGCCTTGCCTCAACATTAGCCAAAGTTCTGATAACATTCTCTTTTTTTATATTTTATATTTTTTAATATTATGTTTGGATTGGTAATCGATATTATTTTATTGTGCCATCTTTTTGTTTTTTATGCTTTCTGGGGATTTATAATTTGCAATGTCGGTTTGAGCATTTGATTTATGATTTGTGCATTGAATTACAGATTTATTTATTACAGGTTTATACTAGGTTGAAAATGAAAATGAAATATGAAATACATTTGATTTTTAATTTGATTTTTGATACAGTTCATGCTTCCCCGAATGAGGAAAAGAAATTGCATTTGAGCATTTGATTTCTCATTTGAGAAGCCGGGTTTTTTTTTTTGATAATTTGAGCTTTTGATTTATCATTTGAGATTTTTTATTTTATATTTTTAAGCATTCTATTTTAATTTTGTAAGGACAAAACTTCTAATAATTAAATATGTTAAGTACTCAATTAAGTACTTTGTCTTTGTTTCTCTTATTTTATTTTAATGTTTTATTCTAATATTTAATTATATATTATTATTAAAGTAATAATATAATATTTCTGACTACTGACTGAGTAGGATTTTCTAATCTGTTGTATAAATAAACAAAATGACAAACATAGTATTTGTTCTTTGAGTGTTCAATCTTCTACCGTGTTTTTTTTGCATTTGTCCTTGCAGACTTTCACTCATCAGGTCCATCTAACGTAAGAACTTTGACTCTATGATGCATTTTATTTGCTTATATGTGATTGTTTATCATTCATCTCAGTGCCAAGACAGAGTAGTTGTTGATTTCCAAGTTCCCAACTCCCATGGTAAAGTGCAATAGAACAAGTAAGAAGTGTGAACTTCTGAGCTAAATGGAACGCAACGTATTTGAAGCAGTGAGATTTCCGACATGACAGAAATCCAAATGGAAACACCAACAAAGTCTGTTTTTGCAAAGAAACTCAGCTTAACGTGGAAGATTTGTTGCATCATGCCTGTTTATGCTATTATACAGTGTTTGTTTTGAGTTCAAATCGTAAGGGGTTTGTCTTTCTGCTGTTTTATATTCAGTGTTTGCATGCATATGTAAGAAGAACATGTCTGCCCAGTTATTTATTCACTGTGTGTGTGTTTTCAGTGGGGATCATAAGGCGTTCCTCTCCGTGTTGGCGGCGGTGTCTCTGGTTCTGATCTTCCTCCTGGTTCAGCGTCACTGCTCACTGGTGTCTAAGATGGCTCTGGCTCTCGGCCTTCTCGGAGTTTACAGCTATCGCGCTGCCGTCGGAAACATCCTGTTCCCATGGCAACACAGCAGCCGTGCCGTCTCCAAGTAAGTTTGATGATATTTAAATATCTTATTGACATTCCTTGAATGTCAGATGGTGAATAAATTAGCTCCCCTCATTATCATTGTTGTCGAATTGTCTGAAGTTTCTTCGCTAACTTTGTCCATGAGCTCCTCTTGTCGGAAACCTGGCTCTCACTAAATGCGGGGATGAAGTGTTTTTCGAGGGTTTTAAATGCGAGAGTTTGACCTAAGAGGCTTCGATTCTGACTGATGTGAGCGGAGGTTTATTTAGTGTAGACTTAGAAATTATTAAAAGGAATAGTTCACCCAAAAAGGTTTTAAACAATTGACGGTAGCCACTGACTTCCATTGTATGGAAAAAAGTACTATGGAAGTCAATGGCTACCGTCAACTGTTTGGCTACCAACATTCTTCAAAATATCTCTTTTGTGTTCAACAGAAGAAAGAAACTTGGGTTTGGATGGAACAATCTGAGAGTGAGTAAACAATGACAAATTTTCATTTTTGGGTGAACTATCGATTTAACAGGAATTACAGGAAATAGACCTCAAATTCTTCTCTTTGGCTTGAATGAGACCATGGATGCTTTGGTCCAGAAAGGACTGAATTCACATTCAGAGCCCAAATATGGTTAGCAAATCAACACACAGCAGACTGACCCTTTTTACCATGCATTGTGTCTTGTGTTCAAAAACACTTAGATGGAGCATATTAGATCAGATTTTGGGATTGTTGATGGTTTTGGGGCTTGTTGAGCTCCTCAGTGACAGAGCTATTGCTCTTTAAGCTTTATTTAAATTATAACTGTAGTAGTTCCTCTGTAATATGTTTTATATGCCATAATCTACATATGTGTGAATGTGATTATACAGTTACGCAGTCTTTATTTTGCATTTATATACACCAGCATTCATTTCATAAGTTTAGGGTCAGTAAGATATGTTTTTTTTATTGTTTTTAAAGAAGTCCCTTAAGCACACCGTGTTTCATGCATGAGACACTGCAACAGACGCGAACGCAACAATCAAACGGGTTCATGTTTACATAGAAAAAAACAATGCAAAAGAAGCGCAATTAATAAAAAACCTTTGAAGAATTACTACTGTATGTCTGATATTTTATGTTTGCAACAGTTTTCGGATTCTATGTATAAAGTTGAATTACATTTACTGTTGAGAATTTTTTTAAGCATTTTCCTTGTAGCCTATTATTTCTGAACATATAACATGAAAAAGACAAGTTTGTACAGGATGCAGTTGTAGTTCATGCATCTTTTAGACAGAGATATTTAACAAGTGATTTGTTTAAAGCTGCAAACTTATTTTGGTTAAAAACTATCCAAAATCAATATTTGAGCAAGTACATAACCAGCCAGTGTTCAAAACTATCACCTTACTTTAGCCCGATTCACAACGGTTAGTTTATAATAATGTCTTCTAATTTGAGTGGTACAGGTAGGTTTCCGTGGGAAATTCGAGCATGGCACTTCGTCATTACGTCACCTCTGTAAACATGAAGAAGTTTTGCCGGTTACTAGGCTGTCGCACGTGAGGATCCTGCAGGTTGCGGCTCATTTATAGCCTTTTCTCACAGCAGCTAGAATAATTCAATTTATCATTTTAATGGCGGATTGTAATCCAGAAAGGATTATGTGTTTATGAAACATGTGAATGAAATTAAATTATATTCTAGTTTAAATTGAGCTTCTGATTACAGATAGCCAACGTGGGATTACACAAGTTTTTGTATTTTAAATAGAACCAGTTTGAAGGAAAATTCATTTGCTTTTTGGATTAAAAGAATTTCTTAATATCAAATTTGAATGTTACGACTATTAGATTAGACTGTACAAAAATTGACATCTACACACTAATACTATACTCATAGTCACACAATGCTGATGTTGTTAACATTAATAATTTGAGAACAAAGTATAACAATGATAATACTTTGCACAGTTAGATGTGATATGAGCTAACTGATCATGAGATTTAATCACCATTGGTAGCGCGATGTATTGTAATGATTTTTTCCTCAGTTGGGCAGAACAAATGTGGCAGACTTGTTACTTGTTCAGATGGCAATATATGGTGAAAATTCTGATTTGGGTCATATATTCCAAGACATAGGCTAGAATCTGTGATTGCGATGTACAGTAAATATCCACACCGCTGCAGTGACTGACAACTACACAATTACCTCAAAACATTAGATTCATCCGCGCTGGAGCTGTGCCGGAGCACCGGATCACAACCCCGCGCACGGTAGATAATTCTGCAAGAAACTGCAATTCCAGGTTTTCAAACATAGAGGGCAACAAAGAGGTAAAAGTTACGGACTGCAGTTTTAACATATACATCATGTTGACAACTTCATGTGTGCTGCACTTGGAACAGAAATCACAAAAAAAAAACACACACACACACGACGCGCAAAACTCTGCATTTGAACAGTCAATAGCAAATACTTAAACTAATAACAAAACATACAGTCGCTGATTCAGAAGCGCCAGATTGTCATAGTAAAGTCAGAATTACCTCCTCTCCGAGGTTCACGAAATTATCGTCCATGCGTTGAAAATGCTTTGCTGTTCTTTTGTAAGTAATCTAAATGATTCCTAAAGGCATCTACTTTCAGAAGGCAAAATAAAGTGCTTTTGCTTTCACATAGAAACACACAGTGCTCCCTGACATGGCTGCTTCAACACTACTGCAGTTACTGAAACCACGCCTTCTTTCTTTGCGTGAACATTTGGGCTGCATTATGCAAATATTTCCACATCTTGATGTAGACATGTGGGGGCGTGTTTGAACGAGCCGTTTTAGGGGGGCGTGGCAGAGTCTTAACTTTTATAAAGAATATCTCTTTGGTTTTGAGACTTTAGTTTTTGCAACTTCAGGGATCTTGTCTATGCACAATCAGCTTGTAACACTCCAAAGAGAAAGGAAAACTTGAAATCGCATCATATGACCCCTTTATGTTGACTGGTTAAAAATCGTAAGAATCGAGAATTGGTCAAACGTTCTTAAAAAAAATCGAGATTCTATTTTTTTGCTAAATCGTCCAGCCCTAATATAGATATTTAGATATAGATATATATAGATATATACGTATATTTCTATCATGACAACTCTCGGAGGGCTTGGCATGGTAATGTACATATCAATGTTAATGTGTTTGGTCTTGAGGGAATAGATCTGCTACGCTGCTGCGATAGAGCAAGTACCGAGTCTTGCTACTGCCAATACATCCACAACATGCTGTGAGCATGTAAGAAATACTGCTGCTGCACATAATGAAGAAATAATGCTGTCTGCATTTACGAAATACAGTATTATACTGTTATATAATTTTTTTTTACAGTATTACACTGTGCTCTTTACAGGGAATACTGTAAATCCTGCTTTTATTTCAGTACTCTTGGATTTACAAAATTAAAAATATACTTTTTCATAACAGTATTCACAAAAAAATAGAGAAAATAATATTTTGAGTTTTAAAACATTTTATTTATTTTGAAGAAAAGACCAGGCAATTGCCTTATATGAATTTACTGGCTGAAATGCCAGTTGTAGTTTTTTTTTTTCCTTTTTCTTTTAAATATAAAACATGTAAAATGCAATTAACAATTAGCAAGTAATTCAAAATACATTAATCTTATTTACTTTTAAAGAATGGAAAGGTTTTTCAGAAATATATTTTTTAAAAGTCTTTCAGAAGAGAGGAAACCTGTGGGTTTACAGTACTGTTCTTTTTTTACACAACATGTCCAGTCTTCTTGTAAGTCACTTTTCCTTTCTTGGTTTTTGATGCACATTCAGGGTTGATGTTGAGAAAGCATCTAAAAGATAGAAAAGAAAAAAAGTGAACATTATGTATATGTCTAATATATATATATATATATATACACACACAGCATCTCACAGAAGTTCTGTGAGACAGCACAGAGAATTGCAACACTTACGATGTGATTACATGATAATGTTAAATATGCAATATGTCATTCAGCTCTTTAATCAACTGTATAAAATATTTGTTAAAAGTACTTTACAAATACTGTCAAAACAAGTTAGTGACAATTCACTCTATCATATATATATCAATGGCAAATATGCTAACCTCAGTCGCAAGGGTGCATGCCACCTCTTCCTGATACTGGAGGTTGAAATCATACAATAATACAAACAGCACTGCAAGGCCAGAGACAAAGTTGGGCTGCTCAACATTTACCGCTGGTTGCTTAGAGATTGCCCTGAAAATAAAAAAAAGAAAGAAAATACTTCAAATAAACTATTGTGGGTTCCATTGCAGTTCTGTTTAGTTGTCTATACATAGTTCAACTCAACATAACTATTAAACTAAATCTGAAATATGTGCAGGGAAATCCCATTTACAGGGCTCACAACTATAGCTGTGAACTGCATAATAATAGTATCTCATGAATGCACAGTCGAGCAAAAAAGACCAATGTCAGTGTCAGGATTTTCATTAAACAATATTGCATTTCCTCTGAACACTTGGAATACATGACATGTTGCATGTGAACATTCTGAGATACTATTGTATCTTTTGTAAATCTTGATGCTGGTCACTATCGCTGCCATTATATGGACAAGCGTGAGCAGGCTTTTTTTTTTTAATTTGTATTATTCTCCTTTAGTGGTCCAAAAAACAAAGAAGGTCATAGGGCATTAGAACAACACCAGGGTGCATGGAAGCATATGGGTAGCAAAATTCAATTGAAATGCAATACGTAAAATGGTGATATATTTCAATTTACATTTTCTTATACATATGTGCAATATTTAGTGCACATATGTATTTTATTGTATATCACATAAATTTTATTTAAATTATAAAATTTACATTTGCCATTTCCTACACTAGTTTTAATACACAAATTAAAAACATTTTAATGCTTTATAAGTTGCAAAATGGAAATTAAAATGTATTACCCAAATTGATTAGATGTTTAACATGTCCAAGCAAAAACTGTTTTTACATCATAATACCACATGATAATTGTAATTTCAGAATGCATTCTGATCCAAAGGTGCAGTAAAAAGGTAGAAAAATATCTTTTATTTTTCTTAAATGCATTGACACTTATATATAAGACGTTTCAATTGCATTTTCATTTAATACCCCATGATGAATATAAAGTCAATGTGGATTTGAAAATGCATTCGAAATGTATTTGAAAATGCAACACACCCCCGACCTGTCAATCTTTAGGCTACATCAAGGCAGGGTTTGGCAACAGGATGCACAATTGTAGAAAATATCATATGTAAATTATATAACTGAATTTCCATTTTCATTTTGCACTAAATTTTGCACATATTTAGGGTAAAATGTCAATTAAAATACAGAAATGCATTGCCATTTTGCATATTACTAACTGAATTTGAAATTATTTCAAACTGAATTTTGCCACCCATATGCTTCCATAGCGTTAATGATGACTTAATGTTCATTTTAGGGTGTACTAAACCTTTACTGTTTACTTACCAAGAATTATAGGTTGTGTTCTCTGGCAAATGTAGACACTGCTGGACATCAGATTGAGTGGTGAATACCTGAAACAATTTTTAAGAAGACAGCACAACCATCACTAACAGAACCAAGACATAACAAATCACATTTATTTGCAACATGCTTTAAGTAATCTCTACTTACATCTGCTTGAAGGGTAAGACCATCTAATTTCTGCAAGTGTGGGAGCAGCTGTAGGACCATGGAAGACATGGAAGCAATCAGGAATACTACTTTTGAAATAAGCATTAGGAACATGACTATGGATTTTCACGTGCTGGCAAAATTATAACACATTAAAAAGCACGATCATAGAACTGTCATTTTTTAACATGGACTACAAATGGGAAGCACTTACATTAGCACCGGATCTTCATCAGATTGTTCAGCCTGAAAAATAATAATAAAAAAATAATAATCAGAAGCAGGTCATGTGAATGTGTGTCTTATTTGCTATTTAAGTTGTTTTTGATTGTTGGATTAAAGCAAGGTGTGAATAAACATCTTAAAAGGGATAGTTCACTTTGAAATTAAAATTTGGTATCTATCAGCTTACCCCAAGGGCATCCAAGATGTAGGTGTCTTTTTTTCTTCAGTAGATCCAATTTTGATGTTTAGGTCAAATCGTTCTAGCTTGTCAGTCATATAATGGCAGGTATAGGTCACTGTCTCTATAAGAGGGAAAAAGAACATGCACAGAGAAATCCAAATTAAACAATTCCCCATCGTAACTACACATTGATGGCCTAAGACACGAAACGAGCGGTTTTTGTGAGAAAATTAACAGTATTTATACAGTTTTTTACCTCTTGTACACAACCATGTCCAAGTGATCTGAGTGCGCGCACGCATCCGGTGTGTGACGTGTGTGCGCGCGCTCTGGCTTAGTCCGCAAAAATAACTTTATTGCACAAATAATTAGAAAGTTATTGAACGCGGAAATATGTGAATGTTGTGAATGTGCGAATATAAAACCAATTTTACCCAAGTGAATTGCTAACTCGGGATTTAAGTTAAGTTTAACGTTCCCAAAATCAAACCATGCGTGGAAACAATGTAGAAATGTGAATGAAAAAAAGACAAGCTTACCGTATCGATACTTAGTCGAACATTAATCCATCTTCTCATGCTCCAGTCGATTAGCATCATCTCAGGCACAGGTTAGATGATTCAGATGACAAATTATCTCCGCGTCTGCTCAGGCAGCGTCGTCCATTGTTTGCTGCGTCACAGGCACTAACTAACGCTTGAAACGCGAAATGAAGCTCACAAAGCTTATCTACGCACAGATTCACAAACCACTGGCTTATCTTAATAACGCGAATAATTATTTTGTTCAATTAATTCCCGCTGACGAATCTAGTTTGCCTGTAATACACTGTTCACATTTCTTCTTCTTTGGAGATCACATCACATTTGAATTGAGCGCGAAATAAATATATCCCACAATGCAATGCGTTTACAGTATGGTACTGTATTACAAATTTAGCGGGCTGAAAACAGAAAACTTCTGTATATTTACAGACATTCTGTAAAATATACAGAATGATACTGTTTTATAAAAATACAGTATAATACTGTTAGAAAATGCCTGTAAATTTACAGTAAAGTTTTACAGTGTAAAGTAAAAACAGTAAGATGCCATGCAAGAAGTGTTACAGTGGTCATTAACATAAACTAACAAAGCTTTTTTTTGGCCAGTTTTCTCTTTCAGTTCAGCTATTGTTATGGTGGAGATTTTTTAGAAAGTTAGCTGTGTGCTTGCAGTGCATCTGTCGGTCAAGCATTCTCATATGCATTTGTGCACTTGTGTAGAGTGTGTCTGGCCTAAGTGTCTGAGAGCACTATTTTATACTATGCCAGTTCTTGACACACACTCATAAAAGTGCAGAGTTTTCTGAGGCACACACACACACACACAGTTCCAGTTTACTCCTGTGACAAAATCTCACCGCTTGCCTCTTCCCCTTGACATTTACTCCCACCTAATTAAATCTTTGACCTCCTGCCCTTGGTGTAGCGCCACAGGCTGTGTTCCATTACACGCTCTCCATATGACCGAGGGACCGCGAGCGTGAGGTAATTGGCAGTGCCACCCTGTGCCACCAGAGTCACTCTCACACTCATTAATCACTGCAGGACATTGTTTATATTGCCCTGGCAACCTCTGGCTCGCCTGTTAAGCAGATGTCCGCTGACTTCCACCCCATCATTTAGACTAGCTCTCGCTCTCTCCCTTGTTTTCTTGCTTTTCATCACATTTTCTGCTTTTGACCCAAATGAATGTTGATTGTAGTGCATTTAAAGGGGTTGTTCAGCTAAAAATTATAGTTTATATTTGTCATTTCAAACCTGTATGATTTTTTCTTCTACGGAAAAAAATGCACTGGTTGTTTATTTTTTATTTTATTTTTTTTCATGCAAATAAAATAAATGGGAACTGGGGGTTTGAAGCTCCAAAAAAGTTCCCATTTATTTAAATTGCCTTTCAAGTAGTGTCCAAGCGTATTGGGGAAATCACAACACTGAATAGGGCAAAAGAGTTAAAAAGAGCCAATCACCTTATTGATAAAAGCATCATCTCATTGTTTTTCCCTAGAATATACTTGCAGTTTAGCTGTACCAATCAGAGAAATACAATTTTTTGCCATATACAGATGCTAAATTATATGAATAATTAATATGTTATTGTATTTAATGTTTATGTATTTATATTTCATACAAAAATATATAACATTTTATTATGCATTTATATATTTTGATATATTTACTTATACGTGTATGTGTAGTTTTTGTTAATATTTTGAATTAGATCAGATTTTTATATTTTCTGTTTTCTCTTTAGTGTTGCCTAAAGTTATAGTAATTTAATGTTTTTGTGTTTTTTTCTTTTTAATATGCTTTTATAGTTTTTATGAATTTTAATTTATTTGTTTTAGTTTATTTAGATTGTTATTTTATTACTTCAAGTTACACTAATGTTGACTTGGCAATTAGTCAAAATAATTTTAATGGTCTTTTATATTTTATTTTGTATTTTTGGGGGGATTTATTTTTTGACCTTTTTGCCTTTTATTTGATAGGATAGTAGGTAGACAGGAAGCGAAGTTGGAGAGAGAGAGGGGGGACAGGATCGGGAAAGATCCGCGAGCCAGGACTCGAACACGGGACGCAACGACGCTACATGTCGACGCGCTGCCCACGATATCGGCGCTGACCCGTTTATATTTTATTTTATTTTATTTCAGCAGTGTATTTTATTTCAAGTTACAGTTTTTTTATTGTTTAGTTAAATTTTATATTTCTTTTCTAAGAATTTAGCTTTTTACAGTTCAATATGGTTCTGTTATATGTTTCTGTTTGTTAATTAATAATATAAAGAAATGAAATTCAATGAAATTCAGTGAAAATACTGCCTTTGGACAATATGAAAAGATGGCCGTCCAGAGAAGCAACTTTCTTAAGTGAGAGGTCTTTGGTGATAAATGTTTGACTGTGCCTTTGCCCAAGATATACAATCACACATGAGCCAACGAACAAGTATAAACTGTCCATGACAGCTGATTCAGTTCTTCTTCTGTGTGCTTTGTGATCTAGCCATTAACACAGCTAATACCTTTCTGAATAGATATGTAAATCACAGATATGTTTCACGCTGCTCTAAGAGGCGTAAACAACCTTGAGTCTGTTTTGCATCTGATTTATTCGTGTTAAAAGACCAAAACAAGACTTATTGCACCACATGCATGAAACAAGCTACTAAACAACTCAGCGTGTGGTATTTAATCCATTCGAAATAGGTTTCTTCATGTAAACAAGAAGTATTAATAGCTTTTCTGATTTCATAAGCATATTTTTAGCATCTACACAGCATAGTTATGTTAGACAGCGTCACATCTTTTACATACCAGCCAATCCCAGAATGCAATGCAACAAGGTCAGTGAAAAAAATAGTACATCTAAGTAATCTAAGCTCGATTTTGAGCTCGTTGTTTGGTTTTGCTTATTTGAAATATTGTTCAAATATTCATATAAATTAAACAAAAGCGCAGTCGACTGTAGTGGAGAGAAAACCACAAACACACAAAGGACGGAGTGAAAAGATGTCAAGCAAGATGCTTTTTTTAATCAGAATTTATGCTCAAAGCTGTTTACGGGGGAAATGATTGTTGTCAGAGAAAGCTGAGTGCAAAAGAAATAAACAGGAAGTTTGGCAGACACAAGTTTTGGAGTATTTGAGTGTGGGAGCGTCTGAGTTCAGTAGTGACAGTATGAGATATCAGCTGAAGTGAACCATCATAAACTGTGTTGTCTGAAAGGCATCTTACGTGCAGAATATAGAATTTCCACAGTCAGGCGACTTCAACAAAGTCTGCGTTTATCGTCAGAGAGGAAAACATGGTTTCCAAAAGCACTTCTCAAAGGACGGAGGAAATATTGTGAGCTGTTACAGGTCTGGTGAAATCACACCGCTTTGAATATTAAAGCTTAATATTTTCTCTTGCAGATATGTGCACAAGCCAGAGAAATGAGCTGAAGCGTAGCCAGTTCGTGCAGTAAATAATAAGGAAAAACAAATGGGAAAAATTCAAATAAATGAATTTTAACTTCAGGCAGAGCAGATGTACTCGCTGAAATAAAAACATTTCCAAGTAGTAACTCCACAGTTGATTACTGGGTGATGAATTTTTCTGTTTACTTCATGTTCAGTAGCTCACGCGACTAACTGAACTTTTTCTGTACTTATATATATGGTCAAAGGTTTGGAATAATTGCATGAATAATTAAATTAAAGAAGTCTCTGATGCTTACCAAGGCTGTATTTATTTGATCAAAAATGCAGTAAAAATTTTAATATTGTGATATTACAATTTAAAGCAGCTGTTTTCCATTTGAATTAAAATGTAATTTATTCCTGTGATGCGAAGCTGAATTTTCTAAGATGTAATATATAATCTATTATTCTGACTTGCTGCTCAAAAACATTTCCTATTATCAATGCTGAAAACAGTTGTTGAAAACAATGTTTTTGAGGAAACGGATGCATTTTTTTCAGTATTTTTTAATTACTTATTTGAGTGGAAAGTTCAAAAGAGCAAATTTGTTTGAAATAGAACTTTCTGTTTCTGTCAGAAACTACAGTGTTCACTAACCCGGTGAAGTTTTTCAACTCAAGTGGTGCTTATTCTCTTTAGCATGTAGTGTGATATATATTTCACTCAGTTCCCTGAGAATTCTGATTCTATTTCAGCAAGTGAAGACCAAAATGTTTACTTGTGTGCGTTAAGTATTAGGTATGTTACAGTCAGACAGACAGCATGTTGAAGCTGCTCAGGCTGCCATTTTTCGTTCTTCTCGGAAACACCCAGTAGAGTGGGTTTTCTAGGAAATGCGTGTACTTGCTGGACTTCTGCAGGCTTCTTGTAAATACTACAGTATATTGTGCATGTTATTTTTTGACAGACATCGATGTTGTGATATTCAAATTATGTGGATTTAAAAAAGGATGCACCGTAATATGTATATATTTTTAGCCGGCCAGTACTCAGCGATTGATGCCCATAAATTGCATTATGTTGATGTTTTTATTTCTATTATTCCAACCAACAGCTAGCAAGTTTTTGACGGACATGATAACATGCATAAGGAGTGAACTGTGTTTTGATTTTTGGATATTATAAAACGTGCTGGAGGTGTTCGAAATGACTTTTGCAGAGTGAATTAAACTTATTTTACAGAATGAAGTTTATTTTGTGACTTAAGTTACGTTACTCAGAAATTGACATGTTTTTCAAAAATGTTACATTCTGCTGTTGCAAATTTGTTTTACCAGGAAAGGAGTGGTTTTGATGCACAGAATCGTTTTTATTGTTTCTTATAGCAAAAAATGTTTATTTAAACCCATGAAAATGCAGATCCTGTTTTAAATAATAGTAAAAAATTTCTTTTTAAAACTGTTGTTCCATTATTACTCATTAGCAGATTTTGACTGATACTGTATATAAAAAGTAGCCTCTTTATATAATTAATATTCCTGACATGTTTGTTTGGTTGTTTGTCTTTACCAAACGCAACACAGAGAGTCAAAAGTTATGTTTAATCTGCCAAGCATGATTTTATACGGCAAACCAAATCATTTATTTATTTTTCTGTTAGGTTACCAATGTCACATTCATTTTCAAATAAAGCAGCAGTGACGTGTGTCTGCGTATAGGGTCTTCCAAAGGCCACTTATGAGACTGTACTGCCCTGCACCCTTGAGAGCACTCGCCTCAAGTGCTCTGCCCTCCAGAGTTAGCAGCCCACGGTCCTTGATGCTCACTTTCAAGTGGAATTTGCCTTTTTTTCTCAGCTTTTTAGTTCTAAACACATCTGAAGAGAGTAATTAAAAGCACTCCGGCACACCTGCGTCAGGACGAGGCCCATAAAAAGCTCTGTATTTTTATCCTGATTAATCTAGGGGTATGTGTTGTGGTGACACCTCATTTGAGAGTGTTTATGCATGCGGATCCCACATAGAGATGGAAATGAATTCTGCCTCAGATCAAGAAATAGACACATTACTGTGTGTACGCACTCAGTAGCTTATACTACCTGTAGCTTGTTGAGGAGAGGTGTGCTAGTGCTTTTCTGAGCAATCATATGTGCAATTTTTGCCTGGCGAACAGTAAAATAATCCCATAGGTCTTGAGCTGTATCAGTGAACCAGAATATCATTACAAAGACGGAGATGGGGTTTTTTGGCCACTTTGTGACTACCGTGTACTAGGGCTGAACAATTTTGGAAAATAATCTAATTGTGATTTTTGTTTTTTTTACCAATATTGCAATTGCGATTTAATATGCAATTATTTTTTTTAAAGCTCTTTATGTTCTGTATTATTCAATAAAGACAAGCAATAAATCATTGTATAGCATGACCAACACAATATTAGATAGATAGATTAAACATAAATGTTCTTTTCTGTAGGCCAGGCCTATATGTTACGATGAAATTAGGTGATGCATGAATTGAAATGAATGACATTTTTATTTAACAACTACAATCACAGTAGTATATTGACTGAATTGTTGAACTTCCAGCCTTGTAAGCATGTAATAATTATGACAACATAAAGCACTGACAAATAAGCCTGGTGTAAACATTAATATGAAAGTCAGTAACAAATCACACAAACTAAAGTATATTGCAGAAATATAAAAACAAATCTGTTTAGATAATTTAGATAATTCAAAGTCAATGTAATAAACGTAAACATGTGGATTGCACTTTTTAAACACTGTTAAATTTAGACAGACTTGAAATAAATAAATAAGAATATATATACCTTATTATATAGCCTATATTATCTTAAGATCAAAGTCTTCAGTAATGAAATGCACCGTAACACTATTACTGCTTGAGTAATTTCCATGTGACAAAATTTCGGCGTGTGGCATGCCAGGGTTGCCAGGTGTTCACAACAAAATCCGCCCGATTGCTACTCAAAACTAGCCCAATTGCGTTTTGAGGGGGGTCCACCTGTAAAAATCGCATCCCAGGGGATAAAATACACGTTTTTTGGAGGCGTTCCCTTGGTAAGATTCACACTCTAGGGCAGGGGTGTCCAAACTACGGCCCGAGGGATTTTTAAAAAAATTATACGAATCTGCAGAGGTGGGCAAACTACGGGCGTTTTCATCCTGCCCGTGAGGCAGTTGTTCCAATATCAGTAAAATCCAATAGATGGCGCTGTAGCCTGTAGTGCAGTATATAACCCCTGATTTACACCATCCCGCCGCTCCGACGCAGCTGATCGCGCCCGCTCCAGTCAATCCGCGGCACATTTCAGAAGCGGCTCTCCGCACAGCTTCGCCAAAGATAGGTACCTAGTCAATTTTTGACGGACGCCGCGTTCAAACCGCACAGCAAATACAAACTAAAAAGTCAAAATAGCTATATACACTACAAAACTCCCACAATTGTAAATAAGTTGCATGTTTTAAAAATTTGAAAGTGTTCAATTGTTTTGAAAAATGCCTTGTACTGGAACTGTTTTAAAAATGCTTAAAAGACTTTCCAGTATCAGAACAAATGCCAGTGTTATCCTCCTGCTCACGGGTGCTGTCATTTTGTGGGGAAAACATGGAAATAATTTGTCGTTTTATCTTGCAAAGATATGATTTCTTCTTCTGTTTTCCACACACATTTTTATGAAAATGGGTATAGTACTGTTTTTCTGGATTATAAATTGCGTTTTTTCATCTGAAACGTGTTGCGATTTCCAATGCGACTTATATAAAGCAAGCAAGGTCAAGTGCAAAGCGCACACATCAGGATTGGTGATGAATGAGAAAAGGCAAGTGAGTATGTTTTGAGTTTGTATTGTGCATTTTCCAGCAACCACGCCGCTAGTTTCAGTTTCGCTTTAAATATTTAGGCTGGGCGTTTATAATATATGTTTATGGTGAATGCAACTATAATTTGTGTTTGTTTTTTACTTATATTTCCGTTCTTTTTTCTATTCTGAATACTGCTAAATTTACAGGACTTTTTGTGGAGTGTAGGAAATATAAAAACATGTTTCTAATGTTTGTAAACGTTTTGTTTATTGTACATTATTTCTGAATGAAATGATAAAATGTGTCTTATCTGTGTGTCATAAAGTGCTCATAAAAATAGGTAGAGACGGTACAAGAAAAGAACTGCCATGTATGTACAAGTATACATAGTACAGTAGTAAGTGAGTGTCAATTTAGAATAAAATAAAAAAATCAAAGCTTCATTTGTCATAAACATTCCTCACTTAATGTGGAAAACTTGATGTGGCCCTCGAGGTCAAAAAGTTTGCCCACCCCTGCTCTAGGGGCTAAATATCACGTTTGTGGAGGCAAACCGCGGACTTGGCAACACTGTAGCGTGCAAACTTGATGCTTCCTCTGAAGACTGCTTAGATGTGTTCGACTTGAAGCAGCGCTGCTTAGACCGATCGTGTGTCATCAAAGTACCGCGAGAGCTATAAGAGAGCGGATGTCTCCTTATGCTTTCTCTCGCCATACTATGTCATACACCGATCGATCTTCAAGGCGAACACACCTCTTTACTCTCGCGTGTCTCGTGACAGAGTGTAATCACATCCTCTGTGGTTGAAAAATCAAATTTTTTCATATCACGATATCGCAAATTAAATTAACACATGCATGTATGTTGTATGCATATGTTATGTTAATATATTATATATATATATATATATATATATATATATATATATATATATATATATATATATATATATATATATATATATATATATATAATATATGTAAATGTATACACATATAAATATTTTCAAAATATATCCTGAATGTGTGTGTATTTATATATACATAATAAATAATAGTTGGACTTGTAATCCAAAGGTTGTGGGTTCGAGTCTCGGGTCGGCAGGGATTGTAGGTGGGGGGAGTGAATGTCCAGCGCTCTCTCCACCCTCAATACCACGACTGAGGCAAGGCACCGAACCCCCAACTGCTCTCTGGGCGCCGCAGCATAAATGGCTGCCCACTGCTCCGGGTGTATGTTCACTGTGTGTTCACTGCTGTGTGTGTGTTCACTGCTGTGTGTGTATACAGTATGTGTTCACTGATGTTTGTGTGCACTTTGGATGGGTTAAATGCAGAGCACAAATTCTGAGTATCGGTCACCATACTTGGCCGTATGTTACTTTCAATTTCACGTTCACTTCCAATAAACACAGTACACATACATATACTATGTAAACAAAAACTTTTATTTTGGATGCAATTAATCATTTGACTAGTTTTAATGCATTTATTTATTTGTTTGTTTGTTTGCTTATTTAAACAAACTTATTTTTATTCAATATTTATTTATTTATTTATGCCTGTATGTATGTATTCCAATGTTTTATCTTTTTTCATTTTTTTGTTTCTTTTATAAATTTATTTATTTGTATTTATTTATATTTATTTATTTATAAATTTATAAATATTTTATAAAATTATAAGTTTGTTCATTCGATCTTTCCTTCTTTGTTCATTCATTTATTCATCCATTCACTTTTCATTCTTTATAAAAATTCAACACCCTAGCAACCACCCACAACACCCTAGCAACATTTATTTTTGTTTAATTTTATTAATGTATTTTAATTCATTTTTATTTATCATTTATTCAATATATTTATTAAGAATTTTAATATTTCCTTATTTGTATTTTGTGATACAATTTTTATTGTCTAATTTTATTTGAATTATTTTACATTTTTTCTTTCATTCTTTCTTTCTTTCTTGTTTGTTCATTCATTCACTTGTTGATTCCTGCAGTTGTTCAGCCTTATTTATTTATCAGAATTCAACACCCTAGCAACCATCTAGAACACCCTAGGAATCACAGCATGACTTTTCCATGTGTTTATGTTGACTCTAAGTCGAAGTGTTGTGCTCTAGGGTGAAAGGTCATATTGTTCTTTCATTTCCTCCAAAACCAGACGGACAGCTGCTGGCACAACAGATCAGCAATACTGGAATTGAATATAGGTGGTGAATGAATAAATAAACAGACATTTCGTGTCTTCAGCATATTTATTGAGTTTATGTAAGGCGGCGCGTGGGGTCTTTTGTCTAGAGACCGTCGACCACGGTCTTGCACAACGTTTTCCTTTATTAGAACGGACATTTTTAAATCTGACGCAATATCTGGCAACCCAAACCACCTCTCTTTCACGCATATCACACACACACACACACACACACATTGATATTATTGTTATTTTTGTGCGTTTCACACACCTTCAGTGCCAGACTGAAACCCGTCAGACCGAGTGAATCGCTGGGAGAACACAAAGATTAATGATATTCAGATGAATGCTACACACAAAACGGACAAACAGTCTGGTTGGCTAAATCTGCACAGTTTCTGAGAGTAAGGATGCACAGGTTTTTACTGGATTTGACACAGTTTACAAGGTGTATAATATTTGTGAATCCAGCACGTTGTAGAATGAGCCTCATTTGCATGCCTAATGAAGATTGACCTCATTTAAATATGCGTGCTGCAGCACTCTAAAAGTGCATACGCAGCTGGTTTTGTTGGACGCTGTAATGTCGAGGATCAGATATGTTCAGATTAATGCAGTATCTTCACTTTCACTGTTATTTGTCACTGGAAACTTTAGGTTATTGGCTTCTAGACCGTTAAAGACAAACTGCCAGTATGAACATGAGTTTAGAAGTAAAAACATGATTCCAGGGCAGTTATTGTTTTTTTTTTTTTAAGAAGCTTTTGCTGACACCAGCGAACTCAAGTGCACTGATATTACTTTTACTTATTCTGTGACACAACAGTACGGTGGCCGAGAAGTGCAAAACAAATCACGATTCTGAAAACAAAATAACAAATTACAAATGCAAATGCAAATCTAAAAAACAAAATAACAATTCAGAAAACACAACAACAATTCAGAAAACATTATAACAATAAGAAAAAACAACGACAAATCCGAAAACAAAATAAGTCAGAAAACACAACGACAAATCCGAAAACAAAATAAGTCAGAAAAAACAACGACAAATCCGAAAACAAAATAAGTCAGAAAACACAACGACAAATCCGAAAACAAAATAAGTCAGAAAAAACAACGACAAATCCGAAAACAAAATAAGTCAGAAAACACAACGACAAATCCGAAAACAAAATAAGTCAGAAAACACAACGACAAATCCGAAAACAAAATAAGTCAGAAAACACAACGACAAATCAGACAAACCGGAAGAGGTAGGTATAGTTTGAGACAGCACCATTGGTTTGGGAATAGATTACTCATCGCTGACTGGACGAGACATCTGTCAATCAAGGTGTACAGGAAGAACCAAAAGAAGAACAGCAGAGTCATTGGTACAATACAGCTCTCCCTACACCCACCCTAACCCTACCCGATACTTTATTTTCAACTTTTGGGCCCGGTTTCACAGACAGGGCTTAGACTAAACCAGGATTAGGCCATTGTTCAATTAGGACATTTAAGTGATTCTTATAAATGTGCCTTAGAACAAACATTACTGGTGTGCATCTAAAGACAAAACAATGGCACTGATATGGTTTAAGACCAGTCATTGCAAGTTTATTTCAGTTGAAGCAGCTCAGACTTACATTTTAGTCTAGGACTAGGCTTAAGCCTTGTTTTTGAAACCGGGGGTTGGATTATTTCCTTAATTTTTATTGAAAATAAATGCCTTTCCGATGCGACGCTATACGAGATTTGAAAAGGGAGGAAAAAAAAGTTTGGCAAAAAGCGGCAACCCGGGTCGATCGCGTCCAAAAACACAATGCCACGCACTCTACCATCTGCACCACTGGAGCTGATGCTTTAAGAAGAATGCTGTTCTTCTTTTGGTTCTTCCTGTACACCTTGATTGACAGATGTTTCGTCCAATCAGTGATGAGTAATCTATTCCCAAACCAATGGCGCTGTCTCAAACTATACCTACCTTTTCCGCTTTGTCTGATTTGTCGTTGTGTTTTCTGACTTGTTATTTTGTTTTCGGATTTGTCATTGTGTTTTCTTATTGTTGTAATGTTTTCGGGAATTGTTGTTGTGTTTTCTGAATTTAGTTTTTTAGATTTGCATTTGTAATTTGTTATTTTGTTTTCAGAATCGTGATTTGTTTTGCACTTCTCGGCCACCGTACAACAGAGCTTCATAAATGTTTATATATAGACTTTCTAGAAATAGAGAGTCTCTAGTGGCATTTAACTGTGCAGTATATTCATCCACAGCAGTTAAGTGGAGCTTGTTTAACAGCAACCTGTCACTGAGGGGGCGGAGTCTACGAACAACACCATTTGATTTGTGCTTACTGAAGGGGCGGGGTCTGCGAGGAACACTTTCTGATTGGTGCTCAGTCTTCCACCTTTCTTTCTTTCTCTTTCTTTCTTTTTCATTCTTTTTGTTTTTCTTTTTGTTCATTAGTTTAATCATTTGATTGTCTTTTTGTTTGTTTACTTATTGATTGATTTAGTGATTTATTTATTTATTCCTCCAGCTATTCATTAATATTCATTAATTTATTCAGATTGTTTCTTTTGATATGCATTTGATCTTTCTTTTTATTTTGCTCAATTGTTCATTCATGCAATTCTTTTTTCCAATTCTTTTATCTTTCTTTTTTGTTTTTCCCTGTTGTTTATGCTTTTTTGTTCCTTTAATCTGTCTTTTTTTGCTAATTTTATTTATTTATGTATTTTAAATGTTCTATTTTCATTTAGTTGTTCATTCCTGTGATTGTTCAGTATTTATTTATTCATTCATTCAAATTCTTTGATATTTCTTTCTGTCTTGCCACGTCATTATGTTAGATTTTTCTTTTCTTCAGTGTTTTATGGTCATTCTTCTCTTTGGGTGACACTACAGTATAAATAACACCAAACATGAATGGACACTCATGGTTTCAATTGCTCTCATTCTTTCTTTCTCACGCTCTGATTGAGTTTCTGTTGTTGTAGATAAATTAAGCATGATGGAACATCTGCTTTCTTTCTCCAAGCAAAGACATGCTAATGTGTTTAGCTCTTCCTCTCATTTCTTATGCTGTAGTTCACAGTAGCTTTTTAAAACTACTTGGGACTTTGCTGCTCTCTCTCATGTAATTTCAAACCCAGTGTGACTTTCTCTCTTCTGTTGAACCGAAATGTTGAAAAATGATTCATTCTGCTCTTTTCCATACATTGTATGACTTTAGTAGGATTGAAAAAGAGCAGTGCAAACATTTTGCATAAACACAATCTAGTTTTGTGTTCTACAGAAGTCACAGAGGTGATGTGAGTGTGAGTAAATTATGTCCAAATTTTTTGTTTTTGCATTAAGCACTCCTTTTTGAAATTTTATTGAACTTATTAGTTTGGCTTCATGAACAAATTAAATATAGATAAAACAACAAATAATGGAATAAACAAAAAAATTAAAATGCACAAATATTTAGACTAAATTAATAAATAAAATACTGAACAATTGCAGGAATGAACAAAAGAAAAAAGCAATGAAAAAGAATAACTATTTTGAATAAATAAACTGAAAAACCGCATGAACAAATGGGCATAAAAGATCAAAGGAACAAAATAACCAAACAAAGAACAAAAAAGAAAGATCAAATAATTGGAAAAAATAAAAGACTGAAGAATTGCATGAATGAACGACTGAGCAAAATAAAAAAGATCAAATTAACAACAAAAGAAACAAGCAGTTTGATTAAGTGAATAGACTGACCTACTGAATTAATTTATAAAAAAATCAACAAACGAAACTGTCATACAGGTTGTATCAACAAGGGTGTGAGTAAATGATGACTGAATTTTATTTTTATTTTATTTTTTTCGTGAAACACTCCTTTTTAACCTTTAAAAATATAATAGAGTTCACAAAGTTTATTGACCTTCAAGCATTAGCTTTGCAGGTGGCGTTATAGTAATAAAACACAAAATGAATTGTTCCACATTTGTTTGCACATGTTAAAGCAAATGCAGAGTCTGTGTGTGTGTCAGATGATTTTCTCCAACCGTCACTTTTCCTGCTGCGTCACTCTCTCGGCATATGCGTCCATGCCTGGGAACGTGCCGTTGCCAAGTTCTGGTTGGCATGGTAACGCGTGTTGGATTAAAGTGTTTTGTGCAGATGTAGTTTGCTCTCTGATGGAGCTTATTTACAGTGAAGAGGAACAGAGACACAGTGGCAATAGAAATGATGAGATTTTCCTTCTTCTCCAGAGAAATTGCTGAAATCCCTCGCCTGTTTCGCTCTAATCACATTTAATGTGACTGATCCAGTGTTGTGTGAAACTGTAGAGTCTCCAGCGACAAGCGACTCCTGATTTAACATAGTTAAAGTACATACAGTCACACTGCCCTTTGGGAAAAGTGCACTATACAAGCAACTTACACAGAGTGCACTGAAGCTGTTCAAGTGGGCAATGTACTGTATGATAAACTAGATCATATCATCATAATTGGATTATATAATATCATTTAATCAGAGTATTTTTGGTTAAAGAATAAGGGTTTCAAATGAATTTAAATGAAAGATTAATGTACACTAAAAAAAACTAGAATATAGAGTTAAAAACAGTGATGAATGGCAGTGTTTAACAACTTGTTTTAGTACTAAACCAGACTTGTGCAGAGATGAATCATTGAATTGTTTCAGTTTGAATTGATCCATGAATCATTAGAATAAACCGATTCACTAAAATGATTTGGACTTTTTAATGCAACCAAAAAATCAAGCTATCGTGACCATGAATTTAAAAATCAAAAGAATTTATTTAGTTTAATCATGGCCATGAGTTAACTAAATGAGAGAAGAAAAAATAATAATAAAAATCCGCATATAAAATGAAATTAGCAGATAAGTAACAAATGCATTAATGTTTATTCTAACTGTATTGAGATTTTCACTGAGGAAATTAATAAATATCCTGCTCACTTTTCTGACTTTGAAGCATAGCCTACTGCCACAGCGATCACCTAAATATGAGCTACTGATAATGAAAACTGCTCAAACACAGTTTTATCCAGGCTCGGTTCCAGAATGAAATACTGAGGGTGCTTCAGAAATTAGTGAGTGTGCTCTAACCTCAATGCACATAAATTTTCACGTAGAATATATTTTTGTCATGTCCATTGCTCTTTCAAGTGTGAATCCCACATAAATATGCAAATGTCATTCCAGAAACTTTGCAGTGTGTATGTGGCCAGAAAACAAAAGTTTTATACAAATTCTGAATGGATTAGTCATAGCCTAGAAAACACACAAAGAGCACTCTCTTTATAATCACTAATGAGAGGATTCGCGAGCTTGCAAAACTGAGCAATGGAGAAAAGCTAGTGTTTTGAATGGTGAGTGGATTCTAACTTAAACGCCTCGGATTGGCAGTTGTGTTCAAGAAATCAACAGATATGTCTGTGATTGGCTACACTGCTCAACGGTGTAATTAACGCTTAAATTATATTATATACCGTAATGCTAATATTACAATCAGATCTAGTTTAGCATGTTGTACTGTATATTATCCCATTAAATAGCTTCAGTATACTTTGTCCTGACAGTAGGAGCATTTATTTGAGGTATTTTGCGTACTGTATGGTCTGTCAGTATATCTGATGTTGACCTGATATTGTCCCAGCAATTTTGCTGCATTTACTAGGCTACATTGTCAAAAGCAAGAAGGTGGTCTTTCAGGCGGTTTCTGCTGATTTCCTCCAGATGACCCCACTGACCCCTTGTGAGCTATAATAAGTAATTTCTGCTCTCTTCTGCCAAGCACCAAACTTCGCTGTTATTGATTCTCTCCAGACTTCACAAGCTTTGCCCGAGATGAAGACGAGCCTTCAAACAAAAGGGTGCTTGCAGTCGATATCGATTCTTCCGTGTGTAAGAAAGAGCGCGGGTGAAAATGTGTGTCTTTGATGAGCCTAAACAAGAATATTTCCTTCTGTTTTTCTCACGTTCTCTTTCAGAGGAACCGTCGAGGCGCGATTCGTCTACGTTTTCGTCCTCGGTATCTTGTTCACCGGCGTGAAGGACCTGTTACGCTCGCAGGTGATGTCGTCAGCGGTGGACAGCGGGCGGCTGAAGAGCAGAGGACTGTGGGAAGTGTACAGTGGTGTGGTGTTATTGGTGGCTCTGCTGTTCAGGGCTCATAATTTGCCCACGCTGGCCTGCTGTCTGCTCATCCAGACCGTCATGGCTCAGTTCATCTGGAAGAAGCTGCACTACGATGCTGCCCAGACCACCATCATGCACTACTGGTTCGGCCAGGCTTTCTTCTACTTTCAGGTAATGATGAGAGAACATCTTTAAGAATGGCTTGGTTTAGTGAAGACAATACTGGTCTGGTTTCCTCCATTAATGCATATCCATTAAATAATTGCAGTTTCATTGTTCTCAGGATGTTTTCACACGTTGGGGTCGATCTCTCGGCCTAAACCCAAGTTTTTTTCCATCGAGAGTTGAAATACTTTTCACATTGAATTTATGAATGATTTACATGGAAATCATAAATAAGGCTGATTGTCCGTATCTGGCACCGAACCTTGGTATGTTTGCGTTATCATCATTGCAATACCACCATTGAGACTAGTTAATGAAGGAAGCAAAGGCAGCAAAAAGGGAAGCGTTTGTTGAAATGACATGTTTTTGTCTGGTTTAACTAACAAGATTTTTCATATGAAGAACTATACTTTTGACTTTCTGCTGCAGTGTTACTATTGTTAACTAAAACTATTCAAAATAATTTTCATTAATTGAAAAAAAAGCTAAAATATAAATATTAAATAGGAAAATATTAAACATAAAACACTAATTAGAAATGTTGCCTTGACCACTGATATAAAAAATATTAGACATAAAAAATATGTAAAGATATGTTCAAATATTACTAAGTTACTAAAACTAAAACCGAAATACTGAAGCTAACTAAAACTGAAATAAATTGAAGATAAATAGAAAATGACAAAAGCAAACAAAAAAATTACTAAAACCTAAGTTAAAATTAAAGCTCAAAATATAAAAATTAAAAGCTAATTCAAATATTAAATAAAATATAAAATAATTATATTATACAATTTTAAATAATATATTGAATATTTCAGTATTAATAATTCAAAAAATCAAAATATTATAGTAGTTTATAAATGTTACTGCAAGAGACTCAACGACTGCAGTCTGCTGACTAAAATCTATTCCTTTGTAGACAAGAAAAATGCATTATACAGGAAAGCACTTCACTTCTGCAAATTAGGCTGGCTTGTGAACAGAATTTGAATCCTACCCTAAACCATATTGATCCATATGGAAGATGAAACAAACCTGAGTGCATAAATGCCCTTTAGTCTCATAAACAATGACGACAGCAGAATTCTTCCATTCATTTCAGATTTCCATTATAGAATCTTGACTCAGCAAAACGTGCAGGACTTTTCTTTACATATTTTACCAATTCAACCATAAAATCATCAGCTGCTGCTGCTGGAGACATTTTCAATAGCTTGTTTCTTTATTTCTAGCAGCAGGTTTAGTTACAGCCGTGACAGTTTGAAATCTGGAAAAAAAAACAATGAAGAGGCTTTCAGAATTAATATATTTTAGCAACTTCCATTGCAACCAATTGATGATTGTGAAAATAAATAAAATATGCATGTTAGGGCAACCAAAGACCCAATGACGCGTGGTTTCATTCCAACTCTTGCTAGTCGGTTGCGTTGTAATGGGGGCAAGACTTTTTCTAGACAGCATTTGATTAGACTAAAATATGTACAGTGCAACATGAGTGATTAATATTTTAGGTCTGTTTTTGAAATGTGCGTATCAGCAAAAAAATAAAAAATTACCCAACTTTATACTACTCATCAAATTTTGAATAATTAAGATGTTTTATGTTTTTGAAAGAAGTCTCTTCTGCTCACCAAGGCAGCATGTATTTAATCAAAATTCAGTAAAACTGTAATATTGTGAAATAATTGAATTCAAACTTTATTCCGTTTATAAATATTTTTCAAATTTAATGCATTCCTGTGATGCAAAGCTGAATTTTCAGCATCATTACTCCAGTCTTCAGTGTCACATGATCCTTCAGAAATCATTTTAATATGCTGATATGTACTCAGTTATTATTATTATTATTATTGATGATCAATTATTAGTAATCAATGTTGAATGTTTGTCAGTGTTGAAATACCATAATGCATCTTTTCAGGATTATTGGATTAATAGAAAGTTCAAAAGAACTGCATTTATTTGAAATAGAAATATTTTGTAACACTATAAAGGTCTTTAATGGTTTTTTTTTTTACTTAATTACTTTTTCTTTGTTTTACTGACCCAAAACTTGTGAATCACAGTTTCCACATAAATATTAAGCAGCAAAAACTGTTTTTATCTTTGATAATAATACAACATCACAGGAATAAATTCAATTTTAAAATATCAAAAATAATTTTTAAATTGTAATATTTCATAGTTTTACTGTTTTTACTTCATTTTTTTGCATCAGATAAATTTCGCTTTGGTGAGCATAAGAGACCTCTTTTAAAAACATTACATTTTTAATTATTCCAAAATTTTGACTTTTAATATAAATGACCTCAAAACTGACAGACATGCAATAAAAGTCACAAAACTTTTTTGTCTAACTGATGGCAGATGGATGGACTGTATATAAACCTGATCAAAATAATCATTTTTATAATGAAACATCGAGAGTAAATCAGATCAGAGCTGAGTTGCGGTGTGTGTGTGTGTGTGTGTGTGTGTGTGAAATGGAGGGTCATAAATGATGCTTTACTGGCCAATTATCATTTAAAGCACCCGAGCATAGAATTATGGTCTTGACAATGACATCATCATCGAGGGAAAGTCAGGGTCAATGCAACTGAACTGTCAAAGGACAGATATATTCTTCTCTCTCTCTAGTAATTAAGCAGGATGGAGGTGATTGTTAATTGTCACATTAATTTAGCTCATTTTGTCAGGCCAAGCCCTTTTTCCGCCCAGTCTGACACTGCAAACTAGCATGAAATAATGGGAGTAAGAGAGGCAAGAGGAGAGCGATTGAGGAGGAGGATTTTCCAAATCTGCCTGTCCTGACAGGAGAGGCCGGAGTGACAGACACAGCCTCCTGTGAGCCGCTGACAGGAAAGAGCGGGATCTGTTTGTTTGTTTCCCCTCTTCCTCATCCATCCATCAGCCGAGGGACCCTCAGACTCGAGTCTGTCAGCAGAGACTAGAAACACGGTGCTTCTCTCACCTCACCTGAATAACTGCAGGACGCCTCAAGCCTCTGCTGAATCACTTTACTACTGTTTATATCAGCCGTTTCCAAACATTCTCTGTCAACCCAACCAAATATTGAATCAAATATTTACCTGAAGTCCCACGTGAAATCTTAGATTAATATTTTAAACAATTTAACATTTACATGTTCTTGCTTTATGTTGGTTAATGGTCAGTTGACATTATTATTTTTTTTTGAAAATCTACTTTTAGTAGGTGCTGAAAAATATTTATTATATAGGGCTGCATTGTAGCAACTCATAATGTAATAACTGCACATAATGTAATAAGTATTACATTATTATTGTAATAAAATGTCCATAATAATTTTCTCAAAATGTAATCAAATCTTGAGCTCAATGTAATAACAAGTATTACATTATGAGACATTTATTACATTATAAACTCACCAAAAATAGTCAAATTTCATAATTGTAATAGGCTTTTAAAAATAAAAACATCAGTGCTTTCAAAATTGCATTGTACTGCACGTTTCATCATCCGTTGCTTAATTTCCATGCCCTTTTACATTGATAAACCACAGTTAGATCACAGTACCAACTACAGTACGGATGCTCTCATGGCTATCATTGTTTTTATTCAAGTATCAAAATATTCTGCGTTCCAGAATTCTGATGTTGTTAGAACACATCAGAGACAGGAGAAAAAACTGCTAAAAATGTGAATATGAACTATAAATGAGTATAATCGGTGTAGGTATAATAAGACTTGTTAAATATAATTATAATAAACAGCTACAGTAATAGTATTATGGTGAAGAATAAGCCAAAGACAAGTTTCTTTTTGTGTTATGTGAAGCAAGGGCATAGGTTTGATTTTGACATTGGTGGGGAAATAAAGTGTAAGCAGCCCAGTATAAGGGACAGTCAAAATAGTTTGTGTGTGTGTGTGTGTGTGTGTGTGATATGAGATAGAGATACAGAGATAAATGTCAAAATGCATCTCAGATGTGAACATATTTGCTTTGCTTAATCTTTTCATTTACAAATTACTTCTAAAAAGAAATATATATTTCCTTTTAAAAATAATTTGTGTGTGTGTGTGTGTGTACACAAACAAATGAATTATTAAAGGACATATATATTTATTTTAGAATTAATTTGTACATCAAAAGACTAAGCAAATATGTTCACGTCTGAGATTCATTTTAGCATTTATATAGAATAAACTAATAAACTATAGCTAAACTTTAGTGAGGGGACATTGTTCCTCTTAACATCATGAAAAAAAAATATTTTTTTAATTTATTTTGAGAGTTCCCCTTTTGTTTAGTTTAGCTCTCTAAACTGGGTGTGGCACAATGCTTTCTGTATGGATTTAATATGGAATGTTACTTAAATATGGGAGCAGTTGGCAATCTTATTTGCACGTTTTAAACACTTACAGTAGATTATGCTCTTTGGCTATGCATTAAATGCACTCCCTTGAAAGAGCGCAGTTTGCTGAAATATTTACTTTAATTTCTCAGGTAATTTCCGTGGTATGATAACAACGACAGTGGTTGCATATAAATATATTTTAATTGTTTGATAAAAATTCATGCATCTTCATTTTTATGACCAAATTTGGAAAAAAAACTAATAAAAGTCCAAAGTCTAATGTAGTAGATTGCATTATCTGCCTCAGGCAACGGCAGCACGGAGCACGAGTTAAATATTTCTTCACAATAAAAGTTCACAAGGTAGCCTAAGAAGCCTAATTTTCTTTTAATGTAGTAGCTTATTTTACATAAAACGATTATGCTTTGTGGTCAAATTTATTATCTTGAAAGATAATTATAATATTGTAAACATGAATTTAAATTATGTGCTGGTATTACCTTATGAACTGTGATTACATTATAAATTGCCACAGTGTGTTCATAATGTAATACATTTCTCATACAATAACCTATTACATTATGTGAAAAATTATTACATTACAAAAATTATTACATTATGAGCTCAAGACAAAAATGTAATATTACATTATGTGCAATTTTTACATTATGTGCAGTTATCACATTATGAGTTGCTACATGCATGTATACAGTATAGGGATTAGTAATAATCATAATAATACATTATTATTAATGTCCTTGGTTCTCTGATGTTGGTTGGTTAATGGTCAAATAACATTTAAAGATTTTTTAGTTAATTTTTTTTTTTATTATTATTTTTGAAATTATTTATATATAGGGCTGCATGAAAATTTTTTTTTGTTTGTTTTCTTTTCTTTTCAAGGTTCTCCGATGTTGGTTGATTGTTAAATGACATGATTTGTTTTAGGTAGTGTTTTATTTTGATTCGTTTTTATATTAAGAATATTTATATATAGGACTGCATGCATATAGGGCTTAATAATAATAATAATTATAAATAGTAGTAGAAATATCAGTATTTTAATCCTTTAAAATTGAAGATATAAATATATTACTGTTGTAAATTAAATAGTAAATTATCCTGTGAAATTACAAAAAAAGAGTATTTGATAATTATAATAATTTAATTTTACACTGGAATGTAAAATACTAATATTTACATCTTAAATTTTGCACTTTCAAACATTCAGATCCTCAAGGTTTTATTTTGGTGGAATACTATTGAAATGCTGTAAACTTCTATCCACAGAAATGTTGGAAATTATGCAAATGTGAGCGTGGTGCACATTGCGTTCCCAAAATGAAACACAGCCCAGAAGACTATACACTTATTGAATAAAATCTCTGCCTATGATTTTATAATCGCACTATACTATATTGAAATTAAATTTTTATGGAGATGTGCATCCGCATTTATTTATTTTAATTTAACAATCGATTATTATCTTTTCATCAACTCAAGAACCCCTATTTAGCATATATTTACAGTTAAGGGGTTTTCAAAGTCACTAGCACAAAGTATTAAAGGAGTTAACTCAAAAATATTAATTCCCCTCGCTCTCATATTATTCCAGACAGCCATGGCACATTCATTTTTGGGGTCTTTATAAAATATCAAAATGCATGTTAACCTATGCGTGTCAATGTTTTATGGTCTCTTCAGGGAAACTCTAATAACATCGGGACGGTGGACATCTCTGTGGGTTTTGTGGGTCTGGAGAGTTATGTGGAAGCACCTGCCATTTTCCTGACGGCGCTGAGCACCTACGCAGGACCGCTGCTCTGGGCCTGTCATCTGCTGTGTTTCCTCGGCTCACAGAGAGACAGGTAACACACACACACACACACAAGCTCATGTTGTAGGACTAGAGTTATATGATCTTGTAGTATTCTGAGAGAGCATATACCTGGAATATATTACATTTATAATATATTCACAAAGAAAACTGTTTTAAATTTCATTTTAAATGTAAAAATATTTCACAATGCTCTCTTGATGAGCTTTAGAGTCTTCTTTCAAAAACATTAAAAATTCAAATATTTGAACTGCAGTGTATTACGTGTTGTTTAGTTGATGTTTGTGTTTGAAGTATTCAGTGTGTTTTATTAGGAATCGAAAGCCGTGACCTCGGCATTGTAAGTATCAAGGTTAGTACTTGATACTTACTGGACTCATTTAGTATTTTTTTCGGGTTATAAGTTGAATTTTTCTAAAAGTGAATTATTTCCAGTAAATTCAGCTGCATTAAGTATCTCATAATCAAATTTCCAGTTCAGAGTTGTCAATAACCAAGTACTTAGGCGTCCAAGTAACACTTGGTCCAAGTCCAAGTAGATATGCTGACTTGTTTAAAGTTAACTTTAACCCTTTATTAGAACTTACTAAATCTTTGTTTTTATCATGGAAACCCCCTCCCCTCTCACTAATAGGAAAGGTAAATGCAGTCCCAAATTTTTATATTTATTTCAATGTTTGCTCATATTTATTCCCAAGTCTTTTTTCTCCAGTCTGGAAAAAATAATTTCTTCTTTTATCTGGAATAACAAACCCAGACGAATAGGTCTAAAGCATTTGTTTAAGCCAAAGGAGGTGGGAGGTTTGGCTTTGCCTCACTTTCAAACTTACTACTGGTCAGCCAACTTTAGAAACTTGTTATACTGGGTGCTACATGATTTGCAATTGTGTAAACCTCTCTGGGTCCAAATAGAGGCTATATGTTTCTCCCCAGTCACATTAACATCTTTGCTCTGTTCTCCTGTCCCTTCCACTCATAGTATCTTGATTAAGAATCCAATTGTTAAACATTCTCTGAGGATTTGGACTCTACAGCTTAAGGGTCTTTCTTCAGCTGCACCCATTGCCAGTAACGTTTCTTTTCCACCTTCTCTTTTTGATGGGGCCTTTAATATTTGGAAGTCACAAGGCTTAGTCACGATTGACCAGCTATTTATAGATAACAATTTTGCTTCCTTTGACCAACTTAAAAAACAATTCAGTTTGCCTAATTCACATTTATTCCGATATCTTCAAGCTCGAAGCTTTGCCCATAAACATTTTTCGGACTTCCCCGCTGCTCCACCTAGTGGTATTTTGGAGGGCATTTTACATCAGTATAGATGTATTAGGGGTGCCATATCAAATATTTATAATATAATAACAAACAAACCCCATCTAGTAGATCATTAAAATCTCTCTGGGAGGAAGATTTAAGTATTATGTTAGAAAATGAAACTTGGGATGCTGTCTTAAAAAGGATACATTCTTCTTCAGTTAACTCTAGACAGGCTTATTCAATTTAAGGTAGTTCATCGTATTTATTGGTCTAGGGGACAGCTTAGCAGGATATTTCCTGATTTGGACCCTACCTGTCCACGTTGCGGTGTGGAGCCAGCATCCCTGCCTCATTCTTTTTGGGCCTGTTCTAATTTATTAAGGTTTTGGGAAATAATTTTTAAGAGTTTCTCCAGACTCTTAATGATGTCATTGAATAAATATGAGCGCTGCACATTTCAAGTCAAAACGTGGCACGGATGTCTTTATTTGAATGTATCTGAAGGGAACCGACTGTCCTCAGAAACGTGTCGTTGGCAATTTAAAGGCAGGGTATGTCATTTTTCAAAAACACTTTAGAAAACTGTGTCGGGGCCGAGTACCAAAACAAACTTGTAGCCAATCAGCAGTAAGAGGCGTGTCTACTCGTGATGTGGAGGAGAAGAGGGTTCAGTGAACAGCCGAGCCGAGCGACAGAAAGATAGAGATGGCGAATAAAAAACAAAAGAGGAAAAAGACTGCGGAACGATAAGGCAAGAAGTAGGACCCGTGTAAATATCGGATCAGCTTTCCAGCGCTGGAGAGAACTCAAGGAGCGGAAGGCCTGCGATCGGACGCCAAGGTTGCTTTGTTTCTTCCAGATAGGCGAGTAAAATCGTGTCTACACCGGACGCGACGTAACAACTAAAGTCTGCCTACACTGAACGCATGTATTTAAGGCGAGAATGTAGTTGTTTAAAACTCAAATCTGTGGTTTATTTATAAAAACAGCGCCTATTTGAAAATGTGCTTCGCCGATTTCGGAGACATGAGCTCCACGCGATCACCGGGCGCTCATTGCTCATGTATCCTGAAGAGAGGAGCATAACCTCGGCTGGCTCTGATGTCTCTGTAGTGTATAAACATAACATATAATTAGTTTTGGGTAAATCTATCCAAACTACCGAAGATGCAAGTCCGAAATTTGCGTATGGTATTGAGAAACGCGTGCAGATTAACGTTACGTCAGCAGACTATTTGTCTAATCTTCTTAGTACTTTAGACTGATGGAAACGCAGACAGCAACAGGTCTTGGGGAAAAAATGTTCCTGGGAAAAACCTTCCTGGGACATATTGTTCCAGGTAATTTCAGTGGAAAAGCGGCTTATGTTTCACAGAACTAATCGTTTTCTGGGTTGCGTAGGCTACATATACGTGGGGCGGATCTATCAAAATAGGGGCGTAACCCTTTTGGGGTAGGGGCGTGTTTGTTTTGGTGATTTCAAATAACATTGGCTTCCAGAAATCGCTTACCCTGCCTTTAATTTCATTTTACCTATAATTCCTGATTAAGCAGCTTTTATGAGCAGGAGCTGTTTTGTGTACAGCCGTTACCTGGGAAAGCGCAGTATTTCAATAATTGGAATAATTGTTGTTTTAACGATGTGTGATTTTACATTATCGGTATTTTGCCAAAAACCAAACAAAGCAGGTTAGACTAGTGCACGCGCATTTAGAGTGTGTTCTTTCACTGCGTGATTAAGTCTATTAAAATGCATTTAGAATGATCACAAAATTGAAGATATAGGGGCAGAAATTGTATATATTTATATCATATAGTAAATCAATATCACACGAAGAGTGACGTTTTTTTCTCCAAAAATCAGCATGATTACATATAGATTTTTTACAACAGTTCAAAAAACAAAAAGTTAATTTAGATACTTGCATTTTAGACACCATATTGCCTGTTTTTGCTCTATTTCGACAACAAAAATAATTCCAAAACACAGCCACCATAGCACAGTTTTACTTCTCCGAGCAATGACGGTCGTTCTGAATGGATCAACTGTTTAAATGATTCGATTCAATCGTAATGACTCACTTATTAACAGTGACTTGCTGACACCTACTGGTGGTTTTAATTTAACGTTTAAAGTATCTTTTGATTTATTTATTTTTTATAATTTCAAACGAGTATTCAACATTTGATGTCTTGTATATCAAAACATTACTTCTGCATTTGTAACTTATTTATTTATTATATCTCTCATTTGAATTACTAAAATAGCTTAAAGCGAAATTAAAATCTGTAATAAAGATTTAAAATAAATGATTAAATAAAAAACTTCTTAAAATCACAAAGACTGAAACTTTAAAATAAAAATTTAATTAATACAATTTTAATAAATCAAAATATGAATAAAAACTATAATAGCATCTCAATTATACTAAAATATCTGTATATTTTTGCAGCTCTTTGGGAACATTTGAATTGCCATAATTAGAGTTTTTACACAAAGTGTGGCAAAGAACATTGTGTTTTACTCAACAATGGCCCCTTTAAAAAGAGTTGTATGCAATAATGCTGCAACAATATTCCGATGTGATGCTTTTTTATTACAAATACTGCAGTGCAGTAAAAAAGCTTAAAATGACTCATGAGTTAAAGGGCAATAACAGCGCTTCTGTAGTTCACTGTAATAGGGACGTCTTTTTTCCTCAAAGCAAACCTCTTCTTTCATTTTCTTTATCCTTAGAAATTTGTGCTGCTTTTTTTCAAAAAAATCTCTACATTTTTATCACTTTGAAATAGAAGACAGACAAAAAAGATTGTTTTCAAAGATGCAGGCCACATCCACATATCAGTGATGCGTAATTACAGAGCATTATGGGAATATTAATCAGTGCTAGACTTCTTAAGATAATTGTTTTAATGGCGCTTGAAGTGATCTGTCAGAGCGAATGAGGAATCGGGGGCAGTTATTAGAGCTCGAGCTGGTAATGATGGTACAATTAGAGCCACTCACAGAACAATGAATAATGGAAATCATACCGAGACAATCAGACTTCGCCCAGGATACACACACACACACACGCACACACACACACAGAGAATTTACTGGCCTCTTGATTTTTACACACTGAAATTATTCTTTAAGAGGTCATTCCAGGAGAAATCAAATTTTCCTTGGTCTTTTGAGCTAAAAGATTTCAATGTGCCATCAAAACATACTGTAACGTTCAGCACTCAAGACTTTCTCCGCACTCTGCAAAAGCGTTCTGACATCAGACACGTAAGACCACGTACATGCACACTGAGGTGTTCAGAAACTTTTTCCATCCAGTCATGATGAGGTAATAAGGAGCAAGTACTGTAGGATAGATACTGTTATTGCAAAACAGCTGGAGAACTTCAAGGGTTAGTTCACCCAAAAATTAAACGCAAGTCCTAATTCTGTCATTACTCACCCTCATGTCGTTCCAAACCCATAAGTCCTTTGTTCATCTTCAGAACACAAATTAAGATATTTTTTATCAAATCTGAGAGCTCTCTTACCCTTCGTAGACAGCAATGCAACTGCAATGTTCCCAGGTCCAGAAATGCAGCAAGGACATCTGTAAAATAGTCTTTGAGCTTGTAGTTTGGGCTTAACTCATAAAGCGATACAGTTTAAAGAGTTAATAAAGTAAGTCATGTGGCTTATTTCTAAGATAAACCGTTTGGTTTTGAGTTTATTATGGGCTTGTTCTTAATTGTTGTTGTTGTTTTTTCTAGCAATATCTGGCAACGCTAAGTCAAAGTCAAAACATACTCTGTGATTTTATTACACCACATGCAGAAAATACTCAACACAGATATGCGTTTAAAAACATCATTAACAGCTACAGTATTTGTTCAGTTCGGTTCTGTACACATTTCTGTGAATGCTGTTGTTACTACCTGAATTTCATGAGAGTTCATGTGGTTGTAGAATTAAAGGTGGGGTATGTAATTTTTCCAAAACGCTTTAGAAAATTGAGTCGGGGCCGAGTACCAAAACAAACTTGTAGCCAGTCAGCAGTAAGGGGCGTGTCTACTCCTGATGTGGAGGAGAGAGTGTTCAGTGAACAGCCGAGCCGAGCGACATAAAGATAGAGATGGCGAATAAAAAACAAAAGAGGAAGACGTTTGCGGAATGATAAGGCAAGAAGTAAGACCCGTATAAATATCGGATCAGCTTTCCAGCACTGGAGAGAACTCAAGGAGCGGAAGGCCTGCGATCGGACGCCGAGGTTGCTTTGGTTCTTCTCGATAGGTTAGTAATACCTTGCGTGTCTACACCGGAAGTGGCACGCCGCAATAGCTAAAGTCTGCCTACACTGGACCATTGCAAAACATTTGAAATTTGTGTCTTATAATGACTTCTATAGTATTTTGTCGCGCTGATCTCGTCCGTTGTAGACACGGTGTAACATTGTTTTTGCTTTGTTTCACAGAACTAATCGTTTTTTGGGTTGCGTAGGCTACATATGTGTGGGGCAGAGCCATCAAAATAGGGATGAGACCCTTTTGGGGTAGTTTGTTTCGTGTTTGTTTTGGTGATTTCAAATATCAACATTGGATTCCAGAAATCGCTTACCCCACCTTAAACAGTTGTCTGAACTGTGTGTACTGAACAGGATTAAGCACTAAAAGGTGAACTGACAACCAAATTGAGCTGCAGTGTGTATGTGGCCTTTGTGTAGCAGCTGCAGACCCTTCAGAAGGATCCCAACGTTAAAGCATGCCGCTGCATTTTATTAGAGTTGTTTCTCATTTTTGCATGCAAACACAGAGGGCATTTACATACTGTAAAAGTTTTAAAGGCACAGTAGTCTTAGGTGGGGTTTGGGAGTTGTTGTTTTCATCATCTGTAAATTAAATATTAATATTCATGATTTGATTTAAATAATTCTAGTGCTTAGACTGGTGTAGTTGTGATGAAATTCATATCTGGTTATCATAAATCACAGGATGCATGCATTATTTATTTGCTTTTACACCAGCACTTTAGTATTGCACCACCTTTTTTCACTTTGCAGTTGTAATGCCTGAGAAATTCTCTTCTCAAAATTGTATTCTCAGTGAGAATGATACATTGCTTGCAATTCTGAGAAGATTAAAATACATTTATGCCATCACTGTCCATAGAAGTGTGTGTAAACACTCCTCTTAATGGTATATTATGTCAGTTCTGATGACAATTTTTAATTAATTATTATAAATATACTACTAATTATTGAATTTTGAATTATTGAGGAATTAATTATTGAAGTATGAATAATAGCAACAAATATTAATAATAATAAGAAGAATTACAATTGTTGTTATTCCATTTTTGTCCTCAAGTACAAAGTGACATCAGTATAACACTGTCATTTAGTTATAGCAAAAATGTCACTGGAAAAAAAGTGTCTGTTTTAAACACACGTTTAGTAGTGCTGCAATTCTGATGCTGCTTTTTAAAAAATTTTGTCAATTTTTGCCTTTTAATTTACATGAAAATTGGCATTTTTGGTGCAAAAAAACTGTTGCTAACATTATAAATGGACTTCTTGGGAAATGGTTTTAAATGGTTCTTAGTTATCTAGTCTTTCAGAAGAAGAGTTTAGCCTCTGTTTTAGTAAGAACATCACAATGTGTGCAACATATCAGAAAAAAAGAGTATGGGATAGAAACAGGATGTTTGTGGGACAGATGGGCATTGTTTGAGCAGCATCCTGCACCAGTGGACTATTTGCATGGCTTGGGAGTGTTTGAATTGCACTCTTTGGACCCTGGAATCAATATGAACAGCTGCATTTGTGTCAGTGATGTCAGGAGTGAGCAAAATTCTAAATGAAAGAACTGGTAAAACTCTGAACAAATTAATCAGCTGAAATTTTAATGGAAGTTGGAATTTTATTTGGAATGACAAAAATAGGAATTTACTGAATTGCAATTCAAAGAAATTGAACATGGATTCTGAGAAAGCTCTTCTTCCTCACTGATCCACAAACTGTAGGTTAATTAATCAATCTCGATCAGCCATTCCATCTATAAGAGTTCTAAACTTTCAAACTTCAAAGCTATTCAAACTTTGCTTTTCTAGTTAACATTTTGTTGTATTATTTTCTTTGAATTTCAACCAATTTAGCTTCCATTCACTTTCAAACTTCTGCATCCCATTTTACTTCCTCAATTAAAATTCATTACTCAAATTGGACATTAAAAGGCATTTGCAATTCGCATGACCCTGGTAGATGCACTCTACATATCCCATAATCCCACATAAATGCAGAGGATCAAACTCTGCCTGTGTGAACCACCCACTCTTCATTTATAATAAGTCTGTCCCTGTGAGGCTCGAAGATTTCCCCTAAAGTGCTGTCCGACTATAGAGCCTGATAAATGACCGTCTTAAGTGGTGAGACATTCAGTCTGACATATATAATTCAGCATGCTCAGTCAGCAGTGTCACTACAGCACACACACAAGATCCAGGAAATGCTCTTTGATCAATACTCCGCTTTCAGCAATCCCAGCAGGCCCGGCTGACCCGTCCCCCATCTGAGCCGAGCATTTACACAATCCATTTGAGAGAGAGAAATACGGAGGGTTGTTAGGAGATATTTCATTTCCTCTGAGGCAACAGGTGCTTTGTGTTCAGGGATATTGAATCCGGCAAACAATCTACTACCCGAGTGTCTGAGGTGTGGATTTGAATTGCAAATGCCTTCATCCGCCGGCAAACTCCTCGTGAGGCGAAGAAGGACCACCGTTCTGTTCACAGAGATGTTTGTGACAGACGCGGGAAAATGATTTTAGGCAGTGCTGTCGGGAATCAGCAGCGGGGACTGTAATGTGGCTCTGCAGTTTACAGAAGATTCACTGCAAGTATGAGCAGCTCCACGGTCTGGAAATCAGCCGGTCTGTTTAGACAGGCGACCTGTCAGTCAAAACTAGACTGAACAGTATGTTGTTCCTCGGTTGATTCAGTATTAAATGTGGTTTGCTGTTGTTCTCTTGCATTGATTGATAGTGTGTCCAACAGAGCAGAGAACATTGTGTTTTCAGTCTGTCTACTCTAAGTAAACTGTATTGTCCTTTCTGTCACATTCCTACTTTGTAAAACTTGCGGAAGTAGTAGAAACTAACCAAGATTGCTCATGAATTCAGCATGTTACAACAGCAAAAACAAACAAATTTAAAGATACAGTTCACCCCAGAATTGAAAATTGTCATCATTTATTCACTCTCATGTCATTCCAAACCTCGTATGACTTTCTTTCTCCTTCAGAACACAAAAGAAGAAACAACATTAAATTACCATAAATGTAGTCCATATGCTTTGTGTCCCATCACAGGTTTGGCACCACATGACGGGGAGTAAATCACTGTCCCTTTAAATGTGTTTTGGTATTGATTTCTCCTGTCAGTCTTCGGATTTTGTCTTGTAACGTAATTTAAATTCACTGATTAGTTTCCAGGTTGAACCCTGCACCGCTATCTCACTTATCCTTGTCTAGTTCCCTTGTGAGCGTAATTATGCCGGAGAGGAAATCTCCCAGAATGAATCTCTCTCTCTCCCTGTGAGAGGGATTTTATGGGCCAGACTGCGGCAGTCCCTTTGGGTGGAAGAATGGAGTTTAAACTCACAACAAAACACGCCAGGCCATCGCGCTCATCAGGGGAGCATCTTCAGCTGGCTCGATCCAGCTTGCTGTTTGAGAAAGATCTGAGCTGCATGCTTGATTATTTTATCCCAATGTTTCACTTGTCATATCAGTATTGACAGAAAGCACTGTGTTTACCACTTTAGGGAATTGGGCTATCAATATTGATGTCGCCACAATAATAAATTTCCATTTTTAATGCAAGGCTGGTGCCGGAATGTCTTTGACTCATGTCCGCAGATCATAGAGCTTTTTCTGTTTGGTGCTGTACCTGCCCTACATCCAAATTCATGTGAACGAGGAATGAGGGCATTTGCTCCATGGAGAAACCAAACTCTCACAGTGCGAGTCAAAGGCTTACCGGACTGTTTGCACATTGAATCGCCTTGGGCTAGAGAAAAGATTTCTGATACAACAGCCTGCAATCCAGGAACCAGATTCTAGTGTCTGTCATATGAGTAAAACTTGTTCTTTCAGGCTGAAAATGAATATGTGTTCAAAACAAGAGTTAAATTGACAGAACGCTGTTTTATTATAGGTTGGGGCCATCTAGTCCAGTCCTGCCCAGTCTAGACCAGTTCAGTCCAAAGTAGTGTAAATCAGTCCAGTTTATAGGTTGAGACCATCTAATCTAGCCCAACCATTCAGTTAAATATAGTCTAGCTCAGTCAAATTAGTCCAGTAAAATCAGATTTACTTCAGTGAAATTTAGTCTAAACCAGTTTTATAGACTGAGGCCATTTAATCTAGCGGCTAGCCTAACCCACTTCAGTCTATTATAGTCCAGTCTAATCCATTTCAGTCCAACATAGTCCAAACCAATCCAGTCTGTCTTCAGCTCCAGTTTAAAGGTTGAGGTCTATTATCAACTCGGTCCAATTCAGTGCAAGGCAGTTCAGTCCAGTTAATAGGCTGAGGCCATTTAAACTAACCTAGCCCACTTCAGTTCATGCTAGTCCCTGCTCTTTCTGGTCCAATTCAGTCCCCTCTAATCCAAACCAATTCATTCCAAAATAATCTAGCCCAGTAACCTAGCCTACCAACTTCAATTCATGATAATTCAGTTCAATCCCTTTTAGTCCAGTCCAATTCAGTTCATTCCAATGTAATCTACCCCAGTCTAGTCTATTAGATTCAGTCTAGTTTATAGGTTGAGGACATCCAGTTTTGTCTATACTAGTACAGTCCTGCCCATTCAAGTCAAGTCCAGTCCAATTCAATTTAAAGTAGTCTAGTCCAGTCCAGTCTATCATAAACTCGTCTATTCCAGTCCTTCCCATCTAGTCCAGTCATGTGCATGCCAGTCTAACACAGTCTAAGCCAGCCTCATCAAGTCTATTCAAATCCATTAAGGTCACATTATCTTTTAGAACGTCAGAGTATTGCATCTAGACCTGTTGATGGCTGCGCCTTCAGACCATGGCAGGTGGCATTTGTCCTAATGAATGTACAATAGACGTTTGTCGTGAAACATGACATATAATCAAAGGTTAGTAAAGGATGTAATAGCTTTTCCATTAGCATTACGAGGAATGAACCACAGTCGATGAAACCTAATGGTTTTATGACTACAGTCTTTATAATGACACATATCATAGACTAAGTCCAGACCATAACCGGACTGCACGTCTTTATTCTGGTCTTTTTCTCTCTCTTTCAGGGCTCAGGGTCTTGGCCATGGCAGCTATTGCTTTGCGCTCCTGCGGTCCATCCCAGCCGTGTTTTACGTGGTTCTGGTCACTGGTCTCCGATACCACCTTTTCATCTGGAGCGTGTTTTCTCCGAAACTCTTGTACGAGGCCATGCACACCCTCATCACCTCCGCCGTGTGTCTGTTTTTCACCTTTATGGATCAGGAACGCTCAGCCAGACCATGAATACATAGGCAGAACCAAAGCCAAACTCAGGTACAGAACAAACGGTGCAGTTGAGTTTTGTAAACCAAAAGGAGAAATGAGAGAAAAAGCGATGGGAGAAGGTTTTTGGTAATTCTACTACAGTGAATGAGGTCAACGTTGAGAATTCAGAGCTTACATGGATTTTGCTCGCTCTGCTGACTTTTACTCATTTGTGTGTGTGTGATTTAAATTATTTTTATATTTTTTGAGGGGTCTTCGATGGTGCAGATAATGTATGGGAAGACTTGTGGGCATACATATGATAATCCCTCTCATTCGCTATGCAGTTTTCTTCCTAGAGCTTTTCAGATAATGGAGAGTGTAATTCTTTTTGTATCTTGCAATTTCCGTTCCTGACCATTGCTTCACCTCTAGAATAATATGAGATAAGATACATCATTAATAACTCTCCCCTCGCTGAGATCACAGCAGATGTAAACTCTTCACGCACTTTAAAGCTTTAAGGGATCTTTTAAATCATATCTAAACACAGCTACGTGTGATGTTTTAGTTTAATCTGCTTGTTGGGAATATGAATTGTAAACTGATTTATCTTGGTAAGTGTTGTTCTTTATCTCAGTGCTTAGATCTGGTTAATAATAAAACCAATCCTTTTCTGTTTGAGAGTAATTCATTTCTGCATGCTTTTTAATGTGTGACACAGTTTTGCCTCTCTGATTTGTTTTGATACAGTCGCTGTGTACAAGTTTTAAAGTTATGTTAAATGTCACTCATTAATCAATGACACTAGTTTTGCTTCCAAGGCTTATTCTCACCAAGGCTGAACTACAGTAGGTTGAAAAAAATTTACATTTAAAATAACTGTTTTCTGTTTGCATATATTTTCAAAACTTATTCCCTAGATGCAAAGGTCCAAAACTCCAGTCTTTAGTGTCACATGATCCTTCAGAAATCATTCAAATATGTTGATTTGCTGCTCAAAAAATATTTTTTATTATTTTCTTTCTTTTCTTTTTACTATGTGATGTTTTGCAATGAAAATGGGTGACATTTTTGTTTTTTCTATATTAAATAAATGTGAAGGGATCATACATTTTTAATGTTTCTTATTGTTACTGTCATGTTGAAGTCTGTAATGTCAAGTAACATCAGGATGCTGATGCAAGATGCATTTCAAAATCAGAACTGATAAAGGAATAGTTGAGGATTCTGGAATCATTTGAATTGTTAAACTCTGTACAATTCCCAACCCTAACGGTAGTAGGAAGTGGGCGTTTGAGATGTCTGTTTCCTCCCAGTGAATCATGCTCTGCTTTGACCTTTTTATTGGCTGGAGAAGTTGATTTTGTAACCTAATGGCTTTCTGAACTGCAAACATCCTCCAGGGAAAGAGTGGAGAGTGTAGAGTCTCTCTCACTGGAGCGACCGCAGTCTGGAGGTTTAGTTTGACCTCTGGGATTCAGTTCAGATCGCACTGTGTTCTGAGTGCCTGATTTAGAGACCCGTAGAGTACACTAATTGTACCTTTCCAAGGGTAAAAATGCTCAATATTTGACATTTGAACGATTATCCTTCATTTTATATAAGGGGTAATGTTCACTCAGCTGGTCATTATGGCTAATTAAATCCCAGCACGTAGTGCTTCATCCTGAGGGTGTTTATTTTGCAATCATGACTACGACTGTGCATTATTCTGCTTATTGCACAGCAGCTTACCAAATAAATGCACATTACATATTCATTTGAGTTCAAATTACGTGTTTATGTGAGAAGAAAGAGAGTACAGTGATTACAGTCATTTAAAAAAATATGACCATGTAATACTATGACTGACTAATCAGAATCAATTATTCCAGAGAGCCGTATGATAAGTATTCATTTATTACTGCTGTGAGATTTCATGTGGTAAATTATTAGATGTTTTGCAGTTTCTTATTTAATTTAAAGGTTCAACAAAAAAATTATATTATTTACTCACCTCCAGGCCATCCAAAGATGTAGATGAGTTTGTTTCTTCATCAGAACAGATTTGAAGAAATGTAGCATTACATCACTTGCTCACCAATGGATTCTCTGCAGTGAATGGGTGCCGTCAGAATAAGAGCCCAAACAGCTGATAAATACATCACAATACTCCAGAAGTAATCCACATGAAGTTGCATGTTTGTAAGAAATTGTTGATTACTTGTAAATAATTGTGATGTTTTTATCAGTTGTTTGGGCTCTCATTCTGACGGCACCCATTGCAGAGGATCCATTGGTGAGCAAGTGATGTAATGATACATTTCTCCAAATCTGATGAAGAAACAAACTCATCGCTATCTTGGATTTCCAGCCAATTTTCTTTTTTGGGTGAACAGTTCCTTTAAAATTTCAGTTTGCATGTCTTTTCGTTTTTTAATGTATTTTGTTCTTTTTTTAAAATCACTTCTTAATGTTGACCGTGGTGTGTGATAACCAGTGTTCTTCTCAGACTAACCAGTGTTCACTAACTCTCTCAGTACTTGCTTTGAAGCAGCCGTGGGTCGGTTCATTCTGCTCAGCAGGTGAAAAACGGTCAAGGAGAGCAGCAGATGTGAGAAAGTATGGGAAAGCCTCTCGAATTAAAGCCCTGAGACTGATTCTCTGTTACCTGTCCATCATCATCTCTCTCTGTCAGTGAACAGGAGAGTTAATGTGTTTTTAATGTGGTTTTCTGTCCATCCGTCTCCTGCCGGTGCCCTTAAAGACTGTGTCCCCCGCCAGAGCTGCTGTCCTGCACTCTGAGCTCTTATCAGTCATTGAGCAGAGCTCAGCCGCTCCACGACATTCGGACACACTCCCTTCTCGACTGTCACTGCCTCTTTTTCTCATATTGTCTTCATACTCTGTGTTTTTCTGTCCCACTTTTTCCACAGCTAAACCTTGTGGGTTATTTCCCTTATTTTCTTCTCCTCAGTTCCTCTCGCACTGAGCTGTCTTGCTGCCTATACAGCCAGCTGACGTCTGTGTTTTTTATGATTACTTTTAATTAAGACAGGTCTATAATACCTGGAGGAAGCGATCTGTTAACATTCCCATTTATATCAGCTCATGACAGCGAAAAGTAGTTCAGGTTTTAACATTGAGTGAAGCGGATCGGTGTCAGGTTTAAAACAATGGATCGATCGGATTAATCTCAAGTGTGTTGTGCATTTGCATTAAACAATTATATAAGATTTAATGCACAAATAGTGATATCAATGTACCAATGTTATGTTCTAATAAATATAAAAGTATACATTGTATTTTATCTAATTTTATCGTCATGTTTTGTTTTGCTCCAAAGCTGCATTTTAGAATAATTTCTGAAGGATCATGTGACACTGAAGACTGGAGTGAAGATGCTGAAAAATTCAGCTTAGCTTTGCTGGAATGAATTGTATTTTAACTTATATTTGAATGCATAACAGTATTTAACACTATTACTGTTTTTACTGTAATTTTGATCAAATATATACAGCCTTAGTGACTTTAAAAACATTTTTTTAATCTTTTAAAGACCTCACACTTTTAAATGGTAGTCCTTTTTGACCAGCTTTGCTATCTCTGGCATGTATACTAGGGTACTTACTAGGGTTTATTAAAGAGCTCATTAAAATCTTCTTAATCAGTATTTTAGTCTTGTTTTTTAAGTAAATATATCTAGACACTTGTACAACAATAAAAAAAGTATGTTTTATTTAAAAAAAAAAAGTTTGTTGTTTTACTTACTTGTTTTAAGCATAACCTTACTACATTTTATTTGATTTATTTACATGCATTACATTTATGCATTTACCAGATACTTTTCTCCAACATGACTTAAATTGTATTTGATTTTCTGGGGATCGAAAGCATGACCTTTCCGTTATTAGTGCCATGCGCTACTGTTCGTAAACACTTCGTTTATGCTTAAAACAAAAAATAAGTTCAGATTTGTTTTCAGAGACTATATATATATATATATATACATACAGTGCCCTCCAAAAGTATTGGAACAGTAAAGACAAAATTGATCTGTTGGCTGTGGAGTCAAGACATTTACAAATAAGAATAAAAGATGAATAGGAGACAAAACTACAGAATGTCACATTTTATTATTGGGTGATTCAACACAGATGTTTTACCAAATAAAAAGAACAGCACTTTTAGAGTTCATATTGGAACAGTTGCCTCACAGATCTTTCTAAGTGATCAGCTGTGTCCTGTTGCATTAATTCTTCAGATATTAAAAGCAGGGAATGTGTCGTATCAGTTATATCCATTACTTCTGCATACTGAATCTTGCATTCGATGATGACACACAAACCAGGATGAAGATGAGGGAGCTGACTTTGAAAGAAAAGCAAGCAATTTGGATGCTAAAAGAAAAGAGGAATCAGTTAGAGCTCTAGCAAAAACAAAGGGCATGGAGAAATCAAGAGTTTGGAAACCACCAGCGACACCAGCAGCCAACAACGACCTGATCGGCTGAGAAAACAACAGTAGTTGATGACAGAAAAATCATAAAAGCTGTGAAAATGAATCCTAAAAGACGATCTACTACAATCTACTGTCCTCAGGAGACTTTGACACAGAATTACAGATGCTACACAGCAAGATGCAAACCTCTGACCAGCACCAAAAATAGAAAGGCAAGATTAGAGTTTGCAAAAAAGCACAAAGGTGAGCCAGAAGAGTTTTGGAACTGTGTTTATGGACCGATGAGACAAAGATGAACATTTATCTAAGTGATGGGAAAGCAAAAATGTGGAGAAAAAAAGGGAACTGCAATGATCCCAAGCATACAGCCTCATCTGTAAAGCATGGTGAAGGTGGTGTCGTGGCATGGGCATGCATGGCTGCCTCTGGAACAGGCCCTCTCAACTTTACTGACAAAAAAAGTGATTTAAGAAAATGATTTAATGCAGTGCTTCTCTCTGGCTTTCATGGATGTTTACTTCACTCTCCCACAGAGAGATATTTTCTAGCAGGAATTGAAGCGTCATGTGACGTGCTGTGAGCCTCAGTGTTGCTTTCTCTCTCTCTGTGGATAAAGTTTCTCTATTTAAATTCTCACTTTTGAACTCTGTGTGTGTTTGTAGGTTTAAGCACCTGGAAAAGCTTTCAGCTTTCTCAGCCTCAGCAGGATTTATGGGTTACGTTTGTGTAGTGTGTGTGTTGCGAGTGTAATGATGGGGCTGTCAAGGAGCCAAAGGTTTGTGTTTATGAGGAGAATGAAGCTTATAGAAGTGTCACGGTTCACCTGCGGTGGATGGCAGGTAGAGATAGTGATTTCCCCTCATTTAATCCCTCATTTAAGCAGAGCTCAGTGTGCAGATGGGCTGGCTGGGACGCGGGCGAACATCTCTGAGCAGCCACCCGTGACTTAATTTAAAATCTGCAAGAAGTGCAGCTGTAAACGCACGGCATAATAGAACCGAGGAGCTCTGTTCCATCCGGTCTATTTTCATCCGTTTGATTTTATTTGTTTTGTTGTTGTTTGTGCGTGTCGGACCGCAGCTGGAAATAGCTGAGCATGAAGCAACCCTCTTGTTTTACTTCCTGTGATTGGATCATATTCTCGTACATAATCAGTTTAGACATCTAACTGGGTTTTGCACCTGTATGATATTTTATCCTGTTTTCAGAGACTATATATGTTTTTTTGTTTACTGGCACTTTAAAATTAACATTAACAAAAGTTTTTTTTAAGCAACTTTACTTTTCACTTGTCATATTGTTGTATGCAACTTTTCTAAAATCTTAGTAATACTTAAAATAATTTGTTTTAGATAAACATTGTTGTCATAAAAGTTACTGCAATAATGGCAAACAATTTTTGAATGCAGCATTACTGGGTTTCATGAATAAATAAATTCTCAGATGATAAAATTAGGTGCCGCCCATATTTTTTAACCTTTGAATATCTGTATTCACAACCTACTGTTCAAAAGTTTGGGATTTTTTATTTATTTATTAACATTTTTAGTCAACAAGGATGCATTAAATTGATAAAAAGTGACTAAATACATTTATAATGTTACAAAAGATTTCTGTTTCTATTCATCAAAGAATCTTGGGGAAAAAATAAGCAGCACAACTGATTATAATAGTAATTCAAATGATTTCTGAAAGATCATGTGACACTGAAGATGCTTTGTATCACAGGAACAAATTACATTTAAAATTGTATTCAAATAGAATATAGTTCTTTTACGTTTTAATATTTCACAATATTACCGTTTTAAATTTTGATCAAATAAATGCAGCTTTATTAGCATAAGAGACTACTTTCAAAAACATAAAAAATCGTACCAACCCCAAACATCACATTATTGTGTGAATTCAGTTCCGTGTTGATTTTAGCAGTCTTTCTTTTATCAGTAAGATTGTTGGCGGTTTTTATTTGTCAGTTTTTTTCTTTTTTGATTATGTACTATCCCTAAAGACTTTAGTTTTTCTCTAATACGATGAATGTTGTGATTGAAAACCATCATTATACTATTCTGTCAACTATCAATATTTATTCTGCTTCTGTTTTGTGATACTTTCCTCTCCATTGTGTTGTAAAGCAGAGCATCTTTGAACCTTTCTCCCAAATAAAGCACCTGCATTCCCAAGCGTTGCTTTCCTCTGTAATTGCTGGTGGATGCGGGTCGATGGGAGATTGATGTGATCGAAAAACCAAGAAAGAATGAGAGAAAGCTGGAGTCTGCCTGCTACCACAGGCATCTAATGGAAGGAGCAATTTGCCTGCTGGAGTCATTTAAAGCAGAAGATGGATTTGGGTCTCTTTAGGCCTTTTGTTTAGAGCTACAGTTTAATAGTAGCTTATGAAATGTCCTAGACTGCTTCATAAGAGCCAAAACCAATCCTATTCAGTACAGGAGTACATCAGCAGGAGTAATATGGAGGCAGAAAATCGCCACAGCTGAGCAATTACCTTCATCTCAAACTTTAAACACACTCTATCCTACCTTAAATAGAAATGGCCTAAAGACAGTATGGATAGAGTAAATGGCGAGGCGACTGTAATGTTTCGAGACGTGATCCGAGGTAATGATGTCTGACACTGAAAGTCAAAATACTAAATGGCGTACAGCAGTAATATTGCAGTGACGTTTCAGCTGCCAGTTTCCCTGATTCTCTCCTGTAAGTATATTTCAGTAGTTAACCATGTATGATGAGTTGTTTGAATTGAATATAGTGAAGAAATAGTTCATGAAAAACATTATAAAAGCAGCCTGTACTTATTCAGCACTATATTTCAAGTCTTACGATAGCATATTCAACCCTGACATGACTTGGCATTTTTCAGGGAATAATGACTTAAATTTCAATCAAACTTTACTTTTTGCTGACCTCTCCATTGTAACCCAGTATATGTCGGTAAGATTACAGTTCAAAGGTCACTGCTTCAACGGTAATGGAAAGCTAAATGCAATGAAAATGCAAACGCTTCGCTGTATCAGGTCTCAAGCTGGACTGAGGTGAGTATTGATTTAGAATCTGTTTTGATGAAGGAGTCTAGGATCTTAGATCAATACTGTTTTCCCTCAGACAGTCCTGCTGAATTGACCAGTTTAGACCAGCAGGATTTCATCTCTTCGTTGGGTCTGGCTAGTTTGTGCAGGTGGACCTGGGTATCTGTGTCAAAATAAGGTCTGAAGCATATTATACACAAAAATATGCAGATGTGAATGCTTAGATATAAATACAGATGTGAATGCTTAGACAAATCGCAAATTGCATTGCATTTAGATTCTGAGGAACCCCAAAAAATGCCTGAAGTATCTTTTTATTTTTACAGCTATATCTGCTCTTTCTGACTGATCTCAATAACTAGTCAGGTGGAGACACCAGCATCCATGTTGATTATAACCGATAGTTCTGTCAACAGTAAGTTAAAGGTGGGGTAGGTGATTTTGGAGGTGCTAGAAATAGCAAGCTAGCTTTGAAAGCAAGATCCCTGCTTCATTAGAGTATTACAGTACAAAGCACATAATATTACAATAATACTGCCTACCATTCTCAGTTGGTCTGCAATAGCGTAATGGAACGCGCTGATGACGGAGGCCTATCACGTCTGTGCAAACAGGGTGTGCGGAGGTATGCAAATACATACGTTGACAGGCAAGTAGAACAGCCTATCATAGCCCTCGGTCTAAAAAGTTTCTTTATAGCGCAATTACATTTTTAAAATGAGAAAAAAAAAGAACTGTTCATTAAAAAGTTATTTGAGGGACCAAAAATGGTTCTCCAAAAAACTGTTTTTGCAGCGTTGCCATGTTTGGTTCCCCAAAGGAACCTTTCAGAGAGCAGTTCTAAAAAGGACAATGTCTTTTTCTTTAGTGTGTAGAAGACTATTTTAATAATCTAAAGAACTTTATTCCACTATAATGAACCTTTTGTGGAATGGAAATTTTCCATAGATGTTAAAGGTTCGCATGGAACCATCAATGCCAATAAAGTACCTTTGTTTATAAAAGTGTATGGCATTGCTGTGACCCCCCTTTGGATCTTTCATTTTTAAGAGTGTATACAGAAACTGCAAACTGTTTACATCACGACTGGAGGCGCTCATAAAACTATCACATTAAAACTCAGTGAAGAAAACACTGAGAATAAACCTGCTCTATACCCAATGGACCGCTGCTTTCCTCAGCAGGAGTGAATAGGGCTAAATTATAACAGAGGCTTAAGGAAAGTGCAATCATTGCAAAGCTGAGGCACACCTGAGATCACAAACCCTCTCAGCGTTCTGTCCACTCCAAAAAACCAACAAAAACCTTTTCCAGGCCCACTGGTGGACTTTCATTAGACACCAGACAATAGCTCAAAGCGGACAGGCATCTCGCCGGACAGAAACAGGCTGACACGGCAAAGTCTGGAGTCTGCTCTCTAATGCACCTCCTTGTATGTTTGTGGCTGATCGTTCAGATTTAATGGAGGCTGTTTTTGTTCCGAGCTCCTCCTACAAGATTCTGACCTAAAGATAAAGAAAAGAGAAAGCAACGGAGAAGAAAAAGCACGTAGGAGGAAAGCAGCGAGCATGAATATTCATCCCAGGCGGTCAAATCCAAAGGGCTTTTGGTAGCGCAACACGTCTCTCAGGCTTGCTCCGGTCTACATTGTTATTCAGAGAGAAACACTGAAAGATTAATGAAAAAAGACTAAGTTTGTCCTGTTTTGAATGTAGTACTTGGCATTCAAATGACTTCTAAGTGTTTCACAAACAAGCAAGTGGAAAGAGTGAAACAGTAGCTGAGAGAGAGAGAGCTATCTGTCCTCTGTCTGACCTTGAGAACAGTTCTGTAGTTTCCTCATGGTTTTTTTATTGTGTTGGATTCACCATGAGTGTTTTCAGTTTTGTTTTTGTTTTTTAATTTTTTTATTTGATTATGTTAGGCCATACTTAATGGTTGGTGTGTGTGGAAGCCTATTTCCATCATAGAATACAAAAAAAAAAAAAAAAAAAACAAACAAAAAAAAAAAGGTCATTAAAACTTCTCACAATTCAGACTTTCTTTCACAAAATTGTGAATTTATATGACTATTTTATCTTAAGAGAATTGCAAGACAAAAAGTAAGAATTGGGAGAAAAGAAAATCAGAATTGCGAGACACAAACGGAATTGTAAGAAAAAAAGTCAAAATTATGAATTGTGAAATATAAATTCAGAATTGTGCGAAAAAAGTCCGAATTGTGAAATATAGCAATATGATAAAACCACTTCGACCCTTTGAGTTAAACAGGCTGTTTTTCATGTAAATGTCCTCTGTTATAATCAGCTGACTTCTTTGCATGTGAAATGAGTAATAATAACATTTACTGGTTAATGTGGACAGTTATGCGATCATGTAACATTACAAGCCCTTTTGCAGCTTAATTAAAAAAAAAATTTTGTTTTTGGACTAATGATAATTTTTTATAAGATTATAAAAGTTCAAAAGAACAGCATTTATTTGAAATCGAAATCTGCAAAATTATGTCTTTACTCTCACTTGTGGTCCATTTAATGCATTTTTGCTGAATAAAAGTAATAATTTCTTTAAAGATAAAAAAAATATATATTGTGAACGGTAGTACAGTATATATTACATAGTTCTTTTATTAGAAATGATCAAGGAAATTTCGATTTTTTTTAGAAAAAGCCTAAAGTTACAGGGTTTTCATGGGCACCAGTAGAGTGTATTATTGTAATAAATCTCTTGTATGAATCTGTTTAGTCCAGTGAATGGGAGAGTCTGTCTGAAGCGTATGAAATCCACCACAGGAGAACCCGTCTGCGGCTCTGAAGGTCCTCCACATGCCACCCGCTGCATGATAAACAGAATCAACCAAGGCAAAGAAATATGTGTGCATATGCTGCTGGAGAGATGACTGATAAATCTACAGACAACATCTGAAGGGCAGGACATGCAAACTTGTGATAATTTCAGGAAGACAGAAGGATGACTAATACATAATCTCAGCACAGGTGCTCTTTGTTTATATCTAGTTCAGCAAACAAACATTAGCATCTTCTCATTTAAAGGTGCCATGTTTTGCACTTTTGTAGGATTTGATTTTCCCCCTTCTAAATGTTAATCAATAATGTTAGTTATTTAAAAAAAAAAATTGCAGGATTTTTCTGGAATTAAACAGGACTGTACCTTTAAGATTTCTCTAGGTAAAAAATGCTGTGAAATAAGTAACAAAGCTTATATAATGTGACAGAAGTGCCACACTCATTTACATATGCATGTTACCTCTATATGATTGACTAACCCCTTCACATAAATTAAAATGTTTTGGAAAACAAAAACAATGTAATCATGAGATATTATTATTGTAAGCATAATTAAGAACTAAAAATCAAATAAGATTTAGAATCAGAATTAAGAGATGGAATGGCAATTGAATAAAAAGATGATGTTGCTATTGTTAGAATAATTACACTGAAAACAATTGGTGTAGAAACAATTTTTTCCCAGAAATTGCTGGGAAGTTTCACAATTAATTACAAAAAAATGGCAAGTAACACACTGAATTAAACAGTTTTGAATTAGAAAAACGGAAACAACATTTTTGTTTCCATATTTATTTTAGTGTTATGTTTGGTTTTTGGTGGGATATGCTTCAGTAATCTTTGCTGCAATTTTAGTTATTATTATTATTTTACAGTGTAACAGTTTAACAGTGAACTGTTCTGAAATGATCAGACTTTGACCTCAGATTCTCAAGAGTCTCGGCTGGAATCTGAGATGATGTTGCATGAACATGATCTGCAGAGGAACAAATCTGACGTGAGCTGCAAAACTGTTTTGTGTTACTTGTTTTTCCTGCTCCAGGCCTGTTGTTCTACATTATTCTATTGTTTCTGAGTTACTGCAAACACACACACACACTCACACACACACACACACACACACACACTCACTCACTCACTCACTCACACTCAGAACATGAACAGGTTTGCTGCTGTCCAACTCTGTCTTGCGGTTACGTTTCTCTTTTTTTGTCAGCCGCTGAATCTTCACAGCTGTCCAGAGTCATATTGGGTGTGATTTGTGTCTCTCTGTCTGGCACTTTCAGTATTATAAGGAGCACAACAGTCAGAGCCAGTTTCCAGAGATCAGAATGATTCCTGCTGGAAGGGATGACAAGAGGACAATGCTTTTTTAGACCTTGTTTAGTTCAGGTTCCTGAGCTGCAAAGAGTCTTATGCTGCATAAAGGTACTTTCAGGTCCTCAGTGACGACAGTCAAGTGTTGCAGAGACAAATGATTACAGCGTTGGCCAAAAACACAGAATACGTGTCTGGATTAAGAGTGTTGACCTAATGAAACATGAAAGGACTGGTTCAACTGAAACTGAACAGATTTGGAGAAATTTAGTGTTATATCACTTGCTCACCAATGGATCCTCTGCAATGAATGGGTGCCGTCAGAATGAGAGCCCAAACAGCTGATAAAAGCATCACATCCACAAGAAATCCACATGACTCCAATCCATCAATTAACATCCTGTGAAGCGAAAAGCTGTGTGTTGGTAAGAAACAAATACATCATATTTTTAGGCATTTTAACTTTAAACCATTGCTTCTGCCAAAAATCTATAATCCATAATAACGCTTCCTCAAGTTAAAACAATTTAAGACTGTTTTTGGGCTTGATGTGCACATTTCTCTCCTGATTCAGAGGAGACAACTTTTCACTGGAGAAAGCAATATTATCGATAGATGACTCATATTTTTGCTTAAAGCAATTACTTGTGGATTATTGTGATGTTTGGATGGCCTGAATGTGAGTTCATTTTCATTTTTTTCAAGCTTTATTATGTATTTTATCATACGTGTTGCCTTGAAAATGAACCCATGATTGAACCAGCTGAGCTGTAGCAATGCTGTTATTAAGATTTAGTTCCCAAATAATTAACAATGTAAACAATGATAGTGATGTTTATGTTGTTTTCATAATTATCTACAGTTGTTATGACCCTTTTTATTGGTCTCGTAAAATAATATAGTTGTGAGATAGCTAAATGTCTTGTTTCAGGGGTTTCGAATTCAAATTGCAAGCATAATTGAGTATTTAGAATCAGAATAAAAAATGAATTTAAAATCAGAACGAGAATTAAGTAATGGAATGGTAATTGTAATCAAAATGGCATTAGAATAAGAAGGTGTTGCTTGTGTGATTTAATCATTATCAACTGCATTAATGATTCAGTGCAGTTTTTATGACTGTTAAATGACTGAATGTTTTATTTCTCTTGTAAAAACAGTGTTTTCTCTTCACCTGAACATATGTTCATGTCTTGAGTGATACTGACACACACCTGCAGTGTTTTACATATGAAATGCTTGAAACATCACAAGCACCTCTCTCTCTCTTGCTCTCTCTCTCTCTCAGAATGGAGTGATGTTTCTTGAGTCCAGAGAGAGTGACTGTCTAAATACTGCATACAGCAGACTGTGAGATGGAGTGTCTCCTGTATGTTTTCATGCTGTCTTTCATTGCGTTCCTCTCCCTTCACACAGTGTTCACTCTCCTGTGGCACATTTAACACACACACATGCACCTGCAGACGTCTTGTTCTCTCACTCTTACTCAGACAAGCACCAAAGAGCTGATTCCCACCACACCTGTGTCAGAAACAACACACTGAATCCAGTCAGCTGATCTGAGGGAGCAGGAGAGCCGTGAGTGTGAACATGCTGGAGAAAAAGTGTCAGTCTGTGAGACTCAAACTGCACTACGTCAAAAACTGGGTTATTGTTAACTACAACTAAAAAATGTAACTTATGTAACCCAATAACTTATTTTATTTCTCATTTTTATTTAATCTTAAATACATAAAATTAAATAAACAAATTAAAAACTACAGCAAAACTTAAAATGAAAACAGAAACTAAAAATAAAATCGAATTCAAAATAAATAAAGTAAAATAACTGTTTATTAGTGCTAGTCAAGCTTTGTAATGCTCATATGTTAGTGATTTGAACACAATGCTGACAAAGAAAAAGTTTTTAAAAATTTTTGTTGCTTTTGTTGTTTGTGTTCACTTACATAATGATACCAGATGGTAATACCATGGTGTGACAGGAAACAGAAACAATGCTTCTGGATTACTGTTCTTCTAAAGGTTTAGATGTTCAGTGACTTGTAGAAAAACACTGTGCCAGAGGCACACTTCAGTGACCATATGAGATGCTAATACCATGGTACTTTAAAATACAGTATACCATGGTACTAATTGGTACTTATTGTAGTATTTACATTTATAATTAATTATACATTTGGCAGATACTCTTATCAGAAATGACTGAAAAACAATGCAATTTTTGATCAGTTCATACGCTAATGACATTCAGCATTGCAGACGTTCAAAAAAATAAAAAATACCACCACTGTAGAGAGAATAAGAACAAGAATAATAAAACATAGTTTATTAAAAACATGCTTCATATGCAAAAAAAAAAAAAAAAAAAAAAAATGGTATTATCAAAATACGATGTTAATTCTATTAACATTGTATATGCACTGGAAAGAATTGTGTAGAGTTTACATTGAAACAATTTTCACTCAGAAATTGCTAGTACATTTCACAAATAATTACACAGAAAATGAATGCATTAACTTAAATATGATTTTTAAAAACAGAAATGAACTGAAAATAATGTTATAGACAATTTTCTCTCAGAAACTGGAAGTAAATTTCTCAAAGAAATTGCAAATAACATTTTGTAAAATTTTATACAAGTTTGATAAATAATTATTTGCCGTGTGTTCAACAGAACACAATATTACCATTGAACCATATCCAAAAATGTAGGAAACCACATTCCCAAACATCCATGTTAATACTGTAATACATGTTCAAAAAAAGCATGCTATTTTTGGTTAGTATTACAACACACAATTGATACTCTTCAGACTGGTTTTGATAATTCCTCATAATGTTGCAGAAATTATGTTGTTTGCACATATTGTTTGCTTCATTTTGGTCGTGTGTGTTCAGAACTGTGATGATCTCTGTGTTTGTGTTGTGTATGATGTTTAACCCTGTTAGAGAGGGCACAATAATCTTTGACTGAAGCTTGCGCGCGCACACACATACGTGCACGCACACACACACAGAGAGAGAGAGAGAGAGGGGCCTCTGCACCCTGATGGCCTAAACACTCACTTGAAATCTTGTGTTAAGGAACAACAAGTGAAAGATCACCACACGCACACAGCATTGCTGCCTCAGGTGTCAGGGCTTTCTGATTAACACATATAACCCTCTCTTTCTCTCTCTGCAGCGTCCTAATCTTCAAACGGAGGGAAACTCAATCAATAGGCAGGGAAAACAAAAACATGCCTGTGAACTGATAAGCAGACGTGTGCGGCCTGCAAAGATGAGAGCGTTTGACCTGCTTCTAAGGTGATTGTAAAACAGTAAACATGATTATGAACTTACAGTTTGACATTACAAATTTCTCCTGCTGTCACTTTTGCCTCAGGTGACACATATTTCATATTTCACAAAACATTCCATACACTACCAGTTAAATGTTTGATTATTTTATATTTTTGAAAGAAGTCTCTTATGCTCACCATCTGCATTTATTCAGTCAAAAATAAAGTAGAAACAGTAAAATTGTAAAATATGATTACAATTTGTTTCTATTTATATATGTTATAAAATGTACATGTACTTTATTTCTGTGATGCAAAGCTGAATTTTCAGCATCATTACTCCAGTCTTCAGTGTCACATGATCCTTCAGAAATCACTGTAATATGCTGATTTACTGCTCAAGAAACATTTCTGATTATTTATCTTATAATTTATTATATATTTCATCAATGTAGAAATCTGTTGTTCTGATTCATATTTTTGTCAAAACATTTTTTTTTTCAGGATTCTTTGATCAAAAGAACAGCATTTATTTGCAATATAAATCTTTTGTAACGTTATAAAAAGTCTTTACTGTCACTTTTGATCACTTTAATGGATTCTTGCCAAATAAAAGTGTTAATTTCTGTCACTTTTGAACAGTATTACCAAGAAAGTGAGGGTGACAAGGTTTATATTTGAATATGAGTTATAGTTTATTTTCTTGCAATCAGAAAACTGAGACTCTCTCTCCTCCAGACTTGGCTTGCATGGAGTTTTTACATTCTAAGTGCAATTTTCCACCATGGACAAGTGTCTATTGCTATAATTTGCATGAAATTACATATACTGTAAGATATGCTACAAAATGATGGGTTTCCTGACTTTTTGATCCAGCATAATGTATTTACTCAGAAATCACCATCGCAGGAAACAATGCAGCGTAATATTTTTTTATATTTTTTCTATAAAAATTGTAATTATTTTTTAAACTATATAACAGCGAAAGAACGTCTCAGTTACGTATGTAACCCTTGTTCCCTGATGGAGGGAACGGAGACGTTATGTCGTTGACGACAACTGGGGATTCACTTGGGAGCCCCAATCATCTCTGACATTAAAAGAATACGCCAATGAATATTGGCTCGTGAATTTTGCATACTTGAGCCACTCCCCGTGCATACGGGTATAAATAGACAACAGGGGTATAAATAGACAACAGGTGCATCCACTCAGGTTTTCCACTGAGGAGCCGAGAACGTGTCCCTGGCACCCAGCGATGGTTCAAAATTGTGGCATGTGGACATAACATCTCCGTTCCCTCCATCAGGGAGCGAGACATTCCCTATCTGTTGGTCACTACGAGTTATGTTGTTGACGACAAATGGGGTCCATGGAAAGCGCCACAATCTGAACCCCGTCACAATATTATGGCATAGTAAATGTTGACAAGCAAGCGCATGTGCCAATGCAAAAGTCATAAACTTCCCATCGCCTCAGCGCAAATTCGTTGACCTTGGTACCAGCAGGGACCACAAGTTAGTACATCGCTGCTGGAGATAGCCAAGCAGCTGTTCCTTTCACCACAGAAATTAGAAGGGATTTCGGCCTTCAACAAAAGATTGCTTCAAGTCTTTCCTATTTGTTGTTACATCTCGACAGTAACGACAGGGAAGTGAGCCTTCCGGAGAAGGGCGCTATGGAGGACACATCCTGCCCGTAGGGAGGTGACATGTGGAGACACTGATATGGACTGACCCAGGCCTGGGGCAGTACTACATAAAATTGGTCTCTGAGGTAGGTCCTACCTGAGAGTAGAGATGGAACAACCGCCAACAGAGACTGACAGAATGGTCTGTCAAAGGGAAGACATGGGTTTGCCAAGAGGGAAACCTTACCGTGGAAGAATACACACATGGGATTACCCGCAGATAATCAAGCCATATAGACACACTCCAAACTTTCCTACAGGAAAGAAAGCACTATTACAATCGTGCATCTTCGGGGGTCTTCTTGGCGAGAAGAATACCAGATCGCGAACAGACTCCACTCCAAGGCTGAGTGAAAGTGTCTTTTATTGGGGGCAGACGTGATCTAATGGATAGAGAGTTGGACTTATTACCCGAAGGTCGTGGGTTCGAGTCTAAGGTCCGGCAGGGATTGTAGGTGGGGGAGTGATCTGGACGTGGGTGGCGACATCAAGATCTGGAAGTGAGTGCCACATGCCAGGCCCCTGAGTAAGGAGGTAAGGATGCGCCAGGAGGGGCATGAGAAACCAGGTCTGGGTAGGCCAATACGGCGCAACCGGCAGGACCTGTTCTGGTCCTCGCTGACCTTGCACAGTGTCTGTGCGAGAAGGCTCACTGGGGGAAGCGCACACCCAAGGCCAGCTGTGCGCCAGTGCGTCCATGCTGAGGGGGCCGTGCGGACCAACATGTGATAGCTGAGCAGCAGCGGCCGGACCACTGCAAGGCTAGTAGCACTGCCAGCAACTCGAGGCAGTTGATGTGCCAAAGCAGTTGAGGCCTTGTCCAGAACCCCGAGCCTGCCTGCCTGTTGCATGTAGTGCACCAGCCCACACTTGAGGCCTCAACTGGAGCACCAGGTCCCTGTGATCGCACAACTGTTCTCGCGTGCGGGCCATGCTTGAGACAGTTGAGGATCCTGATGCCCACTTCCCATAACGGGGCAAGGGCACCTTCCATGACTTACGTAAAGACACAAGGGGACAGGGAGAGCCCGAAGGGCCCTGTACTGCCATGCCTGACCCTCGAATGCAAACCGGTGGTCTGCGTCGAGGGAGAATCGAGACATGAAAGTAAGCGTCCTTCAGGTCGACCACTACAAATCAATCCTGGGGTTGGATGCATCTGATGATGCGCTTCTGCGTCAACAGCTTGAACGGGAGCTTGCCCAATTCAAGACTCGCATATACAGGATTGCCAATATATACAAGGAGGCCACTGCCTCTCTTGGGTACGATGAAGTAAGGGCTGTAAAACCCCTGCTTCATCTCGGCTGAGGGACCGGCTCAATTGCATCCTTTGCCAGGAGGACAGCAATCTCCTCGTGCAAGACAGGTGCGTCTCGGACTGCCACCAATGTCTCGAGAACGCCGCTGAACTTGGGAGGTCGCTTGTGTGAATGAGCTAGCGGGACGGGTTAGGCAGCGCAAGCCACGCCCCCAAAACTTTGTACAAGTGGCACCAAAGGAACACCTGGATAGCACAGAAGGTATCGCATTCTGACTGATCACAGCAGAACTCCCCACGTCCCCGGAGTGACTGGCTAGAGATGCGTGGAGAGACATTGCGTCTCCCAAATGCAGTCTTTTGGCCGCTGGCAAGAGGGGGCATCGGAGGAAAAGGAAACGGCTCTTTCTTTGACAATGTGGTTACCACTGGCAACAGAAACTAAATGAAAGAACGAAGAAGATTCTCCGCCCGCCCCTCCTCTGGGAGAACACTGTTCTCCTGAGAAAGAGCAGCTTCCCACATCTCTGGGTTGCCCGTGTCAGGGCAGCTTTATCGCCTCCCTGGATGATTTCGGGGCCGGCTGGGACACGGGGTGCGCCACGCTCTTGCGAGAGGCTCGACGTACCAGCCTAGGTGACGATTCGACACAGGGCGGAGCAGCTCTGGAGGACGCAGGAGGGCGCCCACGGCGACAAGCAGACTGGGGCTTGGTCTGCGACGGAATGGTGGCAGATGGTGCATCACGCCGGGGCAAGATGTGTTGAATGCTTTCTGCTTTCTGTACTGCCAAGAACTGCTGGGCACAGTCCTCGACAGTGTCACCGAACAGTCCAGCCTGGGAGACGAGAGCATCGAGAAAGCGCACTTTGTCGACACAGCTCATCTCAGCAAGGCTAAGCCATAGAAGGCACTCTTGGCCCACAAGTGTGGACATCGCCCTCCCACGCTGTGATTTTCGTCGCCCACCGCTGTTTGTACTGTGACGCCAACCAGAACAGCTTCCAGACAGATGATGAATGGCTTTGTGGAGATCAACATGTTCATCCACTCGGCTCCGAAGCAAAAATCTGATGGGTGGATGCACCTGTCGCCTATTTATACCCGTATGCACGGGGAGTGGCTCAGGTATGCAAAATCCACTAGCCAATATTCATTGCCGTTTTTTCTTAAAGCCAGAGATGATTGGGGCTCCCAAGTGAATCCACATTTTTACTGTCAATGACATAACTCGTAGTGACCGATAGATAGGGAACCCCATACAGCCCCCCAAAATGGGAAAAAGGTTATTTGCCTTAACTTAATAATCAACAGAAGCACCTTTATTTTTAAGGTTCTCTTTAATTCACTCTGTCTTTATAAACATTATAAATGTCTTCACTGTTACTTTTGATTAATTAAATGCATCCTTTCTGAATAAAAGTATTAATAATATATTATTAATTTTAAAAAGTATTAATTTCGGTCAACACAACTGAAATTGGTTCTTCTGCTGAACTTAAAGAACAACCGAAAAACCTTTACTTTTAAGGCTGAGAGAAACTATCTTCACTCTTTATTTCACCCTTTGTTCCCCGAAATGAGATGAAATTCACAGTATCATGTTTCACCGTCTTCTCTTGTAATGCAGACAGACATTCATTCAGAGGTTCATCCCCGAGTCACCATCTGCTTCTGTCTAATAAAGACCCTCCATCCTCTCGCATTGGCTATGGAGACTCACAAATGAGACATACCATGAATACCCCAGAGAAAAAAGAATTACACACAACTATCTGAAATGAAAAGAGTGTAAGAGTGAAAGAGAGATGAGATGAGATGCTCTTAAAGCCTGGCACTTTATTGGCTTCCGCTTGTCGTGTTTAGCGGGCAATTCTTTCGTGTTTGCTTTCAGAAGCCCTGACAAAAAACTCCATCTCTAAACTGCAAAGACACAATCACTTTCCCCTCCACATCAAATCCAGTCTGAGCCACAGACGCAAGAGTGTGTTTATGTTCAATATCAGCTCTTCTCAACTAGTGGGTCACAACCCATAAAACAGGTCACAGATATGTTTTGATAAGGGAAAACAATGATAAATGAAGACATTATATGGTACATTACTGTTCAACAGATCTGTAAGGTTTTTTTTGTTTTGAAAGAAGTCTCTTATGCTCACAAAGATTGCATTTAGTTGATAAAATACAGTAAAAGCAGTTATATTGTGGAATAATATTTCAATTTATAAACAGAATTTTCAGCATCATTACTTTCAGTCTTCAATGTTGCATGATCAAAAATCATTCTAACATGCTTATTTGACGATCAAGAAACATTTCATCATGTATTTTTACACAGGTTATGTCCACAGGTCATATAAAAATTTTGCGGTGTACCAAGAGAAAGGTTCTCTTAAAATCAGTGTGTTCTCTGATCTGTTTTGACTGACAGCTGTGAGTGTGTGTGTGTCAGAGGTCAGCTCTAAATGAAGTCTGCCGTCTCTCTCGTCCAATCAGAACACACCTGCTGGGTCTGACCTCAGAGCTCACAACCTGCTGGAGTATCATTGATTCTTGAACTCTCGCTAGGATCTGCCTGTTTCCTCCGTTTGGTCTTCAGTCTTTGATACCAGTCTTGCTTAACTATACTTTTGACTATGAATAAGTTGACTATAAGTCCAAACATCTATGACTTTTTCTTCTATATTTTCTTTTGTGTCTTGCAGAAAAAAGTCAGTAATGAGGTCAGATATGAGGATATGGAAGCCCATTTGTGCCACATAAGAAAATAAATCTTGCTTTGGTAAATCATAATTATAACCTAAAAGTAGAAATTTTGACTTTTTAGGTCATAATTATGATTTACCAAAACATGCTTTTTCTTTATATATGTTGTGGAAATAGTGAAAACTCATAATTGAAGTTTAATAAAATAGTAAAAGTTAATAATAAAAGTTGAAATCATGAGATAAAATGTCCTAATAATTTTGCTATTATATTATATTCATACTTATTTATTTTTTTAAACTTTTTTTTTTGTCAAACAAACACACACACACACACACACACACACACACACACACACACACACACACACACACACACACACACACACACACACAGTGGAGATCAAAATTATAGAACAACCTACAATTTCCTAAATTGTTCCTAATACAATTTCCCAATTTTTTTTGCCTATTTTATATCAGAATCAGAATCAGAATCAGATTGAGTTTTATTGGCCAGGTAGGTTTACACATACAAGGAATTTGTTGTAGTAACAGAAGCTCCACAGTGCAACAGAAAGACAGCAACAGGACAGGACACAGATAATAAAAGAATAATATCCAAATATCCAAATAGGCAATGTACAAAGCAGCAAAACACAATATATAATATAGACAACTATGTATGTACAGGTCAAGTATGTGCAAATTAGAAATGAGAAATAAAAATAAAATAAGTGAGTGTGGTGAATGGATAATGTATTATATTTGTGTGTTCCACGTTTATTGTTGAGTGTTCATGAGATGGATTGCCTGAGGGAAGAAACTGTTCCTGTGTCTGGTCGTTCTGGTGCTCAGAGCTCTGTAGTGTTGACCAGACGGCAGCAGTTCAAAGAGGGAGTGTGCTGGATGTGAGGGGTCCAGAGTGATTTTACCAGCCCTTTTGCTCACTCTGGATAAGTACAGCTCTTGGAGAGTGGGGAGGGTTGTACCAATGATTCGCTCAGCAGTCCGGACTACTCTCCGTAGTCGTCTGTGGTCAGATTTGGTAGCTGAGCTGAACCAGACAGTTATTGAAGTGCAGAGGATGGATTCAATGATGGCGGAGTAGAATTGTTTCAGTAGCTCCTGTGGCAGGTTGAACTTCCTTAGCTGGTGAAGAAAGTACAACCTCCGCTGGGCCTTTCTGACAATGGAGTCTATGTGAATATCCCACTTCAGGTCCTGGGAGATGGTGGTGCCCAGGAATCTGAATGACTCCACTGCAGTCACAGTGCTGTTCATGATGGTGAGAGAGCAGGGGGGTTTCTCCTGAAGTCCACAATCATCTCCACAGTTTTGAGCGTGTTAAGCTCCAGGCTGTTAAGACTGCACCAGACAGCCAGCTCCTTAACCTCCTGTCTGTAAGCAGACTTGTCACTGTCCTGGATGAGGCCGATCAGTGTGGTGTCGTCTGCAAACTTCAGGAGCTTGACAGAGGGGTCTTTAGAGGTGCAGTCGTTGGTGTAGAGGGAGAAGAGCAGTGGGGAGAGTACGCAGCCCTGAGAAGCTCCAGTGCTGATGGTACGAGTGCTGGATGTGAATTTACCAAGCTTTACTAACTGCTGTCTTTCTGTCAGGAAGCTGGTGATCCACTGACAGACGGAGGTGGGGACGGAGAGCTGGGTTAGTTTATTCTGAAGGGTTTCCGTGATGATGGTGTTAAAAGTGGAGCTGAAGTCCACAAACAGGATCCTCACATAAGTCCCTGGTCTGTCCAGATGCTGCAGGGTGAAGTGCAGTCCCATGTTGACTGCATCATCCACAGACCTGTTTGCTCTGTAGGCAAACTGCAGGGGGTCCAGAAAGGGTCCGGTGATATCCTTCAGATAAGCCAAAAACAGTCATTCAAATGATTTCATGGCTACAGACGTTAGGGCCACAGGTCTGTAGTCATTAAGTCCAGTAATTTTGGGTTTCTTTGGGACGGGGATGATGGTGGAGAGTTTGAAGCATGAGGGGACTTCGCACAGCTCCAGTAATCTGTTGAAGATCTGTGTGAAGATGGGGGACAGCTGGAAAGCACAGATTTTTAGGCAGGCTGGTGACACACCATCTGGGCCTGGTGCTTTCCTTCTTTTGTTCTTCCTGAAGACCTGGCACACATCTTCTTCGCTGATTTGAATTGTAGGTGTGGGGTAGAGGAGGGTTGCTGGAGGTGTTAATGGTTGTGTGGAGAGGTGTTCAGGGCGGGTGTGGGGTGATTTTTCAAAGCGACAATAAAACTCGTTCAAGTCGTCTGCCAGGTGTTGATTCTCCAGAATACTGGGGGATGGTGTCTTGTAACTGGTGATATCCTTCATTCCTTTCCACACTGAAGCAGAATCACTGGAAGATAATTTTTTCCTTAGCTTGTCAGAATAATTCCTCTTTGCCACTATGATCTCCTTTTCCAGTGTGTATTTGGCCTGTTTTTACAAGACTTTATCCCCCTTCCTGTAAGCATCTTCTTTTGCCTGACGGAGCTGTCGGAGTTTTGCAGTGAACCATGGTTTGTCATTGTTGTAGATTAGATGAGCCCTGTTAGGAATGCACATATCCTCACAGAAGCTGATATAAGATGTTACAGTCTCTGTGAGCTCGTCCAGATCGATGGCAGCGGCTTCAAAAACAGTCCAATCAGTGAGAGAGAAACAGGTTTGTAAGTCCCGCTCTGTTTCATTAGTCCATCTTTTAACAGTTCTTAATACAGGCTTTGCAGATTTAAGTTTCTGCCTGTAGGATGGAATAAGATGAACCAAACAGTGATCAGAGAGTCCTAAAGCTGCTCGTGGAACAGAGTGATATGCGTCCTTTATCGCTGTGTAACAGTGATCCAATATATTACTGTCTCTGGTGGGACATGTGATGTGCTGTCTGTATTTTGGCAGTTCGCGGGAGAGATTTGCTTTATTAAAGTCCCCGAGAATGATTAAAACAGAGTCCGGGTGTTGTTGCTCACTCTCTGTGATCATATCAGCAAGTTTCTGTAAAGCTGTATTCACGTGCGCTTGCGGTGGAATGTAGACACTCACGAGAATGAATGAGCAGAACTCCCACGGCGAATAGAATGGCTTGCAGTTAATGAAGAGCGTTTCTAGATCAGAACAGCACATCTTCTTTAACACAGTTACATTTGTACACCATCTCTCATTGATGTAAAAGCACGTCCCGCCGCCGCGCGATTTCCCCGTTGATTCTGCGTCGCGATCTGCTCTGATCAGCTGGTAATTAGGCAGATGTAGTTCGTGGTCCGGTATGTCGCCATTTAGCCAGGTTTCCATGAAACACAGAGCAACAGAGTTAGAAAAATCCTTATTTGTCCGGGAGAGCAGAAGGAGTTTGTCCGTTTTGTTGGGTAGAGAGTGGAGATTCGCCAGATGGATGCTTGGCAACGCTGTTCGAAATCCGCACTGACGAAGCTTCACAAGCACGCCGGCTTGCTTTCCCCGCCTGCATATTTCATAAGTTAAATATATTCTGAAGCACAATAAAAGATTAAATGAGATATTTGAAAAAAAACACTAAACAAAATTAGAGAACACCTTCAGATACTTTCCAGTTATCTGTGTTAATCTGGCACCTCGTTCTAATTTCCCTAATTAGCTGACAAACACTAGTTAACCTGTTAACGTTTACCAGAGCGACGGCGCACTGAAGCGTTTTTTTCCCTACTAGTTTAATGTTTATGAATGAATTTAACGTGAAAGAATATCATTAATCTTGACAAACTATATATCATTCTGAAGGTCTAAGCCTCAAGCATCGACGACAGATCGCTCTTTTTCGATGGAAAGCTTATAAGGAATGTATTTGCTACATTTGTGTAAGCAGTACACATCAAAACATGCAGAATAAAAAAGCAGTACGTACCATTTTCATTGTAATAACGAGCCACAAACGCATCCACTGCTGAAATCCCAGTTTAGTTAGACGGGTAAGGGTCCACAGAACAACATCCAGCGAGCACTTTTAGTCCAGCGAAACAATAACGTTGTAATAAGGATGAATATTCCTTTGTTTACATTTCATTTCTTCGGGAGAGTTATTGTTCGCGTCCGTTATGGAATAAATTACGCTCAAAAACAGCGTCTTGGTGGTTAAAAAACAACACGGTGTTGTAGCATACAGTTTTACAAACAGAATGAGACCGTCCACGGAAATAAAAGTATCAGAAAAGCGGAATATAGTTTATTTGAATTTGGCGCTCTCTCTCCTGCCAGCGCGTGACACACGCTGTGACGCAGCTGTCATCTGAGCGGGGCGTAACATAGCGATCTGCTTTTTCCATAAAAAAACTTTCTTTTTTTTTTCTTCTACATTTTTTATATGTGTGTATTGTGTGGGGAATGTGGTGGTGATGGCGCAGTGGATAAGACACATGCCTTTGGTGTGAAAGACCCGGGTTCGAATCCACTGTGAGACACCAATGTGTCCCTGAGCAAGACACTTAACCCCTAGTTGCTCCAGAGGCGTGCGACCTCTGACATATATAGCAATTGTAAGTCTCTTTGGATAAAAGCGTCAGCTAAATGAAATGAATAAATGTAAATGTAAATGTGGCCGTATCTACATGATTATCATATGTATGGACGCACATCAGCTTGTTTATTACCGACTCTATGATGGCTATCATTGTGATTCAATGATCAGCTAATATTGATTATATGGCCCATCTGTATGATTATCATCTGTATGGAGGCACATCAGCGTGTGATTACTGACTGTATGACCATGTCTGCCAATATCACTTCATGTCTGGCAATCAGAATACTTCAGTATACATACTATATACAAAGCATTCTTTTTTCATTTTTTTTCCTTTTTTATTACTCAAATAATTATTTTTGTATTTTTTAGTGCTCAAATAATTCTGTATATTATTTTATAGTTGAAAAACTATGCAGGAATATGTATAATGACTAAAATAGTTTGTAGAATTCTGCAATCCATTTGGTGGTTATTTTTCCTCAAACAGGGGGGTGGGAGGACTATAAATAGTTTCAGAAAAAATATTGCAGGAATCTAATTTTTCATGGTATCTTCTTCAAATTTGAAATATAAACTCATGAGACATGTGGCTTTCAATCCATTACTTTTCTGGATTCCTCCAGGATTTAGTAGTTCATGTATTTGTATATGAAATAAAAAACATTCAGTGTGGAAAAATATTTTTCAAGGCACGTCAGTGTCTATAACTTTTTATCTTTTTGAGCATTATCAACTCTGGATGATGGATAGTAAAGCCTAGAGTGTCTTCTTTCCAAAGATACCTAATTTGTTTGTGTAGCACACTTTGTCAGGAACTGTTACCGTTTTAATTTAGGTAGGTTATTTTCACCTGTGAGACCCACAAGGTTAACAGGTTAACTGGCAGCCTAACTTTCCCGTTTTCACTGACTTTGCAAAATGGTGAGCCGTTCTAAAGTGACTGAAACCCTCTGACAGCAGGTTGTCCAGATGAAGGCGGATAGCAGCCATTGCAAGAGAAGTAGATCTATGCATGTCTGTTATTTCTAGAATATTGCATCTTTACAATGTCACTAACTCATTCAAGTCACTCAAAAAGGCTGGTCATCCACGAAAGACAAATGCACGAGAGGACAGTATAATGCGGAGACTCTCAATGGGGAATAGGTTCAACACTGCAGCCGGAATTGCTCTCCAGTTCAGTGCTGAACAGGGTAAGGATCTATCTCGGCATACAGCGTCTTGATGTTTAAGAGAATTAGGACTAAAAAGCCCACTCTGCAGTGACCAAACCTCTCATCAGCAGATAGAATAAAAAGGCTAGGCTAACCTTTGCTGAGAAGTATGTTGTGTAGACAGAGGAGAACTGGTTCAAAGTTAACGTCTCGGTTACGTACGTAACCCTCGTTCCCTGATGGAGGGAACGGAGACGTTATGTCGTGACGACATAGGGGATTTACTTGGAAGCCCCAATCATCTCTGACTTAAGAGAAAACGCCAATGAAATTGGCTAGTGGATTTTGCATACCTGAGCCACTCCCCGTGCATACGGGTATAAAAGGGCGACAGGTGCATCCACTCATCCGGTTTTACCCGCTGAGGAGCCGAGAACGTGTCCCTGGCAACCAGCGATGGTTCAAGATTGTGGCATGGGGACATAACGTCTCCGTTCCCTCCATCAGGGAACGAGGGTTACGTACGTAACCGAGACGTTCCCTATCTGTCGGTCACTACGAGTTATGTCGTGACGACATAGGGGTCATATGGAAAGCGCCACAACCTGAACCCCGTCACGACCTTATGCATGCAAATGTTGACAAGCTAGTGCGTGACAGACAAATGCCATGCGAAGGTCGCAACCTTCCCATCGCCCCAGCGCAAATTCGCTAACCTTGGTGCCCGCAGGGACCACTGAGTACATTGCTGCTGGAGATAGCCAAGCCGCTGTTCCTTTCCCCAAGAAATCGGAAGGGATTTCGACCTTCTATGAAAGACTGCTTCAAGTCTTTCCTATTTGTTGTTACAGCTTGGCGGTAACGACGGGGAAGCGAGCCTTCCGGAGAAGGGCGCTACGGAGGCCACATCCTGCCCGAAGGGAGGTAACATGTGGAGACACTGATATGGACTGACCCAGGCCTGGGGCAGTACTACATACGACTGGACCCTGGGGCAGATCCTACCTAGGAGTAGGGAGGAGGACTGCCAGCAGGGCCTAACAGAGCTCTGCCAAAGGGAAGACACGGGTTTACCGTGAGGGAAACCGTACCGTGGATGAATACACGTGTGGGATTACCCGAAGGGAATCAGGCCATACGGACACCTAGCCGAGTACAGGGGCTGACCGGAGACCCGGGCGAGCTAGCACCAGTACTGGGCCTGGCGTCAGACTGCTCCGCCCAGTCTGACTGCCGGGGGTGCTGGAGGTCTCCACCAGGGTTCGCCGTCCGGGGAACTGAACTGGAGGAGGAAAACAGGCGCTCGTATCCCCGGGTGAGGGGGAATGGCGCAGCAAGCGTGACACCGGCCAACTCTTCCCGCCACTTACCTGTTACCCAACACACGGGAAGAGACTGGCTCCACGCGGAGACTGTAAAATCTCGCGAAGGTGTTCGGTGTCGCCCAGCCCGCAGCTCTACAGCTGTCTGCCAAAGAGGCGCCGTGCGACAACGCATAGGAGGAGGCAACACTCCGTGTGGAGTGAGCCCTCACCCCAAGGGGGCACGGCTCGCCTTGGGATTGGTACGCCAAGGCGATGGCCTCCACTATCCAGTGGGCCAACCTCTGCTTGGAGACAGCCTTCCCTTTCTGCTGACCTCCGTGGCAGACAAAGAGCTGCTCAGAGCTTCTGAAGCTCCGGGTGCGGTCCACGTATATGCGCAATGCTCTTACGGGACACAGCAACGCCAAGACTGGATCTGCCTCCTCCGAAGGCAGTGCTTGCAGGTTCACCACCTGATCACGGAAGGGCGTGGTGGGAACCTTGGGCACGTATCCCGGCCGGGGTCTCAGGACAACGTGAGAGTAGTCCGGCCCGAACACAAGGCACTCTTCGCTCACCGAAAATGCTTGGAGGTCCCCGACCCTCTTGATGGAAGTGAGCGCGGTCAGGAGCGCTGTCTTAGCCGACAGGAATTTCAGCTCGACTGAGTCCAGCGGCTCAAAGGGACCCCTCTGAAGTCCCGCCAGGACGATAGAGAGGTCCCAGGAGGGCATCAGGGGTGGCCTAGGCGGATTCAACCTCCTGGCACCCCTCAGGAACCTCACGATGAGATCATGCTTTCCCACGGACCGGCCGTCCACTGCATCGTGATGGGCCGCGATAGCAGCCACATACACCTTCAAGGTGGAGGGTGACAGCCTACGCTCCAACCTTTCTTGCAGGAAAGAAAGCACTACTCCAATCGTGCATCTTCGGGGGTCTTCCCGGCGAGAAGAACACCAGTTCGCGAACAGACTCCACTTCAGAGCATAGGCTTGCCTTGTTGAAGGAGCTCTAGCCTGAGTGATGGTGTCTACCACGGCCTGTGGTAGACCACTTAAGTCTGCCGCGTCCCGTCCAGGAGCCACACCTGGAGGTTCCACAGATCTGGACGCGGGTGCCATATGGTGCCGAGCCCCTGAGAAAGGAGTTCCTTCCTCAGAGGGATACGCCAGGGAGGGGCTGTCGCGAGGAGAATGAGTTCCGGAAACCAGGTCCGGGTGGGCCAATACGGCGCGACCAGCAGGACCTGCTCCTCGTCCTCCCTGACCTTGCACAGTGTCTGTGCGAGTAGGCTCACTGGGGGAAATGCATACTTGCGTAAAGCCCGAGGCCAGCTGTGTGCCAGTGCGTCCGTGCCGCGGGGCCCCTCGGTCAGGGAGAATATAGCTGGCAGTGGGAGGACTCGCGGGAAGCAAACAGGTCTACCTGAGCTTCCCCGAATCGACTCCAGATCAGCCGGATCGTCTCGGGATGGAGTCGCCACTCTCCGAGAAAGTGAGCTGTCGTGAGAGCGCATCGGCCGCACGATTGAGCTCCCCCGGAATGTGGACAGCGCGCAGCGACCTGAGCTGCGTGTGACTCCAGAGGAGGAGATGGCGGGCGAGCTGTGACATGCGGCGTGATCGTACACCTCCCGGCCGGTTGATGTACGACACAGCCGCAGTGTTGTCCATGCGGACCAACACATGCTTGCCTAGCAGCAGTGGCCGAAACTGCCGCAAGGCCAGATGCACTGCCAACAGCTCCAGGCAATTGATATGCCAAAGCAGTCGAGGCCCTGTCCAGAGCCCCGAGGCTGCCTGCCCGTTGCATGTAGCGCCCTAGCCCGTACTGGAGGCATCTGTTGTGACAACAACATGCCAGGACACTTGTTCTAAGGGCACCCCGGCCCGTAGAAAAGCACGGTCCGTCCAGGGGCTGAAGGAGCGGCAACACTCGCGCGTGATACTCACCCGAAGTGAACCGCGGCGCCATGCCCACCTCAGGACTCGGGAGTGCAACCAGTGCTGAAGTGGTCTCATATGAAGCAATCCGAGCGGCGTGACCGCAGCTGCGGATGCCATATGCCCCAGGAGCCTCTGAAACTGTTTCAGTGGCACCACAGTCCTGCCTCTGAAGGAACTCAGGCAGTTCAGCACTGATTGGGCGCGCTCGTCCATGAGGCGCGCCGTCCTACTCACCGAGTCTAACTCCACACCGAGAAAAGAGATTCTCTGCCCAGGGGAGAGCTTGCTCCTTTCCCAGTTGACCCGAAGCCCCAACTGGCTGAGGTGCCGTAACACCAGCTCCCTGTGATCGCACAACTGCTCTCGGGACTGGGCCAGAATGAGCCAGTCGTCGAGGTAGTTGAGGACCCTGACGCCCACTTCCCGTAGCGGGGCAAGGGCGCCTTCAACGCCCTTCGTGAAGACACGGGGAGACAGGGAGAGCCCGAAGGGGAGGACCTTGTACTGCCATGCCCGACCTTCGGACGCAAACCGTAGGAACGGACTGTGTCGCGGAAGGATCGAAACATGAAAGTAAGCATCCTTCAGGTCAATCGCTGCAAACCAATCCTGGGGATTGCACCCCAGGATTGGTCGAAGACCACCGCCTTTCTTGGGTACGATGAAGTAAGGGCTGTAAAACCCCTGCCTCATCTCGGCTGGAGGGACCGGCTCGATTGCATCCTTTGCCAGGAGGACAGCAATCTCCTCGCGCAAGACAGGAACGTTCCGAGCTACCACTGAGGTCTCGAGAACGCAGCTGAACTTGGGAGGTCGCCTGGCGAACTGAATCGCATAGCCGAGTCGAATTGTGCGCGTGAGCCACCGAGACGGGCTGGGCAGCGCAAGCCACGCTTCCAGACGCCGTGCAAGGGGCTCCAACGGCACAATCGACGTACCTGCGGTGGTGCAGCGCAGAGGAGTAGGGCTGGATAGTACAGAAGGCAGCGCGTTCTGAAGCATCCTTACCGAACTCCCTAGGTCCCAAAGGGGACTGGCTAGAGGTGCGTGGGGAGGCACTGCGTCCCCGAACCGCACTCTCTTGGCCGCTGGCAAGATGGGTCGCGGGCGAGAGTGAGGAGGCAGTGCGTCGCGCGCTGTCAACCCGCGAACCTGATAACCCGGGGAAAAAGGAAATTGCTCTTCTTTTGACAAAGTGGGTACCGCTGGCTTTCTTGAGCCAGCGGCGGAACAGAATGAATGATTCTCCCCCCAACCCTCCTTCGGGGGAAGGAGCGGCGCTGATCCCGCCATCTCCTGAGATAGAGCAGCTTCCCACACCTCCGGGTTGCCCGTGTCAGGGCCGTTTTATCGCCTCCTTGGACGATATCGGGGCCAGTTGGAACACGGGGGGGGGGGCGCCACGCTCCTGCAAGAGGCTCGACGCCCCAGCACAAGGCGGAGCAGCTCAAAGGGACACAGGAGGGCGCCCACGGTGACCAGCAGACTGGGGCTTGCCCTGTGGCGGAGCGGTGCATCACGCCGGGGCAAGATGTGCTGGACGGCCTCGGTCTGCTGCAGTACTGCCGAGAACTGCTGGGCACAGTCCTCGACAGTGTCGCCGAACAGTCCAGCCTGGGAGACAAGAGCGTTCGAGAAAGTGTACTTTGTCGACTTCGCCCCTCTCCACAGGCTGAGCCACAGACGGCACTCTTGGACCACAAGTGTGTGCACATCGCCTTCCCGAGGCACTGCGCTGTGACTTCCGTTGCCCGTAGGGCAAGGCCAGTCGCTGAGCGCAGCTCCTGCGTCAACCTCGGGTTGGTACTACCCTCGTGCATTTAATGCCTTGGCCTGTGTACTCGCAGGATAGCCGTGGCATGCAGGGCAGGGGCGGCCTGGCCCGCAGCACTATAAGCTTTGGCCGAGAACGGCCATCAGCCTATAGGCTTTGGACGGGAGGCGCGAACGACTCCCCTAAGTGGCGGCGTTTCGCGGGCACAAGTGCACCGCGACCGCTCTCTCCACCTGGGGAATGTCAGCGTCACCCTTAGCCGCCCCGCCATCGAGGGTAGCGAGGATGGAGGAGGCAGACGCGCCGCTTCTGGCCGTAAAAAGGGGCCGTCCACGACTTCATCAGCTCCTCGTGCACTTCCGGGAAGAAAGGAACCAGGGGAGGGCGTGGTCGCGAGCCACAGCCTCTGCCGAGGAGCCAATCATCTCACCGCGAGGGCTCAGGACTGAGAGGTGTGCACGCCTCCAGCCCGATCTCGCGGCGGCCCGGGAAAGCACGGCCGTCAACTCTGGGTCCGATTCGGCGGCGGCCGCGAACCCCGCAGCTGCGCCGAACCTTCATCCTCAGAGGACGATTGCCCATCCCCCGATGCCGCGATCGACATCTAATCCTCTATCGGCGCGCCGAATGAAACTGCTGGGCACGCCGTGAGACGGCACAGCAGAATCACCGGGGAGCCGCACAGAACAGCTGCTGCAGGAGGAGTGAAAGGTCCGTGGGGACTGGCCCGGCGGAAGGCTCTCACTGTAACCCTCAGATCGCCCAGAGCACTAGCCGATGGTTCTCTGCTCGTGGCAGAGAAGCCAGCGCGGGTAGTGACAGAGGGGGCCCCTCCCATCCCCGTGAGGAGAGAGAGGCGCGATCGCAGCGCTGCTATGGTTACACGCTCAATGAACGCATAAACCATCCACGAACGCAGCTTCAGCGTGCTGGAGCCCCAGACACTGAAGACAACGATCGTGGCTGTTTACGGAGGACAGGAAACGACCGCAACCAAGAGGACACGGCCGGAACAGCGTCTTTAAAAAGACGTGAACCGACCATGATTTGCTCTTTTAGGAAATTTGCTCTTTCAGTTGAAGTGCCCAGGGGAATCGCTGCAGACAGGACACCGCTGTTCGCACCGTAACGCCAACCAGAACAGCTTCCAGACAGATGATGAATGGCTTTGTGGAGATCAACACGTTCATCCACTCGGCTCCGAAGCAAAAATCGGATGAGTGGATGCACCTGTCGCCCTTTTATACCCGTATGCACGGGGAGTGGCTCAGGTATGCAAAATCCACTAGCCAATTTCATTGGCGTTTTCTCTTAAGTCAGAGATGATTGGGGCTTCCAAGTAAATCCCCTATGTCGTCACGACATAACTCGTAGTGACCGACAGATAGGGAACTTCAGTGATGAGAGCAAGTTTGATTTGGGTCTGATGGGAAATATTTTGTTCAGTGTCAAACTTGGGAAAGACTGAGCCCAAAATGCATAAAGAAGTGTGGAGGAGGAAGTGTCATGGTTTGGGGAATGTTTTCTGCAGCAGGAGGTGGTCCTCTTATACAGCTACATGGCAGGATGAATGCAAACGTTTATCAGAACCTCGTTCAGCAACACATGGTTCCTTCCCTGCAATTATCTCCCAATCAGCCTGAAATGTTCATGCAGGACAATACCCCCGTCACACTGCAAAACAGGTAACGCAGTCAACTAAAACATTGAAATAATGAAATGGCTGGGCCAGAGTCCTGATCCTGATCTAAACCTTATTGAAAATCTCTAGAAAATCCTTGGCAACAAAGTTATGGCTAAGAATCCCACTATATTTACCGAAGTGTTGAAGAAACTGGAAAAAAAGTGGACCAAGATCACACCAGCGCAGTGTGAGACACAGGTCTTGTAGCTGCAGATGCGCTGAAGTTATTCAAAGCAAGGGCTACGCTTCCTACTAATTTCTGACAGCTGTAACCATACAAAATTTTAGCTGGAGCCTTCTTTCGTGCTACAGTGGTTACAGCTCTCTAATTTTGATCATTGTGTTATCCACAAAATAAAGGTTTTTGTTTAAATACCTTGGATATTTTATCAAACATGTAAGTAGAGCATTGATATGCCTATAGCTAATATTCCTTCAAGTTCTGAGTGATGAAGATTAACATTATTTAAGAAAGTATTTCTAAATTGTTCTCTAATTTTGATCTGCACTATATATATTTTTTTTCCTCTGCTTTTTCCTCTATTTCCTCTATTTTTTTCCTCTAGCATGCAAGTATCTGCTCGGTGCTATTTTTCTTGGCTAATGGTCACTAGTACTGTCCAACTGGCAGCTCAGTTTTTCCATGCTCAGTTGGGTATATCATATTCACAATGCAATTTCTGAGTAGGCACAGGTTTGCTATTTCTGAAAAGTCCAGTCTCTTGGATATTTCCGGCCTGATTGGAACAGGTAATTTTAGTCAGCTCTTGGCATTTTTGAGAGCAGCACATGACAGGGGGTCTGCAAATGGTCCACGGACATGCCATCTGAGGCTGAGATTAGTCTGACACCATCTCTAGTGCTTCTCCTCCTTCCATTTCACCTCATGTTTCCTTCTCCTAATTCACATGCCTTTGCCCACCCTTCTCCATCTCTCTCTCTCTCTCTCTCCATCGGCAGTGGGCTAATCCTCGGCTTGCCGCTCACTCGCACTCTGCAGGAAGTGGCCACAGTTGTTACATCCTGGCTGCAATAATGCAGTGCATGAAATTACAGTTGATTACCTGTCAAAGCACCTTGCCGCTGGAGCGAGATGTGAGGGAATCGCTCAGCCACTGGGCCGAGACTGCAGGGGTGAGAATGTTTCAGCCTAGTTTAGATTCGTTGTCCAGACGGGTTAATAACAATGAAAGTTATTGGCGAGTGTGAACAGAAACAATGAGATTTTCAACAGATGCTGATGTAATTTTCAGCTTACCGTGGAAAACCGCTCTGGCAGTTAGAAGCAGTCACTTATGAGAGAAAGTCGATGATGAAGTGTTGATTCGTGATGAGAATCCAGCTCTTCTGTTCGCTGTCGATAGGAGGCCAAACAGAGCTCACTTTGTAAAACCTTGATAACTTTCCAATTGGGACTAACGGAAATGTAGAAATGTACTCATTTCATTCAGAGGCCAGAAATAAAGGGTTTGATTGAAAATCGTCCTCTAAATGGACGTTCACACTGACTTCATCACTGACAGTGATTGAATTGCTAGAGGTTGACAGGTATTGTTAGTTGCTAGCAGGTGTTTTTGTCCATTTTAGTTCAGCCTTGCTGTTATTTTTTGCACTGAAAAACTAAAAACTTTCGTAGTTTTAGTTAGCAATAGCTTTGGTCTATATACAGTGGTAAATATCTTTCTGCATTTAATGTTGTAGTCCAATCAAATTATAAAGTCTGAATTTCTTTCTTCAGCAAATCTACTTGAAGTCATGGATAAATGTACAGCTCCAATTTCATCAGGATGTAGGTGTGATGCCACAGATTATGACCCAGGCAGCTAGATTTGCAGAGTTAGTGATCAACATTAAGTTTTAAGCGAATAAACTGCATCATGAGTCCGTATTCTTACATAAAAAATGTTTAAGACTGAGACTGGAGTGTAAAACACGGTAAATGTTGAGAAATGGTAGACATAACATTGTTCAAAGTACCCCCTGAGGTGATGTTTCAATAATTTAATCATTTAAAGCAACTGTAGGTTTTTTAAACATTGTAAAATCAGCTTCAAATCAATCTGATGGTGCACTGAGTTCTGTAAGAAAAAAGGCTTCTGTTTCTTTCCCAACTGTCAGTTCTGAATCTGGGGGTAAAGGGCGGATCACTTTACGTTACACCAACATAGCTTTAGCGAAGGAGTGTTGTCTGTACGGACAACACATCATGACAGAGACCAACAGAACCTTATAGACAGAGGAATCCAAAAAGAGACTGCTGCTGTTGGACTACGTGATATTAGCTGAATTGTTGTGATTTTGCAGTTGACGTTTGGTTGTTAAAAAAGTTGTATACGCACTTGTTTTCACAAGTAGTCCAATTTCCAATTCAATTTTCATTTAGGATGCGGTAGTGTTTGGCTCAGTTTACGTTAGCTTAGCGTGCTATTATCCTATGATATATATGGTTGTAGCTAAAATATGGAAGCTTGGTTCCGCTGCAAGTAAAATAAATAAATAAATAAATAAATAAAGGTCCTTTTTTATCTCATTCTGACTTTTTTCCTCACAATTCTGTGTGAGAGATACAAAGTCCAAATAATGAGATAAAAAGTTATTTTTTTTTCTTTTGTGGCAGAGACGGGCATCCATATTATAAACACACAGATTTGGCTCTTTTATAACCTTATCTTTGTTGTCCCTATCTCACATATTTTGTCCGGGATGTCAAAAATCCTGTCAGTTCCGTCTCAATATAGCATGCAAATAAATTGATCTAATGACAGGTAAGCTTTGAAACCTTGTAAACCTGAATATGTCGTCTTTGATTACACACACACACACATACACATATATACATACATACATACACACACACACATAAATACATGCATACATACACACACATATACATATAACTCTTAGCACACAATGTATAGGCCTATGTAAAAACGTTAGGACTGTTTAACAAAACTACATACAGTTGCTTTAATAACACATTTGCACCTTCACCATTCTCTGATTTGATGATCACATGACATTGAGGTAAACAAATTCTTAACTTCCAGTAAGTGTTTTATTATTTAAAGGAGTAGTTCAACCGAAAAATGTTTCCTCATTGGAACAGATTTATTCATGGCCTAATGGTTAGAGAGTCGTACTCGTAACCTGAAGGTCGCAGGTTCGAGTCTCACGTCCGGCAGGAATTGTAGGTGGGGGGAGTAAATAACCAGCACTCTCTCCACCCTCAATACCACGACTTAGATGCCCTTGAGCAAGGCACCGAACCCCCAACTGCTCCCCGGGAGCCGCAGCATAAATGGCTGCCTACTGCTCTGGGTGTGTGTTCACAGTGTGTGTGTATGTGTTCACTGCTGTGTGTGTGAGTAAATGTCAGTCCTGTCTTGTGTTTCCCCTCCTCTCGTGCCCATGTTTGGTTAGTTCCTGTTACTGTCCTCGTGTTGCTTATCAGTTTATTAGTTCCCAGCCGTGGGTTATTAATTATCTTACTCCTCTGTTTATAAGCCCTGTGTTTCCTGAGTCTGGTGCCAGCTGTTATACGTCATTCCTTGTGTTCTGTGTCTCCTGCGACTCCTATGTTCTAACGATTGGATTAATAAATATTGTTATTTGAAGAGTTCCTTGTCTCCCCGTTTCCTTGCTCCAGCGAACGTGACAATTTACACTGTGTAAATAGCATCTAATTACTATTTACACTGAGTGTAGATAGCATCTATTGCTATTTGCACTTAGTGTAAGTAGCATCTATCGCTATTTACACTTAGTGCAAATAGCCGCTGCCTTTATTTGATTCACATTTGCTCCAAAATCCTCTATAACTGCTCTGAGAGCACTCGAACAAACCAAGGGCCTCTTCATGAAGCTCAAGCAGCGAAAATCCAATTGCACATAAATTACGTTATGCAAATCATAGTTTTACAAATGACTTACACGCTAATTCTGCTGGTGTCTAATGAACGAGGTCCAGTGTGTGAAGACACCCAACAAGACTGAACTTTCCCTGCAATCATTTATTATTGTCTGTTTATTCAAAGTGCTGCATCTGCACACGTGTTATCAATTCATCAGGAAGCGGGAAGACATGAGGTTGGCTTTTAAATGAATGCACAGATGTCTCTCTCTCCCTTCTGTTCCTCCGTCTTCATCTCTCTCTCTCTGATTAGCAGGGGCTGAAGGCTACGTCTGACTTTTCCTCCCACTGATGGTCTTTGAGTTTGACGCTTTGCATGTTAAATGCTATTTCTTTTTAAAGCAGTCTCTATTAAGACATTTGAAACTTCATATTCTAACTGTGTCGCCACGCATAGGCAGATATTCACTGTCAAAGCAAACTTTGGGACAGACACCACGCAAATGAACTTTCAGAATCCATCCGCAAACCTTCAGTGGCAAACAAATGAGCCTCGCCACCACCGCCGTTGCACGGTGCGCACATCAAATGCACGGTGCGTCTCGAGCCTGACAACATTCAGATTTATGAGCATTGGAGGCTTTGGTTGGTATGCATAAGTCATGAGTGCGGGCATATTTAGAGGAGTTAGCGGTAATTCACTGATATGTCAGAGGTTTTGAGAGACAATAGCTTTACAGAGAGCTACGGTGAATGCCGGTAGATAACGGTCTGCTGTATGACAAGAGCCGCGTCGGGCCCGCATGTGTGTTCGGATATCGGCGCGGAAAAGAGCAGCGGTTCTCGGCTCATTCTGTCAGACGGCTGCCTCTGGGTTTTTTGACAAGGACGGGCAGCACTAACCTTTTTACCAATTGCAACCTGACAGTTGATCATTCACATGCAAAACGGAGGCATTCACGGTGCGAGTCCTTCATTACACGGAGGCACGCACGCTTCCCAGAAGCCCCGCCGTCCTTCTTTTGGAGAGGGGCCACCTTTCACAGGACTGAAACACTACTGTGTCATCTTTGAGATTTTCCTGAGAGCAGATGCTTTTGTGATCGTAATGAAGCTGGGAACTTGGTGATCAGGAATTTTTGTATTGAAATCTTCTCATTTTGACTGTGATTATTCCTCTTATTCTCGGAAAGGAAGGTCATGTCAACATGCCATGTCTTTCTGTAGTATCTCAATTTTATCCTTCATAACTCAATAATTAAAGGCTTCAGTGAAAGACATCACATTTTGAAGCTCTCTCTACCTGTAGTCTGCATTTAAAGGCAGCACAGGAGTACTTGTAACAATTAAGCAGCCTTTTTATTTTAGATTTAGTTTTAGTTATTTTTTATTTATTAATTGTTTTTACAATTTTAGTTAAACTTAAAACTTAAACTTTTAGTCATTTTCTAAGGCAACATTGTTGAAATGTAAATTTTTTCATCCAATATTTATATCTTAGGTTTTATTTCATTTACTTTGTCACACAGACACACACACACACATACACACGTATGTACAGAATTATTAGCACCCTTGGTAAATATGATCAAAGAAGGCTGTGAAAATTAATCTGCATTGTTAATCCTTTTGATCTGTTATTTTAAAAATTCACAAAAATCTAACCTTTCATTTGAGAATAAGAATGTAAAACGGGGGAAATATCATTATGAAATAAATGTTTTTCTCTAATACACATTGGACACAATTAACAGCACCCTTTTATTCAATACTTTTTGAAACCTCCATTTGCCAGTTTAACAGCTCTAAATGTTCTCCTATAATGCCTGATGAGGTTAGAGATCACCTGACAAGAGATCAGAGACCATTCCTTCATCCAGAATCACTCCAGACCCGTTAGATTCCCAGCTCCATGACGGTGCTTCTTCTCTTCACTTCACTTCACTTCACTCATTTTCTACAGGGTTCAGGTCAGAGGACTGGAATGGCCAGCAGAAGCTTGGTTTTGTGCTCAGTGACCCAGTTTTGTGTTGTTTTTTAGGTTTGTGTTTAAATTATTGTACTGTTGGAAGATCCAAACATGGCCCATTATAAGATTTCTAACAGAGTCAATCACTTGTTGATTTTTTTATCTGTTGGTATTTGATAGAATCAGTGATGTCATGTATCTAAACAAGATGTCCAGGACCTCCAGAAGAAATATAGGCCCACAACATCAAAAATACAGCAGTATATTTCATTGTACACATGGGATACTTTTTATCCCTGTGTTCACCAAACCCATCTTGAGTGTTTGCTGCTAAAAGATAATTTTTTTGTTTCATCTGACCATAGAAGCCAGTCCCATTTGAAGTTCCAGTCGTGTCTGATAACTGATTATGCTGGAGACTGTTTTTGGATGAGCTAGAAACCTTGAAATCTTTCTTGAAACCCTCGCAAACAACATGTGGTGATGTAGGTGCTGTTTGACATTTTGTTTTTGTTTGTTTTCTGACCCAGAGGCTCAACTGTTTTCTACAATTCTTCAGCTGTGGTTCTTGGAGAGTCTTTAGCCACTCAAACTCTCCTTCTCACCATGCATTAGGACGATATAGACACACATCCTGTTCCAGGCAGTTTCGTAACATTTTATGTTGATTGGAAATTCTTAATTATTGCCCTGATGGTGGAAATGGGAATTTTCACTGCTCTAGCTCTTTTATTAAAACCACTTCACTAATTTGTGAAGCTCAATTATCTTTTGCTGCACTTCATAAATATATTCTTTGTTTTTCTCATTGTGATGGATGATTAAGGGAATTTGGGCTTTGTTTTCCCTCCTATTTATATCTCTGTGAAACAGGAAGCCATGGCTGGATAATTTCATGTTCATAATCACCCTGGAGTGCTCAAAATTGTGAATATGAATGGGAATATATTTCAGATATATTTTACTCATAAGAATTTCTAGGGGTACCAATAATTGTGTCCAACGTGTGTTTGAGAAAAAACATTTATTTCATAATGAGATTTGCCCCATTTTCAATTGTTTTATTTCAATAAAAGGTTAGATTTTTATGATTTTTTTTAAAATAAAAGAGCAAAAGGATTAATAATGCAGGTTTATTTTCAGAGCCTTCTTTGATCATATTTACCAAGGGTGCCAATAATTCTGACCACAACTGCATATACACGTGTGGATACTTTAGCTTTTTTATATTTTTAGTTTTCATTTCAATTTTATTGTTTTAGTAATTTTATATAGTTTAAGTTTCAGTAGTGTTATTTTATTATTAGTATTATTTTATTATTATATATTTATATATATTTTGTATTATATTTTATCCTATTTATATCTTTATCTTTTATATTTATACATTTTATGTATGTTTATTTATTTTAGAGTATCATATTATTATGTGCTAATATCAAAAACACTAATGTGTGTTTAATCACAGACTTCCTAAGTGGCTTTCTAACTGGAATTCTGTTAGGATGCTGTCTTGCACTCTTAAACAAGAAAGGTGCTTCACGATGCCATAAGAAACTTTTTTGTCTAAATGATTCCATAAAAAAACCTTTAACATCTGAAGAACCTTTCTGTTTCACAAAAGGTTCTTTGTGGCAAAAGAAGGTTCTTCAGATTATAAAAATGTAAGAAAGAGATGGTTCTTTAAAGAACCTTTGACTGAATGGTTCTTTGTGGAACCAAAAATGGTTCGCTATGCATCGCTCTGAAGAACCTTTTAAGCACCTTTATTTTTAAAAGTGTGGGAAGGTATCTGCCTTTATAGACAGCAAGGTAGCTATGTTTTGGATTAGACATTTGTTTGTACAAGCTTGTACATACCCTTGTACGTACCCTTACTGTATTAAAATACAATTTAAAATTAAAATTTTCAATAAGCAATGGAATCTCCAACATAGTCACCAGATGAATAAAGATTCTGGACATACTGTACAGTGCTCACAGGCTTTGTGAATATATTGTGTAACTGAGATGCTCAAAGAAATAGGCTAACCAATGCTGATGCACCAATAAATAAGACTGACAGCTATAGTATCTTAGACTACCAATCATTTAAATCAGGGTGCTGGAGCAAAACACAGAGGTGAAGATGTACGAGATGCTTTAGTTACTGACCGATGATAAAATGCAGTTTAAATGACAGGTTACCCACAGCACATAAATCATCGGATATACTGATCTGATCTGCTTAGAGAGATTCCACCAAAGAGGCTAGAGGTGTGAAAATATGGCATGCCACTGTTTAATTCAACAGGAATCAAACCTATCCTATTTACATTAATAATACACAGTCCTGGTCTTATTGTGCATGTTATTCCAAGCCAAACTTCAAGTCAAGTCAAGTTGAGCTTTACTGTCATTCTGCTACATGTGGGGACATACAGTGGAATGAAATGTGGTGCCTCGCAGTTCCACGGTGCTACATAAATACAGACATACAACAATGAAGTAAAAAACACTATAAACCTATACACTACTAACCTACTGACAGATTTAACTATAAGTATACTATATATAAGTCTTTACCCTATACAGACTAAAAGAATAAAGGATAAAAAAATACAAACTATACGAATGCTTCACATAAATATTTACCCTATACAAACTAAAAAATAGAAGATAAAAAATACAAACTATACGAATGCTTCACAAATACTGTACATGTGGAAAGAGAGACATTTTGAGTCAAGCAGCTGGTTGGGGAACAGTGCAGGATGATTTGTAGTGCATGAGCATGTAAACATACATATATTGCATATTACATATTGTATATAAACATATTACATGTTTATATACATATAAACATGTACATTTATCATAGCAACTTTATTTGTTTGCTATTAGTAACTTTCAGGAGCTGCTAGATGTTATTAATCCTGTGTTGCATGTTCCTCTGTTCTCTGCAGATTGATGCTAAGTGTGTTCATTCTATATTCAGGTGTGTTTGTTCTGGAGTGACAGAGTTCTATATCTGGAGAGAATATTCTATATCGCCGTGGAGCCACGGGTCAGTCTCCATGACTACAGCTGTGTGGGCTGATCCTGATTTATATCAGGGGTAAATTTAGGATTAGCTCTCAGCAAACGGCAACACAGTGATAGCAGCAGTCGCTCTCTTCTGCTGTTTGTGCCTTTCTGTCTATCAACCCATTCTGCCTTCCTTTACAGCAGTATTAACATAAAACACCATGGAAAAGCATACAGATTTTTTTGAATGATAGCATGGTGAAAGAAATTAATATTTATTCAGCAAGGATGCATTAAATTGATCAAAAGTGGCAGTAAAGTCATTCTGTTATGAATAAATGCTGTTCTTTTGACCTTTCTATTCATCAAAGAATCCTGAAAAAATTAGATGCATCATATTTTCCACAAAAGTTTTTTTTAATTGACTTATAAGCATGTTTTGCTTAGCTAGACGTGTTTCTCTTTTCGTTTTAAAAATGACTGTGGATGGACATTCACATCATTTTCATTGTGGTCGCTCAGACATGATCAAATGAGCTTAGCTGTTAATGAAAGGCTTGCTGACGGCTCTGTTCTGTAAAGGACGAGATAACGCTGGTACAGTGTGTGTGTGTGTGTGTGTGTGTGTGTGAAATAAGCAGCAGTAATTGAATGAGTTCTCTTTCTCACAGAGGATCATGATAACCTCTCTCTGTCCCTGCGGACCCTGATTTAGTTGAGCAGTCCTACTGAAGCGAGGTCTCGCTCATCACCCCTAAATTACAGCCGACAGAAAGAGCGTTCTGTCATTATGACTCCAGCTGACTTCATTGCCAAGGATTAAGTGTCACTTGTGTTGGCCAAAGAATGTCTGATAAAACAATAGTTCAGACTTTTGACTGTCAGCATAAAGACTTGCCAGCCGTGCAACTAATTCTGTACAGGAACTGCCCATTTAGACAGGAAGAGACCGTTTGAGCATCATGATAGCAACCAGTTGGTTTTGTTTTTATTTGCCATTTTGTTGTTTTGGACTCCACTGGTTTTCATTCTATTTAAAAAATTGTTTAAACATTTAAAATATCTTCTTTTGTTTTGTAAAACAATCAGATTTGGAATGCAATGAGAGTTAATGAAGTGCTGTTGTGAAATAAAACTATTAAAAAAAGCTTTTGTTAATTTGGGGTTAGTAGTATTTTAGGAATCACATTTTTGGAGTTAGTAGTATGTTAGGAGTCACATTTTCCCCTGAAATTCAGCTGTGTTGTTGTTAGCTTAAATGATTAAAAATAAGTTTTGTAAACTGAAATGCAAAAATATATTGAAAATACTTTTCATTAAGTGAAATGCAAAAATATGTTGATTTAAAATATATTTGGAGTCACATTTGCCCCTGAAATTCAGCTGTGTTGCAGTTAACTTAAATGATTAAAAATATTTTTTTGTAAACTGAAATGCAAACTGAAAATAGTTTTCATTCATTGAAATGCACAAATATACTGAGTTAAAATGTAATTCAGCTGTGTTGTTGTAAACTAAAACTATTGTATGCCTACAGACAGGAGGTTAAAGAGCTGGCTGTCTGGTGCAGTTATAACAACCTGGAGCTCAACACGCTCAAAACTGTGGAGATGATGGTGGACTTCAGGAGGAACCCCCTGCACTCCCCCCACTCACCATCATGGACAGCACTTTGGCTGCAGTGGAGTCATTCAGGTTCCTGGGCACCATCATTTCTCAGGACCTGAAATGGGACACTCACATAGATTCCATTGCTAAAAAGGCCCAACAAAGGAGGGTAATTTGCTCCCGAGCATGCAAACTGCTGAATAGTACTGAATAGCGCTTATGTAGGGATGCCGTGATAGGTGTCTTATTCCTATAGGTAGATGTGACCAGCTGAGAGTCAGCTGATGCAAGCTTGACTCGCGTGACCTGCCAGAACTAACGCTATGCTTAATTTATTCACATCTTATTATTATTTTTTTTTAATCTGTGTGTTGTTGTTTTTTTCTCTGTGTACTGGAAGCTGTGACACTTTGTAAAACAAATTCCTTGTATGTGCAAACATACTTGGCAATAAAGTTCTTTCTGATTCTGATTATGATAAAATGGTTTTGTTAATTAAAATGCAAAATATAATGAAAAATAAAAATGATTTGAAACACACAAAAAAATCATTTAAAATGGAGTCACATTTTGTCCTGAGATTCAGTGGTGTTGTCAACTAAAATGTTTTCATAAAATCAAGCTGAAATTAAAAAATAATTTTATAAAATTAATTGAAATAAGTTGAATTAGCTACTAAATTACAAATAAAATAAAAGAAACCTAAATAGAAATATAAAAACTAATCAATAAATAAAAATATAAATTATAATTAAATGATAACATCATATAATTATTATAAAATCATCAGGTAAACCACTGAATTACCATTGTATATAAAATGTGCTATCTAAATATTTCCCTAAAAAATAAAAAAATAAATCGGATTCAAACTAAATTTAAAACATAGACTATAATAGCATGTAAATAATACTAACATAAAACTGCTGGATTCATTCAAACAGTTTGCATTCATGTGTTCATATATTAAATGTATGGGTTTATTTCTAGACGTCATGTACAGTATTTTCTGCTACAGGTCTGTTGTGTGGCTGATGGTGTAACTCTAATGCATCATTCTGACGACAGTGTTTGTTGTTCTGATCCTGGTCCTGTCTGGAAGGGTGAAGCCCCTCAAAGTAAGATCTTCAAACTGCCGGCGGGCCGCTGGAATGAACTCTCCCACAGAGGTACAGTATACCTCCAAGCACTTAACTCATGCTGTTTGTTCTCTTATGCACTTTCAGTTTGTTTTTCTGTGAGGTGAGAGGAATCAGAGTCGTACACAAAGAGATCCGTTTACATGGTCAGATGTGAATGACAGTGAGGCGTTTGCTAAGGTTTTAAAGACTAAATGATCAAAGTGAATCATTTTGTGATTTATGATTCAGGAAAGTAACACAGTACCTCAAAATACTCAGAACTACCGCATATTTTCAGTAACTAGATTTGCTTTCTCTGAAGAAAATTAATTTTTGTCTGTTCAAAAAATGTTGCTGTATGGTTTCTGATTGTTCTGATTCATTTTTTGCATGCTGCTGTGTGGATGATAAGGTGGTCAAAATGGTTTTTAGCATGTTAACATAGACACCAGGTACCTTGCCAGTACGCATCCATGGGTTTTTCTTTGTCCAGCAGGTGAAAATCACAAGTCTAAATTGCTTAGAAATGTAATATCACACCTCTACAGTGGAAAGCTCATGATTTGAGGAATCATTCCTGTGTGTACCACCAACCAGGACCAAGTTTTATGCCAAAGATGTATGAACAATAGTAAAAGTGAAACGAAAAGAGCAAGCCAAACACCAAATCCGCTCACTTCAGGTTCATGTCATCATGAGTCACAGTTTGTTTTATCATCTTTGTGTGTTTTTGAAGGCGCTCCCCTGGTCAAGCTGTAACCTTTGTTGATATTTAGTATTCACCAGCTATCCAGCTACTCAAGGGCTGCTGAATGCACAATCAAGTGTGTGTGTGTGTGTGTGTGTTTGTGTGTGTGTGTGTGTGTATGTGTTGTTTACCAGACTGTGTGAGCCGGCCTGTAAAGTTGTAAGCAGGAGCAGCCATTTACCTCAAGCTTGTTTGTGATGATTCAGCCATCACAAATAGCAACGTAAATCATCCTTGTACTCAATAAAACAGTGGTACTCTCTCTTTTTAGCCACATACACACTGTAAAGTTTCAGGAGTGACTGCCACGTTTAAAGGTACTATATGTAATTGTTTGATGGTATTAAAACATAAAAATACCATAATATGTTTACAGATATTTAGGAAACATGCTAAGTTAACATACTTGTTTATCTGAAAAACAGTGCTATAGCAAGTTATTCTGCTTTGCAATGTGTGTTTCGTGTCAGAATGTCTGTTTTTGTTTTGGTTTGTGTGATTCCGCCCACTGCCAGTTCACCCAATAGTATTTTTACACAACCAGAGTTGCCAGTTAGCGGAAAACACAGTGTTCTGCAGCCATGGAAGCCAGCAAACGAACTGGGTCAGTGATCGCAGATTCTACCTGACCTAAAAAGCCCCGGCATCCATCTAAATGTTCTATGACCAGAGGAATTTTAAAATGCAGATAAATTAGGAAGGAAGGAAGTGACATGTGGCCAAGTATGGTGACCCATACTCGGAATTTGTGCTCTGCATTTAACCCATCCAAGTGCACACACACAGCAGTGAGTAGTGAACAAACACATACACACACCGTGACCACACACCCGGAGCGGTGGGCAGCCATTTATGCTGAAGCGTCCAGGGAGCAGTTGGGGGTTCGGTGCCTTGCTCAAGGGTCTCATCTCAGTCATGGTATTGAGGGTGGAGAGAGCGCTGGACATTCACTCCCCCCCCTCCTACTATCCCTGCTGGACCTGAGATTCAAACCCGTGACCTTTGGGTTACAAGTACGACTCTCTGTCCATTAGGCCACGACTTTATTAACTCATCAATATACAGCGATTGGCTCATCTTTTTCCATTGTCAATTGACCCTTCGCATGGAGCTTGATTGACAGGCTATCTGACCAGTCATAAGGCCGAATACACCATTTGTCTGACAAACAAACCAGCCAGGAGAGTAGATTAACATTGTGGGCTTGAACTTGGAAAATGATATGTATTGAGGTCTTTCCGTGGTTAAAATAAAATACCTTCTGATGTTCATTCATGTTTATTTCATGCTTTAATTAGTAAATATGAAAAGATGATCGGTTCATGTGCCTCTTCAGGCGCTACAGCAATCTGTCACGACACATTGGTATTTATTGTTTGAATTTCTTACAAAATGGCAAAATTTGAAAGCTGAGACTTTTTTGAGCATAGAGGAAACTGACAACACACTGTCAGACAAGACAGAGCAGGTTACTTCTGATATGAAACAAAGTCTGTAGCGCCTCAGTTCAAGTGGCACGTCAACCGATCGTCTTTTCATATTTACTTGAAACACAAAATAAACATGAATGAACATCAAAACGTATTTTACTTCAACCATGGAAAGATGTCAATACAAATAATTTTCAAGTCTATTGATGTTAATCTACTCTCCTGTGTCTGATTTGTCTGTTGGACAAAATGGCAGATTTGGCATTAAGACTGGTCAGATCGCCTGCCAATCAAGGCCTTTGCAAAGGTTCAATTGAATTAATTCGTGCTGCTTGCCCTTAATCTGGAAACCCACGTGAGCATTTAGTCTGAGGAGGAGCGTTCAGGAGAAACAATATTTTTCATTTGGACAGCAGCAACTATTTAAACGCTAGCTGTCGATTTTACATACTGCACCTTTAAATACAAGAGTGAATCCCCTGAATTATCATTTTGTTTGTACAGAATTGAACTCGCTCTTGAAATTGCGATTACTGACACCATTGTAACTATAATAATGTTTTGAAGGGTTGCCATGTCTGCTTACTGTAAGCGATGCTTAATAAGCATCTTTGGGTTTCCATGATATATAAAGCTGTCCATGATATTGTGGTATGTGGCTTACAGTATTTTAAAAAAGTGTTTGGTTTTAAGTTTGTTTTTTTATATTGTTTTGTTTATTTGCTTTTTTTTTATTTTATAGAAATATCTGGCAATACTAAGTCAAGACGTACTTCCTTCCCTGTGATTTTGTCAAATTATTTTGTAATTATTTTGTAAAATTTGTAAAATTACTGAACTGTGTGTGTACAAAAGATGTTGGGAACTAATGTGAACTGACAACCGAATTTTGCTGCAGTACATGGCCTCTCTCTATCTATATTCATATCCCAGAATTATTCCTCACTCGACTCTCCCATAACCTTGAGCGGAAATGATGGATTTTCCATATGCAAAATGAACTTTGGTCGATGAGGAAACAAGACAACAAAGAGACTGTGTGTGTCTTTTCATAAATCAACAAAATACCCCCATCCATTTTACTCGCTCATGGGCGGCTCAGCTTATCAAAATCATGATGGTCTTCATACTGTTATAATAAAAACGACGTGGCTAATATATAACTCTGCTTCATCCCGTCTCTCGCTTGATATGAATTTCAGAAACAAGAGCAGGAAAAAAGCAATCAGTACTTGATGAAACGGAGCTACTTCAGCTGTGAGAGTGAACCGAGCATGTGTATGTCGATGAAACACTCAAGAGACAGACTGTAAAGAAAACATGTTGAAGTTGTTCCACAGCATATGTTGGCCGATAGGTAATAGTCACTCAGTTGCAAGTTTTATGGATCACATATTTAATGAAATTATTGTTTGCAGATGGTGTGGCTGGAAGGTTGTTTTATTCAATCTCCATAAGGAGCGAGGTTCTTATAGGGATAGTTCACCTAAAAATGTATTTTATTTTATTATTATTTATTTCCCCCCAAAAGTCATTCCATTCCTGTATACTTTCTTTTCTTTTCTTTTCTTTTCTTTTCTGTGACGCAGAAGTTTAGACATTGTATAGCTCAAAAAGAAAGAAAGAAAGTTTATGGAAGTATAAAAGTAGTGAATACACATTTTGCTGTATATTTCAAGTAATCAATCAATTGCTTCAGATGACTAACTGGCTCAAATTAAAGTAAATTTTCACTTTGAATATTTTCAAATATCTGTAAAAAAAAAAATTAAATAACTAACAAAGTGAATAAATAAATCTGTTAAATTTATGGTAAAAATACCAGCTTTATATATAATAAATACAGTTGTAACATTTAAAGTTTTACAGTTTGAATGTACAATAACACAATTTCATTAACTGATGTCATGCTCCATTTTTGACATAATACAGGTGCATCTCAGAAAATTAAAATATGGTGAAAAAGTTCATTTTTTCTTGTAACTTATTTCAAAAAGTGAAACTTTCATATATTTTAGATTCCTTACATGTGTAAAGGATTAGCCCTTATTTTAATTTAGCTTTTAGGGAATCTATTCTCAAGATTCGATATTGGCATTTACATGACTAATCGATATTAATCAAAACGTCCAACTTATACCTTATTAACATTACAGATAACAGTTTCATCTGAGTTTTTACTTATCAGTTATGTACATGTTTTATGTAAGATACTATTTTGTTAAATTATTATGTGTGTGTAATTGAGTGTGTGTGTATATATATATATATATATATATATATATATATATATATACACATACATACATACATACATATACACACACACTCGGGTTGGACCCCTCATTAACGACTTGTCCAGCAAGCATTAAAACCAGTATGTTTTAACAAATCAGATTATTCCCGTGGCCACGATAATAACACAGAATTGATTAGTTTAAATAGTTTAACACTTGAAAATCACATAGCACCAGACAATGATTTCTTAATAAAATCAAAGTTTATTTTATTACTCTACACAACTACTAAGCTAAATAACACAAACATAATACGTAAACACACAAACACACACATTGCAATGAATTGTTTTGATCTGAAGAGAGTTTAAGGTTCTAATGCTCGTTTTCAAGAATGCTCTAACTTCAACCTGAGGGAGTCACAAGCAAGGAACTTTACTATCTTTACACTTAAAGATGAATGCAACCAGTTTCCAACAGCATTATGAAGAATTGTTTGATTGTACTTGCTTTAAGTTGAGTTTCCGTTCCTTTCCTGGTTGAGGGAACCCCGGGTGCGGATTGGCTGCTGAAATCGCTGTTGCGTGATGTCACTGGGGATGCCCTCTTGCGATTGGTTGGTTTCTCTGTGACGTGATGACGCTCTTAGGAAGTCTGTTTCAGTTCTTACGGCTTCAGATGTTAAAGTTTCTTTAGAAGTTTGACTAAGTCTTGATAATTGTTCAATGCTCAGCCAGATGTTGGCTGGAAGCGCTTAACGATCAGAGCAGGAGCCGAAGTTTCAAACAGCACGCGAGCAGGCAAAGAGAGCATGCACCAAAGTTGGGTGTCTGTCTTTTAACGGGCTGATGTCAGTCTGCCCCTTTTGCTGTTTGATCCCGCCCTGCACGGCTCAATTTTCCGTGCGTAAATCTTTTGCTGAATTATTCCATAACACGAAGAGCATATCCTAGCAGATTCCTATAAGTGTTTTAATCATACATTATGATGAGAAAGGTAAATTTTCATCCACACCAAATTATTGCTGATGCAACTGCATTCGAAATCAAACACCAAGTATTTTGCATACCCAAAGTACATATATCAATATTATCTATTACGCGGTTAAGGCATAGATTAAACGATCCTAAATTCTAAATAATCACATCAAGCATGTGAAACTAAACAATAGTGATCGGGAAAAATTTGACCTCAAAAGATTACAACAATACCATAGATTCCAATAACACAGCAAGCTTAATTTCATGAAATACAACCTGAATATATATTGTAAATATATTGTATATATTGCTTTTGAGTATATTGCTTTAATAGCAGGAACAATTATAATTTGTTCTTTTTGGAATCCTTAAGCAAGATTTGCGTCTCTTTGTCTGTTAATAAGAGAAAAAAGGCGCGTATCCTTTGTAATGTGAGGAGGAGAGAGAAAGTTGTCTGAAACATGAGAATATTACGTTTGTGAAGATCTGGAGATTTCCTTAGCTCGGACGTCAGTTGTAAAACCGTCTCTCCTGGTTGATAACATCATTGAATTTATGCATTAATGGTCAGGAAATAGTGTCCAGATCCAGAGGTCTTTGTCCTGTTTCTGGCTGAATTATGTTTAAGTGATAAGAAAGCCACAGTAAAGTCCTGTTCTGGAATACGTGCTGGCGCATTGCTGGTCGTTAATTAATTTTACGGCCACAGATAGTGAAAAGAGCAACTTTCTCCGGAATGTGCTGTCCTGCTAATAGGTGTGTGTTCTTGTTTCGACCAAGATCTACACATGTAAACTAAACCAAAAGTTTTTTTGTTTTAATTTTGATGATTAGAGCTTACAGCTCATGAAAGTCACAAATCAGCTACCAAGCCACTTCTGAAACAGAAACATCGTCAGAAGCATCTTACCTGGGCTAAGGAGAATAAGAACAGGACTATTGCTCAGTGGTCCAAAGTCCTCTTTTTAGATAAAAATTAATTTTGTTTTTCATTTGGAAATCAAGGTCTGGAGGAAGACTGGAGAGGCACAGAATCCAAGCTGCTTGAAGTCCAGTGTGAAGTTTCCACAGTCAGTGATGATGTGGGGTGCCGCGACGTCTGCTGGTGTTGGTCCATTGTGTTTTATCAAGTCCAAAGTCAATGCAGCCGTCTACCAGGAGATTGGTTGGTTGCTGACAAGCTTTATGGAGATGCTGATTTCCTTTTCCAGGAGGACTTTAGCACCTGCCCACACTGCCAAACCCACTTCCAAGTGCTTTGCTGACCATGATATTACTGCGCTTGATTTGCCAGCCAACATGCCTGACCTGAACCCCATATGGAATCTATGGGATATTTTCAAGAGAAAGATGAGAAACAGTCAATACAACAATACAGACGGGCTGAAGACTCAATAGTGCTTCAGCAGAGCCACAGGATAATCGCTTCCATGCCACACCTCACTGATTCTGGAATTTGTGCTAAAGGAGCTCCGACCAAGTATTGAGTGCATAAATGAAAATAATTTAAAGAACTTGAACTTTTCTGTTTTGCAAATCTTTTTTTTGATTGACCTTAGGAAATATTCTAATATTTTGATATTTTGAGACATTGATTTTTGACTTTCATAAGCTGTAAGCTCTAATCATCAAAATTAAAACAAAGAACTTTTGAAGTGTTTTACTTTACATATAATGAATCTAAAATATATGAAAGTTTCACTTTTTTTTACACACTCACCGGCCACTTTATTAGGTACACCTTGCTAATACCAGGTTGGACCCCCTTTTGCCTTCAAAACTGCCTTAATTCTTCGTGGCATAGATTCAACAAAGTGTTGGAAACATTCCTCAGAGATTTTGGTCCATATTGACATGATAGCATCACGCAGTTGCTGCAGATTTGTCGGCTGCACATCCATGATGCGAATCTCCCGTTCCACCACATCCCAAAGGTGCTCTATTGGATTGAGATCTGGTGACTGTGGAGGCCATTTGAGTAAAGTGAACTCATTGTCATGTTCAAGAAACCAGTCTGAGATGATTTGAGCTTTGTAACATGGTGCATTATCCTGATGGAAGTAGCCATCAGAAGATGAGTACACTGTAGTCATGAAGGGATAGACATGGTCAGCAACAATACTGTGGTGTTTAAATGATGCTCAATTGGTACTAAGGGGCCCAAAGTGTGCCAAGAAAATATCCCCCACAATATTACCCTTGCAATTCTGTCAGAAAATGCAACCCTTCTCTCAGAAAATTGTTGCAGTTGCAAATGTTTTTTTTTGTTTGCATTGGAACAACACAAAAAATAAAACAGAGAAGGAAAGTCAAATCTGATACAATACAAAATGATTGGCACCCTTAACTTAATATTTGGTAGCACCCCCTTTGGAAATAATAACTGAAATCAATCGCTTCCTTTAACCATGAATGAGTTTCTTACACCTCTCTACTGGAATTTTGGAGCACTCTTCTTTTGCAAACTGCTCCAGGTCATTCAGATTTGAAGGATACCTTCTCCCAACTGCTGTTTTGAGATCTCTCCACAGGTGTTCCATGGGATTCAGATCTGGACTCAGAACTCTCCAGCGCTTTGTTTGTAACCATTTCTGAGTGCTTTTTGAAGTGTTTCGGGTCATTGTCCTGCTGGAAGACCCATGATCTCTGGTGGAGACGCAGCATTCTGACACTGGCCACTACATTGCGTCCCAAAATTCTTTGGTAATCGTTAGCTTTCATGATACCGTTCACACAGTCAAGGCATCCAGTGCCAGAAGACGCAAAGCAACCCCAAAACATCTTTGAACCTCCACCATGTTTGACTGTAGGGACTGTGTTCTTTTCTTTGAAGGCCTCATTTCTTTTTTTGTACACAGTGCCATGATGTCCTTTACCAAAAAGCTCTATTTTTGTCTCATCTGTCCACAGTACGCTCTCCCAGAAGGATTGTGGTTTTGTCACATAAGTTTTGGTAAACTCCAGTCTTTCTTTCTTATGCTTATCTTCTTTCTTGTGTCAGCAGTGGGTCTCCTACCATTGCATCCCTTTACATTCAGATGGCGACGGATAGTGCGAGCTGACACTATTGTACCCGGTGTCTGCAGATCAGCTTGAATTTGTTTGGAAGTTAATCGGGGTTCTTTATCCACCATTCGAAATATCCTTCGTTGTAATTTTTCATGAATTTTGCTCTTCCGTCCACGTCCAGGGAGGTTAGCTACAGTGGCATGGGCTGCAATCCTATTGATGATATTGTGCACAGTGGACACAGGAACATTAAGATCTCTGGAGATGGACTTGTAGCCTTGAGATTGTCCTTGTATTTCCACAATTTTTTCTCTCAAATCCACAGACAACTCTTCACACTTCTTTCAGCGTGACACACAACACAAAGGTTGAGTCAACTTTTCTCCATTTTAACTGGTTGCAAGTGTGATTACTATATTGCCCACACCTGTTACTTGCCACAGGTGTGTCTAAATACAAATTACAGGAGCAACACATGCTTGAAAAGCAATTATTTCTTACAATTTTGACAAGGTGCCAATCATTTTGTCCAGTCCATTTTTGAGTTCTGTGTGAAATTTGATCAAGTTTGACTTTTCTTTTCTGTTTTTTTTGTGTGTTGTTGCAATGCAAACAAAAACAATAAGCACGTGAATACCAAAACATTTGCAATTGTAACAATTTTCTGAGAGAAGTGTTGCATTTTCTGACAGAATTGCAAGGGTGACAATATTTTTGGCCATGACTGTATATAGATATATTACAAAATGTAACAAATAACTAAATATTTAAATGTTTAACAAAATTAAATGAAAAAATAACAAAAAAAAAAAAAAATCGAAATAGCTGTCATATTTAAATGTCAATTTATTTCTTTCCACTGTAAAATATAAGATGACTTGTTTTTATTCTAATTTCCAAAAACTATATTTACCTGTATTTTAATGTAAAATTGCATGAAATATCTTGTTCTCACCATATGTATTAAGGGAATTTACAGTTAAATAATTAACAGGTTTTTAGCATAGCATTTTTACAGTCTTTTATTGTTAAAATTGCAGCATTTTTATAGAGTGCATTTTAGTGAATATTAACTTTAATATCTATATACACGTCTAATAGACTAATTGTATATTTTAGGTGTTTTTTTGATAATTTTGTCCATCACAATCACTTTTTCATTTCATAGAAAAGAGCACCCTGGTCTGCTTTTGAGTCATACAGGTTTGAAATGTCATGAGGATGAGTAAATGATGACAGAATTGTAATATTTGGTTTAATTAACCCTTTAACCCCAGGTTCCTCGGTGACTCACTTCAAATAAAAGCATCTAATAAATGAAGGTTTCGCAGCGAATGAAATAATACGTGCTCAAACCATTCAGGTTACCTGCGCTTTTAGAAATACCTCACGTCTCCGGCCTTTGTTAAACTCTTCCGTAACTCTGAAAAGACAAATGACAAAAGGTGCACATTAGCATATAAGCTCGGACTGGCATTAACACCAAAAGGCCGTGGAGGTTCCTCGTCCTACGCACTGCCGAATCTTCTCGGGGCTCACCGCCAGGTCTTCGTGTGAATTCGGCTATTCCAGAAACCTGTCACTCTAGGCTACAAATTCAGCTTTAAATATCTCAGCTTGTCTCCTTTCCCAGCAGAAGCTTGAATTTCTCTGCTGTGTTGTACTGATCCCAGCAGGCAGCGATTTTGCTCAAAAGAGTTATCTATATCACTCCCAGCCACCCACTAACAAAGCAGACATACACAGGTATCCGGCATTCCTGTATCCTATTGATACGCGTTTATAGGCCAGATTATTTGACCCCTTTGATCAACGACATGCTTAGAGACCATTTTTATACTGTTACTTTAAATACTACAGTGATCAGAACTTGCTAGAGTGAACGAGGTGCATTTGTTGGTTATTTCAGTTGTCTTGTATGTCAGCCTGACATTTGAATGGAGAGATTTTGGTGTAGTATGAATCAGGACCAGTTGGGATGCAATTGGCCACTTAATTATGTCAGTCACTAGTTTTTTGGACTGACACACTTCTGTGTGTTTTTACATATAGGTGATGTTTCATTTGCTGAGCTTATTTGATAACTACATTACACCATATAAACGGTCCAACACGTCTCAGCTGGTTTTTATTTATAGATAAATTAGCTGCAAAGAGGTCTTTACTGATAAACAGGTGCCCCATTGGGGATTTTCATGTTAGTGCTATTGTTTGCATCAGTTTTGATCAGTACAAAAGCTTTCAGAAGGGTTTTTAATAATTGACACAGAATACAATTAATATAAATAATTTATAAAATAAATTGTATTATGATTGATTTATTTTTCTTTATATTTAATTGTTAATGATAATTATTTATAGATCAATTACTTCATTTAAATAAATTACTATTTACTTTAGAATTCGTTTTTTATTTTTTTTATTTTAACTTTATTAACGTTATTAACCTCAACACCTAAAAAAGTTTCACAGGATTATGAATGTAGCCTACCTGAAAGTGACACACGGGTTTCGTTTTCATGTTTGTTTTTGTTTTTCTTGGTGCCGGATTTCTGATGTCTTTTCATAGTTATCCATCAATTATGATCATTTGCATTCAACCGCAAACATGAGGTGCGAGCGGTCGCGGGCACAAGAATGGTGCGTCACGTTTTATTTTTATTTATTAATTTATTTGAGAAACTGGGATGGTGCCCTCCTGGGAGTTGGTGCCCTACACATACTGCGTACTCTGCGTATAGGGAGCGGCGGTACTGCCAGCATCCCTGAGCAGATTCTGGTGTCTTTGGTCCATTTGCATCTCCAGTCTTATATTTGAAGCGATCAAGCTCTTCTGTTCATGGTTTGAGTGTAAATATGGTGTTTGTGATATATTGACATGTTTAAGTGAATGAAACCTCTCACATCGCCAGACGCTTACCTGTAAAACACACCTGTCAGCAGCTCCAGTGAAGCCGTCTGAGACACAAAGACGAATCGTCACGCTCTTCTGTGCCTCGTCCACCACGAACAACAATTGCGGTGTCTAAACGCTCAATCTTTCTGTTTCTCTCCTCCATCTCCAGGGTAATGCCACTTTCTCTGTTCTTTCTGGCCACCATGACATACCTGTCTGTTCGACATGCTGTCGCTTAGCAACCTATTGTCTCCTCGCAGTTGTCCATCATTACAGGAATTGCTTCTCATCTCAAAGGCCTGAATCCATCAACCTCATACACATGGGGGTCCTTCTGCTTTTTTGATTCAGGCCAACCTACATTTAAGCTTATTTGTGTTTCCAGAGTTGGCAGATTTGCGCTTTTTGATGGCGTGTCGGTATGCATGAGCTGCAAATAGATTTAAAAGCTTGCGTAGAGACATGACATCTTGAACCGCAGAGCCTGTGGTTGATAGAGTGTGAAACTCCAGAGGATGAAGGAATCGATCGATTTTGTTTCTCAGAGAACACAAGTGATCGATAAGATTCAGATGTTTCTCTCTCAGCTCGTGAAGCTTGATGTTTCTGACTTCACACAGAAGATGCCTTACTTTGTTTTGCCAAATAGGACATGTGCACAAAGTAAAATCATTTAATTGTAACATTAAGATTTTTTTTGTATTATGACCTTACGGTTATGACAGTTAAACACATTGCCCTAAATTCCCAATACCTTCATGCGTTGTTATGTTCAATTTCAAGGTGTTTTTTTATGCTTATTAGTTGTAATGAAGATTATGATTACTTTAAAACTATATTTCTTTTAAAAATGAAAATTAGCATAAAGGCATTACACAAAATACTAATATTATTAATACATTTTATTTCTAAAATGTAATATTTTTTTCATTTCTAAAATGTAATATTTTTTTATTTTATATTATTTTATTTTATTTCATCCTTTACACTGGCACCATGTCAGAATGTAAATATAATTTTAAGAAAATAAAGTAACCACTACTGATGAAACTGTAAAAACGTGGCAAAAAAAAAAAAAAAAATATATATATATATATATATATATATATATATATATATATATATATATATATATATATATATATAATTACCAAAAACAAACCAAAACTACAGTTTATTTTTATTTTATATTATTATTATTATTATTATTATTTATTTCTCTTTTACACTGGCACAATGTTGAGATGTAAATATGATTAAGAAAATAAAGCTACCATTGCTGGTGGAATTGTAAAAATGACTTGTATAAGTTTAAGTTAATTAGAAAAGTTTGAGAGAATAATAGCTGAAAGAGGTATTTTATTTTATTGTTTTTATTTATTATTTGTTTATTTAATTTGTTACTTAGTTTGTTATTTTATTTCTCTTTAACACTGGCACCATGTCAGGATATGGATATGATTTTAAGAAAATGAAGCAGCCACCGCTGATGAAATTGTAAAAACTTGGCTGAATATCTGTGTTGTCTAATGCCGTTGGTGTTTGAATGGGTCTAAACTGGCTTCATCCCAAAGACTCCCTTCAGTATTCAATAATACCTCAAATGAGTTTTCTCTCTTTATTATTATTAAAGTTGCTCTCCTGTTTTTGACAGCTATATTTGCCTGCCATATACAGAATGATGAATGCCATTTGCCCAAATGACCAATAAGTCAACCACAATATGTATTTTCATATTTATAGTTGATTCTTCAAGTTGCAACCATCATTCTGGTTTTAAAGGATAGATTATAATAGCTTTACATTTTTATTATGAATCTTTAGTGGTTTTTCTATTTTTTTAAGAATGTTAAAATATAAAATTATTTCATTCTTCTTTTTAAAATTCCCCTCCATATATTTACAGTGCCCTCCAAAAGTATTGGAACGTGACTGACAGGTGTGTTTTGTTTGTCCTATTAATTGATTATTCAAACAATAAATAGCACTGAATGTCTGCGCTCAGTTTCAGATCCGTGCAGACTGCATTTATAGTTAGTTAGACGTGTAACCAACATGAAAACCAGAGAGGTGTCTATGGGTGAAAAACGAGCAATTGTGAAGCTGAGAGAAGATGAAAAATCAATCAAACCATTGCACAAACACTGGTAATAGCAAGTACAACCATCTGGAATCTCCTGAGGAAGAAAGAAACCACTGGTGTACTAAGTAACACACCTCAAACGGGTAGATCAAGGAAAACATCTGCAGTTGATGACAGAAACATTGTGACAGCTGTAAAGAAAGACCCTAAAACAACTGTTAGTGACATCAGCAACAACCTCCAGAGGGCAGGAGTGAAGGTATCACAATCTACTGTTCGCAGAAGACTTCATGAACAAAAGAACAGAGGCTACACCAGAAGATGCAAACCACTCATTAGCAATAAGAATAGGAGACAAGCCTCAACAATTCTGGGACAAGGTTTTATGGACTGATTTTATGGACCAAAGTGATGGAAAGGCTAAAGTTTGGAGAAAGAAAGGATCTGCTCATGATCCCAAACATACAAGCTCATCTGAAACACAGTGTACACAGGTGTACATTATAGTACACACTACACAAGTAATGTAATGGCTTGGGCTTTGATCGCTTCTTCTGGGACAGGCTCATTAATCTTCATTAATGATGTAACACATGATGGCAGCAGCTAAATTAACTCAGAAGTCTACAGAAATATTTTGTCTGACAATTTACAGAAAGATGCAACCAAACTGATTGGGAGATCCTTCATCATGCAGCAAGATAAAACCCAAAACATAGTGCCAAAACAACAAAGGAGTTCATCAGGGGCAAGAAGTGGAAGGTTTTAGACTGGCCAAGTCAATCTCCACACTTAAACCCTGTAGAATATGCATTTACCTGCTAAAGAAGAGACTGAAGGGGAGTGACCCCCCAAAACTGAAAGAGGCCGCGGTGAAAGCATCACAAAAGAAGAATGTAAAAGTTTGGTGATGTCAATGGGTCACAGGCTTGATGCAGTTATTGAAAGCAAAGGATTTGCAACTAAATATTAAGTCTGTTTCATGTCCATAGAAAAAACTGGATCCAAGGCACTTCTTCTGGTTCAAAAATTTAAAAGGCCTTTATTCAGACATGGCTCACTCTAAAAACATAAAAGCTGCACACTGATGCATTTCGGCCACCCAGCCTTCCTCAGAGTGTGAGATCACAAAATTGATCACAGGTGTAGTAATAATCAATTGCTCAGGAGAAGAGGAAGATATCAAAATAACCTTTACGGGGGGGGGGGGGGGGGGGGGGGGGGGGGGGGTCCATAATATCATAAACTATCATAGGGCACAATCAGTCATACCAACAAGAATTATAATGATGAATCATTTCACAAATATGGAGTTAAGTCTAATTCCTCATTCAAACCAGGAAAAGTAGTGGCTTTTAACTGAAAAATCCAAAAGGCTTCCCTTTGTAGAAGTCTTTGTAATTTATCACCCTTTCTAATAGAACCAATTACAGCTTCCAAACCAATGATTCTTAAAGAAGATGGATTGATGACATTTGTATGATCTTTGAAGGACGTGAAACTGAATTATTGAGTTTTCATACATTTTTGAACTCCATAAATACATGCATTAAGTTGAGTCTCGAATATAATCAGGACAAAATAAACTTTTTAGACATTACTATTTTCCAAGACCAAGATGGACGTCTACATACTTCTCTATTCAGAAAGAACACAGACCGCAACACCACAGAGCTAAATTTAATTATATATATATAATATATATAATTTTTTATATACAGTATGTTAGCAAGTCTAGAGATCACTGCCGCAAAAAAGTAATGCCAGAAGTACAGAGAAATTATACTTACACTTTTAACAGATTAATTTGATTTTTTTTCCCATTATGTATCTAACTCCTGTAACATTTGTCATTTTTTTGTTCTGGTCCAAAGATCAGGGATTTTTTTCAGTTTAATTAATTTATTATATATATATATATACACTATCTTCAAATTAAGTACAATTACTTTCCATCCCCTGGTTGTGGTTATATTTTGTATATTTTAAGGTTCATTAAATATATATATAAATATCATTATGTAATATACTAAATCCAATAATATCATTAAATTGAGCTACAATAACCAGCTCAATTTGTAGAAGCTGACCATTATTTTGTCCATACTTTATTTTAATGAAGTACACTAAATTTACTTCCTTGATTATGATCATATTTTGCATAACAGATGAATTAGATCTTTAAATTTATTTATGTAATCTATTAACTCCATTAAAACCATTAAATTGAGCTTTAATAAACTGCTCATGTAGAAGTTGATGATTAAAAACTTGAGAGAATCATTCGCTGAAATACTTAATACAAAATTAACTTAAAATATACACACTATTTTGTATACTGCAAGGTCATTTGAAAAGTAGCAAAAATTACAAATGCATATAAAAAAAAAAAAAGTTTTCCAAGAGTATGTTTTAACACAACCTTTATATAATAAAAAGAAAAAAAAATCTAAATCTGTTAGTGCTAATAAAAATCAGCCCCAGGACAGAACTGTACCTGTAGCTGAGGAAAAGCCGCTGAGGTTGTTGCGGTGATGAACGGCAGCCAGCATTGTGCTCACCGCCAGCGATACGTCAGGCGTTGAGTGAAGATTATGTCATAAGTCAACATCCATCAACAGCAAGAAGGCAAAGCCGACAGTGAGAAGACGAATCATATCGGCCCATAACTGAGTTACCATGTTAATGAAACGCTTTGAGCGCTCTGGCAAAATTAGACTCTTGACCTTGATGTGTATCTTTCAAAGAAGAACAAATCCATAAGTAACTAAATCAAAACCAACTTTGCTGTCAAATCACGTGGCTGGAATGATCAAATGGCCCTCTAATGGCTCACTGAAGTACATCGTCATACTTAAATGTCACAGTAAAATCAGTTTGAGAAGCAAAGTGTAGTTGATGTATATCGCCTGTATTCACTCCTATAAGCATTTTAAATGTTTTGCATTAGCTGTGCCATAGATCCCTGCTGCAGTAGAAGTGATGCATTATGGGAACTCGGCCATTCCCCTCACCTGCCCCCTCATTCTGCCTGCAAATTCAATTTCTTTTGGATCATTTCCAGTTTATCCAGTACTGAGATATACACCAATCTTAGCCTGACAATGCATCTTTTCAAGGACTCACACACACACACACACACACACGCACATACACACGCCAACAAACAAACAAACCTTTAGCCTCCATAAATGTGGGTTTTGGCTGCAGAAAATTAATTTAGTCAACTTTTAGGAGAACATTACCATATAGATGGCCTCAAAGCTCACAGACGTGGACTAAAAGCCATAAGAGAGTTAACTGGGACCAACAACTGTAAGCACACACTCTCAGACGGCTCTTGTCTTTTAGTTTGTTGTTCTGTAATTCTTATTTTAAGGTGTCTGAGAGCCCTTCAGTGTCTTTGACAGCATTGGATGATGGTAATCCCTGGGGCAGGTGCCACGGCAGAGGCGAAATTGCCATCCACGCTGCCATACGGCTCGCACTCGTCTCAAAGAATCAATCATGAGCAAATCCCCTGTAACAGCAAATACCTCTCTGGCTAGTTTCACTGCTGAATGTCGCAGCATTTTTTTCTAGATGAGCATCTTTGTCAGAGCCGAACGTGCAATATGTCTGACTGGCAGATCTTTGGCTAAACATACAGTAAAACTGTTCCTCAGGTATTTGCTGACAGATGAGGGGCTTTGATGGCCAAATAACATCAAATTTAAAGCAGAGATGCTCATACCAGGAGCCACAGGCCAATGTTATATGTTACACACACACACACGCACACACACATGTAGGTTTTTGTGGTTTATGGGGACTCTCCATAGGCGTAATGGTTTTTATACTGAACAAACTGTGTGTGCTATTGCCCTACACCAACACTACACCTAAACTTAGCCCTCACAGGAGACTTTGTGCATTTTTAGATTTTCAAAAAAAAACACCATTTAGTATGTTTTTTTAAGCCTTTTGAATTACGGGGACATAGGCAGTGTCCTCATAAACCACCTTCATATTGTAATACCTCTGTCATACCCATGTCATTATACAAATTTGTGTCCTCATAAACCACATAAACATGCACACACACACACACACACACACGCACACACATATACTGTATATTTGCATTGAAATGTTATTATAAAGGTAATAATTTTTTTTTTATTATTTAATTTTAATATTGGATAATGTAACAATTATATGATTGTATTATAATTATGTTATATAAAATATATATTATATAATTGGATATAATGCACAATTTATTTTTGGCCCATAGCTTCAAGTTGGATTTTTGGACCTTAATATTAATAAGTTTTGGCTAATCTGGTTTAAATGGATAGAAAGGGTACTGAGGTTTAAAATCAAGCTAACAAAATTATGTTCTAAAAACAATTTGCTAACATTCCCGTTAAGTTAAGTGGAATGTTGGAATGTTAAATGAAAAATAAAAAACAGAATGTTTTCTGGACATTCAAAGTGTTAATTTGTTTAATGTTTTAAAACCATTTTTTTTCTTGGTTATTCAAACCTTAGGGAACATTCCATTTGATCATTTTGCAAACATTATGGGAACATTACTTTTAAATGTTCTCTGAACCATCTGAAACAAGAAGCAACATTTAAAAAAAATATATGTATTTATATTTTTTGTATTATGAATGTACTTTGAATGAATGAATGTTTGACAAACGCCTAAAACATAAAAAAACATGAATGATTCATATAGTTTTTGTACTATGAACAAAACGTTAACATTGGAAGCTTGGAAGAATGTTCATATCTTAAACTCAGCCAGTATGTTAGCCTAAGATCAGAGAATGTTCTCTGTTCACTGGAAAGCAAATATGTGTTACCATTCCCTTTAGGATATGAAAAGTTTAAAACATAAAATTTTTTATTGGTTATGTGAATGTAAAGCGACCATTCTGTTTAATCATTTTGCAAGCATTATGGGAACATTCAACTAAACATTTAAAAACTGTGTAAATAGTTTTTCAACAGAACCTTGCCAGAATGTTCTGAGAATGTTCCCTGTTAGCTGGGAAGCTCAGAATAAATGCAAAATCACCATCAAAGCATACATAAAGTAGTACATATGACTCATGTACTATTTTGAGTCTTTTGATGTCATACAGTAGTTTTGTGTAAAAAAAACAGACTAAAATTAAAGTCATTATTCATGGAAAATGGATTGTTCTTTTGAGTCAGATCTTTGCACTAAATTCACTCACAAAACTAGTTTTATTTGAATCATATGAACTGGGATACTTTTGTAGTCCCTGTGGGGGCTAAATGCGTGAAAAATGCGTGCATTAAAATTTCTCATTTTCTGTTTTCCACAGAAGAAAAAGAAAAATCCAGTTTTGGAATATCATGAGGGGGAGTAGGTGACAGAATTTTCTATTTTTTGGAGCAGAATTCCATTAGAGCCTAAATGTTTGCAATCATTTGTCAACATTATACAGCAGCATTGTTTGTAATCTCTGACACCTATTTGAGTTCTGGCTGTGTTGGCGTTAATACGTGCCATGAGCTCGCACATATGTCCCTGGAGCTGCCAAGTTCAGATTTGACACGGCTCCATCAAACAGTGTTACCAAACAATTTCCCGGAAAGTTGAGCACAGAGCAGCCGTGTCGGCGTCGGCGTGCTTTCGGCAGATACACAGACGGCTGTCTGACTGCATTAGCTCACCCTGATCAATGCAATTCAGTCTGTGCTAAACATTTTCTAAAAATGCTCAAACATGTCACAAATGATCAACACAAAGGCTGACATGAGAGAGAGAGGGTTTATTATGGAAATAAAGATTATGCATAAGTATCAGAGTTATTTTCGTATTTATTTTATTTAAATCTTCAGCTTTGTTTTAATTCAAGAATTGAACTGTTCTGTTTATCTGTTCACTGCAATAAGAGAGTAATCCATAATTTAGTATTTCTGAGGAATGTGGTGCTCTCAGTGAACTATAAATAATGTATATACTGTAATCTTATACAGTTATATTTTTGTTCCACTACTTTTGTTGTAAGGAGGAAATGACATCACAGATGTGATTTTATTGTGAGCTTACTGTGATCACACCTTCCTCATTGAGCTCACAAGAAACTGAAGAACCTCTGCCAAACCAATCAGCAGATTTGGTCCTCTGCCTAGCGGCTTCGCCAAAAAGATCTAGACTGTTGATTAGTGATGGGAAAATTTACAGACATCGACCAAATTAATATGAACTCATTAAGTATTTCATGACCATGAGATATCAGTTTTGTGGAGGTCACAAAAGCATGCCACGATTAGCTTGTGGAACGTACGGCAATGCATTGCAAAAATCTCCTCCAAGAGTTACATAGTTGCAAGGCAGATGTTCTCAAAAAAGCATTTCTAAACACCCAAGCAGCAAGGTTTTCTCCCTTATTATTGAATGCATTCTCCTTCTGGAGTCTGTTAAATAACATATTTTATTCATAATACAGTTTGACATCATTTTCATCATCCCTGGCTGTGTTTATGCCGCTCTGAGACCGTCCAAACAAGGGAAAAAATTTGAGAAATGAATGCAGAATTACATAGTCACCCATTTATCAGATTCTTCCTCAAGATCAGATCGACTGACATTGCAGCCAAAAGAACAGTAGATCAATGCTGAAGAGCGCTTATCAGTTTCCTCTATTGTGGTTCCACGAAGGCAGCGTTTCCTTCTGCTATAGGGTTTATTTTAAATGTTTCTTGATATTTTAATAAATCTTTGCTCTGATGCTGTGAAAAAGTTTTTAAAATTAATAAAGCGCAACAGAAAATGCCCAAGGTGTAGAGAATATTTCAGGCTGTTCAACTGAAGGAATCATTCGCTCTCAAGAAAAAAAAAAAACTCAACAGATCGAGGCAGTTTGTTGTTCATCAAATCTTTGTTGCATTTAAATGTATTAAATATTTAAAAGTTTATAGCTTGTTGCTGGCACTTGCCAGTACATTCCCATCTAACAGGGAAAGTTCTCAGAACCTTGGCTAACATTCTGGCAAGGTTCTCTCAAGGTTAGAAAGTTAGAAACAAACGTTCTTGCTGTAATGGTGGAATGTTCATTCGAAGTTCTCGAAGTATTTTAATAATGTTCTCCAAACATTATTTATACATCGTTCATGGAACTTTTTTCTTGAAATGTTTAAGTTGGACGTTACTACTAGAACTTTCAGAGAACATTCAAACATTCACATAATGTCTGCAAAATGATCAAATGGAATGTTCCCTTAATGTTCCATAAATAAGAAAAAAGTTTCTAAAACATTAAACAATCAGAGAACATTCAGGAAGAATGTTTTTGTAACTTCGATGGGAATGTTTGTAAAAAGTTCTAAGAGCATTTTGATATACAGTTGCTAGGGTGTTCTGTGTGGTTACTAGGTGATTGTTTGCTCTCAAAAGAGTCGAGTTAAGCAAACCCTTTCTATATACAGTCAAAAACTGCAATAACAAGACACAGTATTTTAAATGTGCAGTTTTTATGCGTGAAAAAGAGCAGGTTATGTTATAACTTACAGCGAAATGATGTAAATTGACATTCCCAGAATCCTCTGCATGACAGCCCACCTTTTATGGTTTTTGTTGAAATGACTCTATTCTTAGTTGTTGTTTTTTTTTTTCTCAACACCTGTACATTTATGTTACAAATGAATAACAAAAACTATTAAGAAACATGAGTTTTTAAACAAAATACTTTCAAATGTGGAGTGTCACACAGGGAATTCTGGGAAGTTTTTAACTAAATTATTTGTTGATTTGTTCTTTTTTTTTTTTTTACTTCTAAAGCTGTTTAAAATTAAAGTAGTAAAATTAGTCAAATTAACACGATTTTACTGTAAAATTACAGGAAATGTCTGCTTAGATCTTTTGCCGTTTTTCCCTGTATAAAGGCCTATGTGGGAAAGTATACTCACTGTTAACTTATTAATATTTGTTTCTGTAGTGTTTTTACAATATTTTACATTTAGAATTACATTTACAGTACACTGTTAAAAATAAGTGTATGTTCAAAACCCACAAAACCTAAAATGTTGCTACCAATTTTTTAACTGACAACCACAGCTGAGAGTTTTTTTTTTACCATAAATTTCACAGATAAATTTATCATTGCATCTCTGTTATGCAAGCAATGCAATATGGGGAAGGAATTTGGGAAACCTGTTTGGAAACAATCTGTAAAAAAATAAATAAATAAAAATAACAAATTCTAATGTACAGGTCCTTTTCAAAAAATTAGCATATTGTGATAAAGTTCATTATTTTCTGTAATGTACTGATAAACATTAGACTTTCATATATTTCAGATTCATTACAACACAACTGAAGTAGTTCAAGCCTTTTATTGTTTTAATATTGATGATTTTGGCATACAGCTCATGAAAACCCAAAATTCCTATCTCAAAAAATTAGCATATTTCATCCGACCAATAAAAGAAAAGTGTTTTTAATACAAAAAAAAGTCAACCTTCAAATAATTATGTTCAGTTATGCACTCAATACTTGGTCGGGAATCCTTTTGCAGAAATGACTGCTTCAATGCGGCGTGGCATGGAGGCAATCAGCCTGTGGCACTGCTGAGGTGTTATGGAGGCCCAGGATGCTTCGATAGCGGCCTTAAGCTCATCCAGAGTGTTGGGTCTTGCGTCTCTCAACTTTCTCTTCACAATATCCCACAGATTCTCTATGGGGTTCAGGTCAGGAGAGTTGGCAGGCCAATTGAGCACAGTAATACCATGGTCAGTAAACCATTTACCAGTGGTTTTGGCACTGTGAGCAGGTGCCAGGTCGTGCTGAAAAATGAAATCTTCATCTCCATAAAGCTTTTCAGCAGATGGAAGCATGAAGTGCTCCAAAATCTCCTGATAGCTAGCTGCATTGACCCTGCCCTTGATAAAACACAGTGGACCAACACCAGCAGCTGACATGGCACCCCAGACCATCACTGACTGTGGGTACTTGACACTGGACTTCAGGCATTTTGGCATTTTCCTCTCCCCAGTCTTCCTCCAGACTCTGGCACCTTGATTTCCGAATGACATGCAAAATTTCCAGTGCTGCTTCTCTGTAGCCCAGGTCAGGCGCTTCTGCCGCTGTTTCTGGTTCAAAAGTGGCTTGACCTGGGGAATGCGGCACCTGTAGCCCATTTCCTGCACACGCCTGTACACGGTGGCTCTGGATGTTTCTACTCCAGACTCAGTCCACTGCTTCCGCAGGTCCCCCAAGGTCTGGAATCGGTCCTTCTCCACAATCTTCCTCAGGGTCCGGTCACCTCTTCTCGTTGTGCTGCGTTTTCTGCCACACTTTTTCCTTCCCACAGACTTCCCACTGAGGTGCCTTGATACAGCACTCTGGGAACAGCCTATTCGTTCAGAAATTTCTTTCTGTGTCTTACCCTCTTGCTTGAGGGTGTCAATGATGGCCTTCTGGACAGCAGTCAGGTCGGCAGTCTTACCCATGATTGCGGTTTTGAGTAATGAACCAGGCTGGGAGTTTTTAAAAGCCTCAGGAATCTTTTGCAGGTGTTTAGAGTTAATTAGTTGATTCAGATGATTAGGTTAATAGCTCGTTTAGAGAACCTTTTCATGATATGCTAATTTTTTGAGATAGGAATTTTGGGTTTTCATGAGCTGTATGCCAAAATCATCAATATTAAAACAATAAAAGGCTTGAACTACTTCAGTTGTGTTGTAATGAATCTAAAATATATGAAAGTCTAATGTTTATCAGTACATTACAGAAAATAATGAACTTTATCACAATATGCTAATTTTTTTAAAAGGACCTGTACAGAAAAAAAAACACTTTTATTTTGGTGCTTGTAAAACCCTTTTAGTCTTTGACATTGCTATAAAATGTAAAGAAGTGCTGTTTAAATTTCAGGTTGAGCAAAGCAGGTCTGAAGCAAAGCAGAGTTTCTGCATAGCATTCTCAAAACTTTTAATGTAAATATCTTTCTTTAAGCAACCAAAGTTAATATGTGAAACCAGGAAGTGCCCAGAAACACTTTTATTTTGTGAACAAAATACACTTAGATGTTTGCTTGCAAGACGTTCAATCAACAAGAGCCCTCGATTCTCATAATAAAATCCATCATTAAAGGCTGCATGGATGTACAGCAGCAGTTATCAGAGATTTAACTCTGAACGCTTTGACTCTCTGTCTGAACAGATCCGAATGGAGCACAGCAGGATGGGACTGCTGCAGTTTTCCGGGCATCTCGCCCAAGACGTAAATGAAGGTAAAAAAAAAAAATCATCCTGCCATAAAATGTGATGGTGATTTATAAGATATTGAGTTGTTATTTCAGAAACATCTCTCTTATGATTAGATGTATCTCTAATCCACTTTACATTACAGCATTCATGATACAGAGTAATTACTTTAGTGTCTAATTTAGACTGATTGCCATATTGATTAAGTCATTTAAAATGATTACATGAGCAATTCAAAATAATCACTTTTATGGAGCTTCTTGTAATTATTGCTACACTTGATTATTGTTAATGCTGTTGTAAATAATTATAATATTTATGATGTGTAACATGAATATTGTAATCTGAAGCATTCCCAAAAGATAACTATTAAAATATCCCAAGAGACTTCTTTCACATTGTTCAGATATTGCATATGAAACAGCAACTGCTAATTACTGCATGTTTCATCAAGTTATATTAAAAATATTAAATATTAGAGTTAATATAAATGCCACTAGGGATTTAGTAATTTCAAATGAACTGAAAAACTAGGTTTTTTTTCATTGTTTGGACATTTTAATATCACTTCTCCCTCTTTTGCATATATATGTGTATCTCTGTGAATACAGTATGTGCATCTTATTACATGAAATAAGTTATTGATTAAAAAGCAGTGGAACTATTTACCTCTGTTTCATATTTTATATTATATGAGATTTTAATACAAATGCTGGACCTCAGAGAAAGGCTTTATTTTTATTTTTTTAATAACTTACAGTATTTCCCCAGTGTCGGCCGAGCTCTTTAGCCCTCTTGCAGGATCAGGAGGTTCATTCCTCTGAGGATTGTGTGAAATCTCTGGATTCAGCTCTTTTGGACTGTCAATGGCGGGTGGTCTAACAAGACCATAGAGAAAGCATAAGTTCAAAGTTCACTTGGTGTGCTTGACTGTGTGGAGATGACCTGACCGGCCAGAAACCTGCTCTAGTGGACCATTATAACAGGAAGAGCATTTCACAGGTGTGTTCAGAGCATTACTTTGACAAAACGGACCTACTTTTCTTGTTGGACGTTCATGCTGCTCTTATGTCAGTCAAACTTGGCACCGTAACCCTATAAAGCCTACTGTATTATATTTGATATGCAAATTTCTAAGACCTCTAAATGATCAACATGATCACTGTTTGTTGCACGCAATCTACTACTAAGCTTTTTAGTATAATTGTACAACCATCCACCTTCAGCTTGTGCTTCACATTTGCTGTGAAATCTTTAGAGATTTTTATAAAGTAAACGTAAGAATAACTTTGATATTGTAGTAATATTTCAAGATGAACACTTACTGGACTGAAGCAAATGAGCTTTTCTTGATCCGTACATATTTTTTTTAGTAAAATCATGTTAAAATGTAATCAAATATGATCATCAGGCTTTTGATGAGTGTTTATTTGTTCACCTCTCAGTCATCGTTTTGCACTGCATTATATGTTATAATCATAATATTAAGCCTTTTAATATCTTACTAAGACAATATAGAGTGACAACTGATGTTTATATCATTTTATGTAAATAGTCTGATTTACTGTTATTAAGATCTCATTGATTACAAGCATCAGAATATCATCTAAATTTTTAGCCATTAAAATATCAGCATCTGCACCAAATTGTGTATTTCTGCTCAGTTTGGGAATAAAATTTATGTTTTTTTTTCTTGTCAAGCTTGATATTCTCAGTATACTACATGAACCATGGAAGCCTGATGTATGAAATTCCAATAAATCTGCAAAACATATGTTTTTCTATTTTGACTATAGGGCTAATAAATTGTTCTGTTTCAAAAATCAGATTATTTATCTTTTTTTAATTTAATTTACAGGGTTAAGAAGCATCTGTTGCTCACAATGACTACTTTTCTTGTGCTTTTTGTCATCCAGACCTCATCTTCATTGTATAGAAAAGAAAGCCAGGGCATTCATCTAAACATCCTTATTTATTCGTGTAGAAAGTATTACAAATTTGGAAAAACATGAGGGTGAGTAAATGACAGATTGTTCTGAGTGGCTTTGGTTCAGTGTTACAGCAGGAGCTCTAGTGGAGAACAGCGCTGGACTGTTTCTTATGGCTCAGAGAAACACTACGAGCTAATGATGTATTTTCTGTCATGGTCAGACCTGCTCTCCACTGTTAATGTCCACTGGAGCTTTTCCAGAAGCGTTTTTACCTGCTAATCTGTTCTACACAGACAAATGGACCCTCGCCTCATGAGTGGCTTTTAACACAGATCAATTCTTGCTTTCCACTTGCATTATTGTTGTGTTTTAAGCCTGGAGAGGATGAATCTGTGCCCAAAGATAGAAACAGACGACTGAGGACATCTGCTCTGCATGTCCCACAATCATACCTGCCATTAGTCTCCAAAAACAGCCACATTTGCACATTGAAGTTCATCAAAGATGCTCACTAATGTCCTTCACACAAAGGTACCATTTCTTTTGATTTTCTCTTTAGCAAAATTATGTCTTTACTCATCCTCTCAGATTGTATAATCAGGTAACATCAATCTCGCAGGTCTTCTTTTCATATTTCACCTGCTAAGAGTTCAATAGAGAGTCACACAGGATTTAATGTGTTTTGTAGTTTTATTTTAAAATTTTAGGCAATTATGCTCAAGTTTTCTGTCACATTTATGATTTTTAAATCGACTAAAAAAAGCACACATAGACTATAAAAAATGGTGCTATATAGCACTAAAAGTGGTTCTTTGGCTCGTAATCATATGGGGAACCACTTTTGGTGCTGTATAGCACCAAATCTTGGTTCTTCAGTGGTTCTTCCACAGTTCTTCACCATATTTTTGGCATGACTGAGGGACTATATAGCACCGCTACCATATACAGAACCTGTTAAGCTCCTGTATGGTTCTTCAGTGGTTCTTTGGGGTGATTAAGGTGCTATATAGCACCACTGCCATACAAAGAACCTGTTAAGTCCCTTAAAAGGTTCTTTACGAGCCAAAGAACCACTGTTGGTGCTGTTTAGCACCATTTTTGTTGAAGAAATACAATGCAATATGGCACCTCTTATGGTTCTAAATAGCACCATTTGACAAAGGTGCTGCATAGAACCACTTTTAGTGCTATATAGCACCATTTTTTTTAGAGTGTACTGTAAAATGGAATAAAACTCCATGTGTGATATGCCAAATAATATTTAGTCAGATTTGTTGGTGACTATTCAATGCATGGAGCTGAAAATCAGTTTCAAACCATCCTGTATTCTTTTTTTTTTTTTTAAATACACATGCTGTTCAAAAGTTTAAATGTTTTTAAAAGCAGTCACTTATGCCCACCAAGGCTGCATTTATTTGTTAAAAAATACAGTAAAACAGTAAAATTGTGAAACAGTATTACAATTTAAAATACTTGTTTTTTTTGTAAATATATTTAAAAATGTTATTTATTCCTGGGATGCAAAGCTGAATTTTCAGCATCATTACTTCAGTCTTCAGTGTCACATGATCCTTCAGAAATCATTCTAATATGCTGATTTGCTGCTCAAGAAATATTTCTGATTTTTATCAATGTTGAAAACAGCTGCGCTACTTCATATATTTGTGGAAACCATGATACATCTTTTTTGATGTATAGAAAGTTCAAAAGCACAGCATTTATTTGAAGTAGAAATATTTAGCAGCATTATAAATGTCTTCACGATCACTTTTGATCAGGACATCATTAATGAATAATAGGCTTCAAAACTAACAAATGAATACGATTTATTTTTGTTTTGAATGCCGTTTGTCCCATTTCTCTAGAATCAGTGGCTTGTAATGAATAACATTAATCATGAACAGTGGCTTAGTCTAGTGGGTAACCTTGTCTGCAGTGCATCTTTCATTGGGGAATCACTGTTATGTCACATTGCTTGAGCAGCGCGGCATGTTTTATTCATACTGATTTCTCGCTGTTCTGCTCAATCAAAATCGCTTATCATTTGTGAAATGAAATGTGACATCAGCAGCGGCAGAAATAGATCCTCACCTATCAGAATCACTAATGGTCTCAGAGGTGATTGTGAACTCCTGTTACAAAGAAATTGGCTTGTTTTTTTATTTTTATCCCACAGCTCACATTCTCTCTGCCTGCTTTCTTCTCTGAGATTTCTGTTTCCCAATGCCTGTTTTTTCTATTTATTTTTTACCTTATGTAGGTTGGCACACCAAAACTTGTTTCTTCCTACTGGAAAACAATTTTCAAGTTTCAAGAATTTCTCATTTCATTTTTTTTTTTTTTTTTTTAATTAATTTATATGGTGCTAAACAGTGAAGTCACAGTGAAACTCAATGTCAACTCACAACATATAAGAGAAATTAATTGATTCTGGAAAAAAAGTAAATACTTAATACAAGTAATACACATTTGTGATAAACCTTTTCCTCCCATTTTCAACTTATTGTACTAATCTCCAAATAAATAAAGTATTTCAGCACATGTTCAACAAATAACAAATAAATTAATTTAGAAGACATAAAATCATTAAGTAACTTTTTCACAACAGACATTTCATATAGAAACATTTTTCTTTATAATGTAACAGAACTTTTCATTTTCATTTGTTGTCATTTATTTTAATACATTTTACTATAATTCAATTCAACTTAGTCAATGAAATACATATCTGGTTTACAGTACATATAACAGATGCAATTATAAGCTTGTAAAGTATGTAAATATATGGCATCACAATCATTATCCAGCATGTGAACAGAGGTCAAAGGTCACACCAATCTAACAAGATTAACTGTCAATTCAGTCATACTGTGAAAACACTCATGAATACCTGTATACCGTATAATTTAGCACAACTGTTTTCAACATTGATAATAATCAGGAATGCTTCTTGAGCAGCAAACCAGCAAATTAGATTGATCATGTGACACCGAAGACTGGAGTAACGATACTGAAAATTTAGCTTTTATCACACGAATAAATTACATTTAAATATATTTAAGTAGATAAAAAAAGTGTTATTTTATATTGTAATAATATTTCATATTATTACTGCTTTTTGTGTATTTTTTGATCAAATAATGCAGTTTTTGTGAGCATATGAGACTTCTTTCAAAACCATTAAAAATCTCACAACCTCCAAACTTTTGAATGGTATATTGACTCCGATTAAATTAACTGAACGTCATTCTGCAGCATTAGCTGATTAGCCCAAATGTTCCATGTGACAGTGATTTTTGTGTTTTAAAAGAACGATTGTGTAAAATGAAACACATCCAACCCTAATGAATAAATGATAGCAGAGATTCATCTGGCGTTCTTCTGAAAATGCACCAACATGTTAAAACAGTCCTAAAATGACTGAATAACATAAAAGCATTGATTTCAGAGTTAAACATTTCGCTTTGGAATGATCAGAACTTTGATGCAGAGAGCAAAAACTGCTAAATAAACAAAACTCTCTCAAAAATATTTCAAAGAAGCCACCCTCACCTGGTCATGAAGCAGCATCTCTCTATCTCTGACCTCAAACAACCTTCAGTCCTCAGGAATTATTGAACAAAGCAAAATAGAGAGATGGCTATGAATGAAAAGGAGTTCACGTGGCAGTTTAAAGCGGCAGACGTTCATGTCAGCTCGTGTTAGAGGTCCACCATTACTCTGCCAAGACCACTTTCACATTCTCTTTCAACACGAATCGCAGAAGGAGAAAGACTGATAGAGAGATCCATTCATTTCAGATGACTAAGACAAATAAAAGCCTTCCCGCTAGTTAGTTAGTTAGTTAGTCGAGTGCAGATACAACAGACTTTTTAAACTACAATCTAGATTTCACAAAGATGCAGAAGGACCAGCATTTTATTTATTATTCCCCAGAAAGAATAGCATATGAAAGAGAAATGGATTCATAACTTGTTTTTATGAAGAAAAAGTTGCCTCAATCAACATATTAGAATGATTTCTGAAGTATCATGTGACACTGAAGACTGCAGTAATGATGCTGAAAATTCAGCTTTGAATCACATGAATAAATGACATTTTTAAAATAAATTCCAATAGAAAAACAGTCTTTTAAATTGTAATACTATTTTACTATTTTTACCGTATTTTTAATCAAATAAATTCAGTCTTATTGAGCATTTGTGACCCTGGAGCACAAAACCAGTCTTAAGTCGCTGGGGTATATTTGTAGCAATAGCCAGCAATACATTGCATGGGTCAAAATTATCAATTTTTCTTTTATGCAAAAATCATTAGGATATTAAGTAAAGATCATGTTTCATGAAGATATTTAGTAAATGTCTTACCGTAAATATATCAAAACTTCAATTTTAAGTAGTAATATGCTTTGCTAAGAACTTCATTTGGACAACTTTAAAGGTGATTTTCTCAATGTTTTGATTTTTTTGCAACCTCAGATTCCAGATTTTCAAATAGTTGTATCTCGGCCAAATATTGTCCGATCCTAACAAACCATACATCAATGGAAAGCTTATTTATTCAGCTTTCCGATGATGAATCAGGGTCACATTTCTTTAAAAGACATAATCTTACCAACCCTAGACTTTTAACTGATACTGAATATTATCACTATGCAGCTTCAATCCACTATATGCGTGGAACATCTGCTTTATAAATCTTATCGGGATGTATGTGACACTGAAGGACTTTATTTCAGCGTCATCATGCCTGTATTTTGAACAGCACTCTGTTTAGCTTCTTAATAGCTTGTAGAATATAAATGAAAACAAGCAGGACTCATTTAGATGTATTTAAGAACATCGACAGGACCTTGAAGGAGTCAAATGTTTTTTTCTACATTGGTTCCTGACTTGTCATTGATTTCTCTCTCATTAATGGTCATTTGTACAGACTCCCAGCACGGCTCTGGCTGTTTGCCATTGCAGCAATTTTCTCCTCCAGTCTCCAGTTCTTTGAAACCCTTCCCATTTACTTCCTTCAAACAGACTTAGTGCACATCTTTCTTTCAATCAGCTTCGTCCTTATGCGCTCTCACTGTCTCTGTGTTTAGTCAATTCAGAAATGTTCTCATTCATATTCATATAGATGTGATTCTCAAACAGAGCCACTCTTAATCAATTATTTTTTTTTCTGAAAAGTTTAACTGATTAAATTGAAGGGAAGTTGTTTCTTGATCAAAATTTTCAAATACATATATTATTGTAGACTACACAAGAATATGAAACCTTATATAATGTATATAATAGTAATGATACATTTTATTTTACAGAACAGTAAAAGTATAATACTTGAACTTTTATGTTGAAATTTGACGTTAATACAAATATTGATGTTAATCTGGACATTTAATTTGAGTTAAAATAATACTATAGTCATTTAAAAAAATATGTAATAATAATAAAGATAATAATAAGAATTTACTTTAACAAAACAACTGTAAAAGTACAATGTGATGTTTTCATCCCCCTATTTTTATGTGAATTTTGTGATATTGCATTACAAAAAACTGGATGGAAATGCCAAGATGTGCATAAAAGTCTAAAAATGCACATAAAAACTTATGCAATCGGATACATTTATTATCCTTACAGAATAATTTTTTTTAATGCACATTAAACAAAACAAACTGTGACTGCCATTGCACAGCATCTGAAATGCTAGTTTTGTCATTCTAAAATGCTTGAGCAAAGTCTCGTCAAAGTGCTTCATTATAGTTAACTCCCAGAACTGCATTCCCAAACAGCAGGGGCCTCATTTATAAAATGTTGCGAAGAAACCATCCTAAAATTGATCTTACAATCATTTCTCAAATAGGCTTATGTGTGATTCATAAAATGAACGTACATACAGAAAACGGACGTACTTTCAGATGTGAAAGTACACATGAAGTACACGCGCAAATGAATGGTTTCGACTCTCTGCCTTGTAAACAACTCCTAATTAATGTCATTAACAAATAAAAGATCATCAGTCATCATCCAAATACTTTCATTTAGAACAGTGAGCTTCAAAAACAGCTTACATTTCCAAAAACCTGCAGTACTCGAACAAGAGAAAGTTTGTACGTCTGCTCAGACCCTGACGTGATGCGAAGCACTTTTCCACGTCAAAGCCAGTTTTTACAAATATGAGCACTGGCGTGGATTTAAGTGTTTGCACACTCTAAGATCAAATCTGAGTGTATGCACGCTTTATAAATGAGGCCCCAGGCTCCGAAAATAAGATAACATGACTGCATTTTGTCTGCGTGCTCTGAAGCTCATAATTTATTGCATACAAAAATAATTGCATACAGTGCCTTCTCCTACTGTAGCAAATTCAATTTTTCTTCATGATATTTAGCGCAAGGGTAATGACGAATCAGGTAGTGAAGATTTTATTCTCTTCAGTTCGTTGGATGGAAATGGTGCTTTATTCGCAAATGTTTTATGCGATATTCCAATTGTTTTTTTTATTTAATTCGTAACTTTGGATGGAAACATAATGGAGATAGTGATGAAAAAGTAAATTTTGTCCAAATACTCTCTCTCCTAGACCCTGTAAAAAAAAAAAAAAAAAGATTTTTCACATTTTTAAATAAATATTACGAGAGTACATTTTACAAGATAATACTATTTCAGTCTTTCTACTTTAAAATTTCATGTTTAATTTAATGCGCTAGTTGATGTTTCTTTGTAATTTATTGTGAAATTCACTAGCAAATTCTGAGTGAAAATTATTTATACACCAATTTTTGTTTTTCAGTGTACAAGTGGTCTCATGCTGATGATGTAATTGTCATAATATCGTTACTGCTGTGGGCAGCAGCAATGGCCGCCGGCTGAATGGCAGCTGTCCCCACATCCACTTGTACACCATAATGAAGAGCTGTCAGGAGTTTTACCGTCATCATTAATTACCAAAACATTCAAAGTGCTTGAGAGGTTTTTAGTGGGTCAATAAAGTTAATTTATCACAGCCTGTATATGAATGACATTTAGCATTGTGAAATGCCAAACATACTTGAGCTGACACTGACTCTCACATGCTTTTTGTGTGTGTGTGTGTGTGTGTGTGTGTGTGTGTGTCATGACTCACATCACATCTCACACACTACATATGCTACTGAGTGCACACTCGAATGTCTGCACACACTCAAAGACAAAGAATAACAGAGTCGACCTCCCCCAGGTGCCTGTCATCTCAACACAAGGGACTCAGACCACGCGGATACATAGTGAAATATTTCAAACTGAATATCTCTCCCAAATAACAGAGAGACGAAACATGAAGTGAATTTACAATCTGAGCATGAAATTGAAGTTATCTTACTGAAAAATTTGACTTTTTACAATAGAACAGAATAAAATAGAATATGCACAGTATGAAAAGTCACTTATTCACTACAACTCCAAGGTTGTCTCTTATGCTCACCCAGGCTGCACTTATTTAATCAGGAATATAAAAACTGTAATACCGTGACATATTATTACAATTTAAAATAACTATTTTCTATTTTAATATATTGTAAAATGTATTCCTGTGGTGCAAAGCTGAATTTTCAGCTTCATTACTCCAGTCTTCAGTGTCACATGATCCTTGTTGAGAAAAAACAAAGTTGTTTTGCATTTACAGGCTTGAATCAACATAAATCATCTCAACTTTGTTGTGTAAAGACTCCTTGTGAAAATTTTATCAGGCAGTGAGTGCACACAAGCTGAGGCAGAGATCACTGATCAGAGGCCCTTGTTAAAGTCGACAGAGCCAGTGCTATTACACATTAAACACTTTATACATAAGAACTCATTTTTACAGCCACAGTTTTTACTTTTACTGTGCACTATACCTGCTGCCAAAACCTTAAAGATATAGTGTGTCATTTCCTCATAGAGAGCTGCTGTTTTCAAAAAGGTTTCCTGAACATTCCCCCTGTCTGTCATTGAGCAGAAAGATAGAAAGTCCCATCTCAAACTCAAGCCATTGGTTGAGACAATGTTCCCGTGTTGGGCTGGTCAAGATTTTGGAAGCAACACTAAGTCACTTTTTGGGGAAACTGTCAAAGCTGACATAGGAGAAAATGTTTAATCATTAAAAAGATGCACTTCAGTATATTTACCACTTAGATAATGGTCCTTTAAGGACAAGTTCACCCATAAAACTTGCTGTAAATTTACTTCCCCTCAGGCCATCCAAGCTTTAGATGAGTTTGTTTCTTCATGGGAACAGATTTGGAGAAATTCAGCATTACATGACTTGCTCAGCAATGGATCCTCTGCAGTGAATGGGTGCCGTCAGAATGAGAGTCCAAACATCTGATTAAAGGGGTCATATTATGCTTTTTTAAAGATCATTATTTTATGTATTTGGTGTACCAGAATATATTGACATGCTTTAAGTCGTGGGAAGTCGTGGCCTAATGGTTAGAGAGTCCGACTCGTAATCGAAAGGTTGCGGGTTCGAGTCCCCGGCCGGCAGGAATTGTAGTTGGGGGGAGTGAATGTACAGCGCTCTCTCCACCCTCAATACCACGACTGAGGTGCCCTTGAGCAAGGCACCGAACCCCCAATTGCTCCCCTGTGTGTGTGTGTGTGTGTGTGTGTGTGTGTGTGTGTGTGTGTGTGTGCGTGTGCGTGTGTGTGTGCGCGCGTGTGCATTTGTTCACTACTCACTGCTGTGTGTGTGCACTTGGATGGGTTAAACGCAGAGCACCAATTTCGAGTATGGGTCACCATACTTGACAATACGTCACGACTTTTAATGTTCAAAAAACACATTATTTTTAAAATACTGTACATTCTCTGTACTGTAGGTTCTCCATGTCCTGCCTCAATCGCGTCGTTTTCTACAAAGTCCCTCCTTCCGACAAGCGCAGTCTGCTCAGATTGGCCAACTGGCACAGTGCATTGTGATTGGCCGAACTCCACAAGCCGCGTCAGAAATGTAACGCCCCTTTCCATAATCGCGAGCTTCAGCTTTCAAAATAAAAGTAAAGACAGTTAATAATGTCCTATAGTTTTACCATCAGTTCAAGCCCAGAAGGGGAATAGATTCACGTGACAAACACATTGATGATGCTCATATATATTTGCACACAACACAAGCCGCGGTTTAGACAGCTGACTCCACTGTGATGTGACTGTCTCTCTCTCTCACACACATACACACAACACACAAAACTCAATAGCAAATACTTAAACTAATAACAAAACATAGCCTACTTACAGTCGCTAATTCAGAAGAGCCAGATTGTCATAGCAAAGTCAGAAATACCTCCTCTCCTAGGTTCCCTAAATGGTCGTTCATAAAATGCGTTGTGACAACATCTGGGTTGTGCTGTTCTATTGTAAGTAATCTTAATAATTTTGGAAGGCCAACTAAAGTGCTTTTGCTTTCGCATAGAAACACACAGCGTCTCCCTGACATGATATGGCTGCTTCAACACTACTGCAGTTACTGAAACCACGCCTTCTTTCTTTGTGTGAACATTTGGGCTGCATTATGCAAATATTTCCACATCGTGATGTAGACATGTGGGGGCGTGTTTGAACGAGCCGTTTTAGGGGGGCGTGGCAGAGTCTTAACTTTTATAAAGAATATCTCTTTGGTTTTGAGACTTTAGTCTTTGCAACTTATCTATGCACAATCAGCTTGTAACAATCCAAAGAGAAAGGAAAACTTGAAATCGCATCATATGACCCCTTTTAAAGCATCATAATAGTCCACAAGTAATCCACATGACTACAGTCCATCAGTTAATGTCTTGTGAAGTGAAAAGTTGCTTAAAATATGAGTCCTCTATACATAATATTGCTTTCTCCAGTGGAATACTCATCTAGTCTGAATCGGGAGAGAAATATGCACAGATCAAGCACTGTTTACAAGTAAAAAGAGTCCAAAGCTTTTGGTGGATTTTGATGTGAAAGGACAACGGGATGGAAGTCTTTTTTTTTTTTTTTTTACCATAGGAAGCATTAGTATGGGTTATTGACTCATATGTTGGCCAGAAGTGACAGTTTGAATTTAAAAATGTCTTGATGGATTTGTTTTCTTACAAATGTGCAGCTTTTTACTTCACAACACGTTAACTGATGGTCTGGAGTCGTGTGGATTGTTTGTGGATTATTGTGATGTTTTTATCAGTTGTTTGGACTCTCATTCTGACGGCACCCATTCACTGCAGAGGATCCATTGGTGAGCAAGTGATGCAATGCTACATTTCTCCAAATCTTACAATTGAGGGAAAGTATTTTTTTGGTAAACTAGTCCTTTGTAAAAAGTCAGCAACCAACAATCTCTTGGCCACTCTTTCATTTCACAAAGCGTTCTTCCTGCTTTGAGTTTTTCACAGCTTATCGCCGTCTTCCACAGTGGTAAAAAGCGAAAGTCATTTTGTCTCAAAGCAATGATATTGAATTTTCCTCTAAGATGAATTGGAAACCACAAAAAAAATTGAGCCAGTTACTCTACATGAGTCTATGAGCAGTTTCTCATGGAAATGCAGAGGGAAGAATTTACTTAATTTCTATCTGATAAACATTAATCAGAAATGCATCTTTCACACATTACACAACATTACTCCCACAACATTAATAGCCTATCCATCAGACCTTACCAGGCTACAAAATATTAAGTTAACTCACCTAAAATTTATAAGTGGGTCGATTTTCAGCAGAGATTTCTGTGGCAGAGCTACTAATATCTCCTGATGTCTTGATTTTTCTAGTATTTAACCTTCTGAAATGTCATGTACCAATCAAAATTACTTTTTGTCTTAAAAAATATAGGGTCCAAAACAAGTTCATCAGCAACATCTGTGAAATGCTGTCAGTTATCACAGTCAATAATTAGGATTTGTCCCTCACATCGTAAAAGCATGCAAACCTATAGAAATCTATGGGACAAGACACATCACTGGGATAAATATATGAAACCAACAGATTTTACATTTAGATTAGCATTCAATTTGGTTTGTTCTTCACATGCACAAGTCATACGGACAACTTGTTTGACTCCAGAAAAAAGCAAGTTGTGTAATTCTCTTAAAGTTTTCCTTTTGTATTCCAGAAGAGTCAGTCATACAGGTTTGGAATAAAACAAGAGCGAGTAAATGATGACATTTTTGGGTGAACTATCCCTTTAACGTGTACCGAACCCAAAACATTTCTTTCCGACACCTATATTTTCCAGCACAGCTGTTGTTTACTTTCAACCAGGACAGAGTTCATCCAATCTCACCCACATTTAAACAGGAGAGACAAACACGCTCCAGCTCCAGCAAATGACTGCTCGCCTCAGAGAGATCGTGTGCACTTCTGCAGAGGCTGGTACTGCTGGCGGGAGTCCAAACTGTATTAGTGCCACACTAATGCGACTAAATGAAGCGCGGGAAAGCTTATTTATGTTTGCTTTGACAGAGGAGGAGTCTATTCTGTCTTCATAAGGCACTTTAAAAAGGCTGCCCAAGGCAAACGGCTCCAAAAACCAACACCATAAAGCTAAATTGAACAAACAGGTTTCATTAAACCTCGGATGGGAATTAACAGAATTTCCCTGGATGTAAACTACATTCCGGATTCTCATTGGGAATCCGATCAAGCTTAAAAGGAGGAGGAGGAATAAACGTGAAGATTTGATCGCCACCATTAGCTTCACAAACGGCGGAAGTTTGGTTGCGCTGCTTGATGAAAGCTGAAATTGTCCGGATTTTGCCTTTTTGAGTTGAAAATCTCCTGCATTCCAGAGTTATTCTGTGAGGAGGGAAACTTTTCAATATTTTTTCGGAATAATAATGCTTCAAGTGCTCATTAATTGAATTGTGCCAACTCAAGCTAAATTGATAAAAATCAATATGTTCTGATATTCCAGAATTGTTTTATGTAGCACATTCATCTCAGTTGTTTGAGCCAATCAGGAGAGAATACAATATCATGTGACTTACATTATTAAGATAATTAAAACCTTGATCAAAACAAAAGTTTTTTTTTTTTTAATTAATGAACTTATGCTCACCGAGGCTGCATTTTTTTGATCAAGAATACAGTAAAACCAGTAATATTGCGAATTATTTTTACAATTTAAAATAGCTATTTTCTATTTAAGTATAATGTAAAATATAATTTATTTCTGTGATGTAAAGCTGAATTTCCAGTATCGTTAATCCAGTCTTCATAGTCACATGATCTTTCAGTTATCATTGTAATATGCTGATATTCTGTTCAAGAAACATGCATTATTATTTTTTAAAATTGTTAAAAATGTTGCTTTTTAATATTCTTGAGGAAACAGTGAACAGTGATTTATAAATATATAAATAGATGATCATTTCTAAATGCAAACATGAAATCATCCTATATTCCGTTAAAATATTTCTAAAATGAAATATTAATTTGAATACATTACGTTTGTTATTCATGTTAAATTAACATGCTGAAGCTTGCAAAAGACTTCATAGCAAGAGAGCAGGATAACATCTCTTCTCTCCTCAAGCAGGGTAAATTGAAAGCAGGAAGGCGAGCTCATGAGGAGAGACGGGACCTTGGCCAGTGTCCAGCTTTATCAGCGTGACGCAGTCGAGGGAACGCAGATCTGCCGTACACACACAATCACTCCAGGATTACAAGAACACATGAGTCAGTACCAGCAACTATAAATCCATGTCCACGCGGAATGATCTCATTAAATGCGTGATTAACAGCATGATTAATGAAAAATACTGCACTGTATCGTTTCTATGCCAACTGCTGGATAATCATTGTACTCAATGACCTCAAAAAGCTCGAAGACAATACGGTGAATCTCATGAAAGCTGCCAAAAACTTCTTGAGAAAAGACATATTTCACCTCCAAAAATAGGCAAAAGAAACTTTCAAATTTTCATTTTGATGAAAGAAACATTTTAGTGCTGATTTTCCCCCCTTTTTGTGTTGTGACACTATCTTCATGACACATTCATGGGACATTTTCACCAGTTCTCATTATTATGGAAAAATGTTTTTTGAAATGGATTACAAAAAGAAAAGAAAAAAAAGAAAACCATTACAAATATTAAACAAACATTTGATTTTAGCTAGTTGCCAAAGGCAACATTTCCCATTTAGTTTAAGTTCATGTACTTAAATAAAGAATTAAAATATAATATAAATTAAAAAATAAAATATATAGACATGAAAAAAAATGAATAAACTAGCTAAAATTGAAATGAAAATGGAAAATATAAAATAAAAAATTATTCTCTATAATAGTATTTCCCTGATACTAAAATAACACCACTCAAATGTGAACATAAGATAAAGTGTTTAACTGTCATGAAAATAATACTGAAATGCAATAAAATCTTACAATAAAATAAAAAAATAAAAACAAAGAAAAATAAATAAGAAACATATTTAGATTTTTTACATTGTGACAATGATTTTTAAACACATTATAGCCAATTATATAAATATATATATAAAATGTAAATTGTACATACATCTATTATTTACACACGTGGTCAGAATTGTTGGTACCCTTGGTAAATATGATCAAAGAAGGCTGTGAAAATAAATGTGCATTGGTAATCGTTTTGATCTTTTATTTTAAAAGATCATAAAAATCTAACCTTTCATTGGAGAATAATAATTTAAAATGGGGAGAAATATCATTATGAAATAAATGTATTTTTTCAAATACATGTTGGACACAATTACAGGTACCCCTAGAAATTCTTATGAGTAAAATATCTCTGAAATATATTCCCATTCATATTCACAATTTTGAGCACTCCAGGGTGATTATCAACATGAAATTATCCAGCCATGGCTTCCTGTTTCACAGAAATATAAATAGGAGGGAAAACAAAACAAAGGCAAAATTCCAAATTAATCATCCATCACAATGAGAAAAACCAAATAATATATTTCTGATGTGCAGCAAAAGATAATTGAGCTTCACAAATTAGTGAAGTGGCTTTAAGAAAAGAGCTAGAGCAGTGAAAATCCCCATTTCCACCATTAGGGCAATAATTAAGAATTTCCAATCAACATGAAATGTTATGAATCTGCCTGGAAGAGGATGTGTGTCTATATCGTCCTAATGCACAGTGAGAAGGAGCGTTTGAGTGGCTAAAGACTCTTCAAGGATCACAGCTGGAGAATTGCAGAAAAAGGTTGAGTTTCGGAGTCAGAAAACCTGATCAAACAGCACCTACATCACCACATGTTGTTCGGGAGGGCTTCAAGAAAAAGAAAAAAAAACAAGAAAAGAAAATGCTTTCACCAAAAACAATCTCCAGCATATTCAGTTATCAGACACGACTGGCACTTCAAATGGGACTGGCTTCTATGGTCAGATGTAACTAAAAAATTATCTTTTAGCAGCAAACACTCTAGATGGGTTTGGTGAACACAGGGATAAAAAGTATCCCATGTGTACAATGAAATATACTGCTGTATTTTTGATGTTGTGGGCCTATATTTCTGCTGGAGGTCCTGGACATCTTGTTCAGACACATGGCATCATGGATTCTATCAAATACCAGCAGATAAAAAAATCAATAAGTGACTGACTCTGTTAGAAATCTTATAATGGGCCATGTTTGGATCTTCCAACCGGACAATAATCCAAACACAAACCTCAAAAACAACACAAAAATGGGTCACTGAGCACAAAACCAAGCTTCTGCTGGCCATTCCAGTCTTCTGAAATGAACCCTGTAGAAAATGAGTGAGGTGAACTGAAGAGAAGAAGCACCGTCATGGAGCTGTGAATCTGAAGGATCTGGAGTGATTCTGGATGAAGGAATGGTCTCTGATCTCTTGTCAGGTGATCTCTAACCTCATCAGGCATTATAGGAGAACATTTAGAGCTGTTAAACTGGCAAATGGAGGTTTCAAAAAGTATTGAATAAAAGGGTGCCGTTAAGTGTGTCCAATGTGTATTAGAGAAAAACATTTATATGATATTTTCCCCCATTTTAAATTATTATTCTCCAATGAAAGGTTCGATTTTTGTGATTTTAAAAAAAAATAGATCAAAAGGATTAACAATGCAGATTTATTTCCACAGCCTTCTTTGATCATATTTACCAAGGGTACCAACAATTCTGACCACATGTGTGTTTGCATAATGGTAGCGCATTATATATATATATATATATATATATATATATATATATAATTTGTTTTTAAATTAAGATATCCAGAAGGCCTTATTATTTATCTTATTTCTTCCCTCTGAAATATGCCCAGCATGAATATGTTTTCATGAGATTCATCTGTTTAAGCATAAGCCGAAATACTTAAGACACACACAAGATGTAAAACTCATTTTGTCACATAGATGGGAGCGTAGAGCTTTAACGTCTAAAACAAAAAGCTTAATTCAAGAGTGGATAAACTTCCATCACACCAGCACCGCTTTATTCCCACAGCCACATGTGAAACATAACAGGCAAATATATCACTCCTAAAAATAGAAGCATCAAAGTCCATGAGGCAGATCGTGCATAACAAGTGCTGTTTGCTCTGAAGCCCTGATGGCTCTTCTTTCATCATCTGCCTTACTGGAAACGGTTCACCTGTGCAGAGACAGATTTCACTGCAGAGCTGGAGCTCAATCAGCAGCACACAACTATGAATCTCAACCATTCTCACGCTTCTATACTGCCTTAAAGAGACGCCTTAGAGCCAGTGTGAAACACAGACCCTATTTACTGCACCATTCATCAGTGTATGTTATTCCAGTGGCTAGTTTTGTTTCGTCCAGATTTAAGTCCATCAAATGCGACACAACACAATACCAGAATTTTTCAGCGTACAAAAATAAAAACGCCCTTGAAGTCAAGGACTGTTTTAAATCTATCATTCAGATGTCCAACAATATGCAAAATTATTATCCAAACACTAGCTGACTGAAAACTGGAATTTATAGTTCCAGTGTTTCCAATATCTCTAAATGTCAATGGTCTCATGCTTTCAGCTGGTAACAACTCACCACACAAAACACATTATAGTTGATTCTCACTAAACACGTTTAATCCTGCTTCGCTTGTATTTTCTTTTCTTTTTCATATTATTATTCATGGTTTGTCCATTTGGCTTGTAATTTGAGTAACTTATCAAGTGACCAAATTATGGTAGAGTTTGACCAAAATATGTTAGATTTAAGTCATTTAAAAAATAAACAGAAATGCCCTCAAAATCTAACTTTGAAATGGTTTAAAGATATCATCCAGAAGCGTAACAATATGCAAAATTAACAAGACGTAGGGTGAATAGGAAAACTGGAAAATGTATGTCTATATATAGTTATTGTGTTTTTAATTACTATAATTTGTCTAACTTCTATCAAGAGGCCAAAATATGGTAGAATTAAGTAATTTAAAAGGCACTGACCTGTGTTAAATCTACCATCCAAAGGCCCAACAATATGCACAATTATCAACACACAGGCTGAACAGAGAAATTGGTAAATGCATGCGTTTTATTTCTTGTGTTTATAATATCTCTTAATTTCAATGGTTTAAAGCTTTCAGCAAGCTATAATTTACCACATAAAACATTACAGTTTGGCATAAAATATTAATTCTCACTATACCGTATTTAATGTTGCTTGGGTTGAGTTTTCTTTTATTTTGCTTGTTTTTATTCATGGTTCATCCAGGTAGGCGTGTAATTTGACTAACTTTTATCAAGTGAACAAAATATGGTAGATTTAAGTCATTTAAAAGACAACACAACACAAAATTATTTAGCTACAAAAATGCCCTCAAAATCAAACACTAAAACATTTTACATCTGTCATCTAGAGCCCCAACAATTTGCTAAATTTTGATCAAGACACAGGCTCCTGCGTTTGTAATTACTTAAAATTTCTATGTTTTAATGCTTTCAGCTGGCAAAAATTCACCACACAAAACACATTCGGCAGAAAATGTTTATCCTCACTTAATCCAAATTTAATGTTGCCAGGGTTGTATTTTCTTTTTCCTTTTTCATAAATTTCTTCATGGTTTGTTCATGTAGGCATGCAATTTGACAAACTTCTGTCAAGTGAAGAAAAATGGTAGAGTATGTCATTAAAATGTGTTAAATTTACTATCCAGATGCCCAACAATAATACAATTATTACGAAGACATGGGCTGAATAGAAAAATTGGAAAATGTATGACTTTATAGTTCCAGTGTATCTAATATCTCCATGGTTTCATGCTTTCAGCTAGCAATAAATCAACACACAAAACACATTTAGGGTTATCAGAATTTTTTTTTTATCCTCACTAAACTCATATTTAATGTTGCTTGGGTTGTATTTTCTTTTATTTTGCATATTTTTATTTATGGTTGGTCCATGTGGGCATGTTACTTCAATAATGCGTCCAAAATATGGTAGAGTTTGACTGACAGACAACATTTGACATCAACAACAAAAGATATGGTAATATAGTGATATTCCAAAGAAAAAAATACTTTAAGCTTTCATCAAAATATGACTACTTCCTTTTTCCCGCTGACATCTCCAGGCCAGATAAATAACAGCCACTTTTCACAATTCAATAAATTCCCTAAAGGATAAAATCAAGTCCTGCCCTACATTTTTTTTTGTCTAGCTGAATATCCTGTTTCATTCAGAAATGCGTCATAACAGAGGTAAGTCTTCAAATAAGACTTCAGAGTGCTCAACAAAGCTTTTTGCAAGTCATTTGTGCCATTGAAGTTTCAAAATACAGTCCTGATTGAATGAGAATGGCCGTAATTGTAATCAGTATGAATGTACAGTTGAAAATTCTAACTAAAATTAAAAGTTCAGACTGAGAAAAAAAGCTGTATTTAGGGCCTGTCTCTTTGGTCTCTTTACAGGAATGAATTTGAAGAATAACAACACTGATAGAGTAATCATGACATCTCAGACAATTGACTCGTATACTCTAGTCTAGGGGAAAGGCCATAAACAGTCATTTTTGTCGGACAAATAAGCAATACATTCTGCATTAACCACTAGACTGTATATTTCATTATCAAAATTAAAGGCTGCAGGCAGATATGTGCAAAAAAGGCATAATACATAATAACAAATTAAAATGGGCAGAACATTGTGATTTCTTGTCCTGGTCATTTGAATAATAGATAACAGAAAATGGGCTGAGAACAAAGCAACAAGTAAATTGCATTACACATCGCTCACCTCCATTAGCTAAATTAAACCATTTCTGAAGATCTGCCATAAAAGAATGGAAAAGTCAACAGTGCAACCAATTTCAGAACTTTCACTGACCTTCAACAACATTTCCAGTGGATGTAACCTAAATTCAGATGTACTTTCTACCATTTTTCCTTATACCTTTCATCACCCCTATGAAATTTTTATCAAAATATATCTTTAAAGGACTTTTCACAGCTGGAAGCTTCTTACACCTCAGAAACACAATGACGGTATTCGGTTTCCCGTCATGCAGTTGTTATTCTGCACGACTGCCATTTTCAAAGGGGCATCATTTCCCTTCTAGGCTATTAATACATATTCAGAGGTCTTTTAGTTCTATTAATGATGAGCAAATTCTCTTGGGGAAATTGGGAAGTATATGCACTCTAAATGTGAACTGTTAGATCTCAATAGCAGATCAAACTTTGAGAAGGGTGACATTGTGAAGAAAAGCCCAACATAAATAAGATGCAAAAAGATTTGCTTAAAATATTTACAACCTCTCCTGCAAAATGCAACAGTCGCCATTAGATAAAGACCATCATGCATGAAGCAGATTTCAATGAATTATCTGAGTGCCACCATTCATTCATATCTGATCGATCACATTCAAGTTTGCTAGTTAAAAGAAAGCGTTGACTCAAAAATGAAAATTTGCTGAAAATGTACTCACCCTCAGGCCATTCAAGATGTAGATGTAGTTTTTTAACTATTAATTTGAACAGATTTAGAGAAATGTAGCATTACATCATGCTCACTAATGGATCCCAGTGAATGGGTGCCGTCAGAAGGAGAGTCTAAATAGTTAATATATATCACAATAATCCACACGACTCCAGTCAATCAGTTAATGTCCATGTGGGTGTATTTTGATGTGAGAGGACAACAGGAGACAAACTTTTTCACTGGAAGAAGTGTTATTATGGATTATGGACCATATTTTGGATTATATTTTGACAATGCTTTAAAGTTAAAATACCTTAATAATGGATTTGTTTCTTACAAACATGCAGCTTTTGGCTTCACAAGATAGTAATTGATAGGCTGGAGTGGTATTGATTACTTGTGGATTATTGTGATGTTTTTATCAGATGTTTGGACTCATTCTGACGGCACCCATTCACTGCAGAGGATCAGTCAGTGAGCAGGTGATATGCTACATTTCTCCAAATCTGTTCTGATGCAGAAACAAACTCATCTACAAGATGGATGGCCTGAGGGTGAGTACATTCTCAACAAATTTTCTATTTTGGGTGAACTATTCCTTTAACATGGCTCCATTTGCCTCTGCTGGCAGAAATGGTAACTACAAAATAAATAATCTTTCTAACCAAACAACTCCAGCAACTGACAAGCTGGATATGCTGAGAGAGAAGCATTGCTGTTTGTGCGTTTCACCTAAACATTCAGGGGCATGTTCTCCTATTACTCTGGAACAACACGATGCAGAAACATTAATAATATCCCAAAGTCACAACAGTGCTAAGCAGAACATTTCTGTCTGAATGGTAACACCTGTCATTTTAATGTTGCCAACAGCAATAGCTTTTTGTCTTACATTCCAGGGAAGAGGAAAACAAATCACAAGGCTGAGGATAAGATTTTAGTCCTTTCATAAAAATACACATGCACTGTACATATACTGCACACCACTCATCTAAAAACTCATCTAGAAAATCATCTAAAACACATTTTGATAAACGCAGATAATGTCCACAAGATAGGGTAGGGTCTAAAAGTGTGATATATAGTTAAAAATCTAATATTTCAAAACTGGAAAACCGTTCTGACTTTTCAAATTAAAGTAAACAATGAAAATTACATAAATTCTATTGTTAGGTGACTGCTTTTCAAACGTTTGGGGTCAGTATGATTTTTTAGAGAGAAATTAATCTGCAAGGATGCATTAAATTGATCAAAAGTGGCAGTAAAGACATTTATGTTATAACAGATGTCAAATAAATGCTGATCTTTCATAAAAGATCAGCTTTCCACAAAAATATGAAGCAGCACAACTGTTTTGACAATAATAAGAAATGTTTCTTGAGCAGCAAATCAGCATATTAGAATGATTTCTGAAGGATCATGTGACACTTTAGTAATGATGCTGAAAATTCATCTTTGCATCACAGGATTAAATTACATTTGAAAATATACAGTATTCAAATAGAAAAGAGTTATTTTAAATTGTAAATATTTCAAAAGGGTGTGTATATTCTGACTAAGATTATTTGCACATATCCTACAAATCCCAAAATGCTTTTTGGACCATCTCAAATCATTCTGGAGAACGTGAGCATCAGGCTTTCAGAGCTGCTGTCATTAAAGCAAACGACATTATGAAAATTGCAGCACTTTCACTCACGGTCTCAGACTTTTAGACCCCACTCTACATCCAGCTCCAGTAATGTCTCAGACAAACGCTCGTCTATTTAATCGGAAAAAGTCTCATCAGAGGTTTTGGTGTTGTGCCAAAGCATATAATATCCACTCAGAATAATTACCAGACTCAGGCATATTCTCGACGTGTTTGTAATGCATATAATACCTCAGAGGAAAAGCGCAGCTCTTTGAAAATCTCCCTGTGGCATTCAGTGAAATCTATTCAGATAGACTCAAAGAGATCTTTCAAAAACGCTAAACTGAAACGTATGAATGTGTTTGTTGCATTAAACAACCTGCTTTGCTTTGTACACCAGATCAAACTTGACAAACCAAGCAAATATGTGTTTCAAAGATTGGGTTGTTACATATCTAATTACATGCAGGTAGAAAAAGGGTCAAGGAACCATGGCAACACCTGCTGCAGGCAGACATGCTGTCACCTCCTGAGAAGCACTGCATGCACAAATGCATTAGTTAACCTGAACTCAACAGCAACACCAGGAGAGAGTAAATACACCTTTTATTCAGAAGCTAAACATAAGCAATATGGGGGAACACAAGAGAGCCACATCGAGAAAATACATGTGCATCCCTAGTCAAAAAATACAGTGTACAGGATTCCCAATGAAACTTCAATCCAAGTGTTGATCCTAAAGGAAAAATCCTACAGGAATTCTTATTTGATTCTTAGAGTGCTATTTGGAATTTCATAGGTTTCTTGCTACTGGACAGTGATAGGTGTTAGGTACTTTTTTGTTGGTCCTGATGGGAATTTTTTTGTTGGAATATAACATACATTTTGTACAAATGGACTAGAGCTGATCTGGAAAAACCTTCAGTCACAAAAACAAATTAAACTCTTATTTCACTCTGTTTACTTCAATGGCTTGAAGTGTTGGTGGTAACCACCAATGAATACACTAAAGGATAACCACACAACTGACATGTTGGGCATAAACTGCTGAAATGAAAAGAATTTCATGTTCTCCTGTAATTCTGGAACAATATGATGCATTAACATTAATAAAATCCCATAGTCACAACACTGCTAAGCAGAAATGTTCTGTTCAATGGGTAATGCCCATCATTTTAATGTGGCCAGCAGCAGTGGCTTTTTGTCTGAAACATCAGGGATGAAGAGATTATAAACAAATCATGAGGCTGAATATAAGACGTGTCGTTGCAGGCCTTTCAGAATACTTTTGATGTCCTACAGGGACATTTTTTCCAGTTGCAAATCATAATAGCCCGACTGGGAATTTTCCGGGTTTTCTGAACCCATAACACAATTATCTTTTTCATAACACAATTCTGATTCTCAATGATTATTTCTAAATCATCACACACCTTAACAATGAGTCAGAAAACAAATGTTCTTTCAGTTTACCTTTTATCATAGGCTCTTTTTGTCCTGAACTTCTTTTTGTCTTTGCCTCCTGTTGAAATCCCTTAAAACACATCCTTTATGGTCGGGTGCTTGACAATTATACGTGCAAATCTCTATGAATCCTGTACACAAGACTTTAGGATTTTGACTAGGGATTATTTGGGAATACAATCAATCAGGAAATTAAAAAAAAAAAAAAATTCATGTATACAGTACGTTTACTTTCTCATTTGTTCTTTTTGCCCAATTGGTAACTTCTTTTTGTTTTGTGCGCTGGAATACTGTAAGAAAATCAGGATCCTTTAGATTCCAAAAATTTCAATGGGCATCCTGTACACAAACCTTTGGGATTTAGACAAGGGATGAACTGAGAATACAATCGGTCAGTCAAAAATAATTTTTGCATGTATATTTAATCCTTTCAGTACGTTTACCTTCTCATAGGTTCGTTTTGTAGTTTATGAACAACTGTAGGGTTTGTTCAGAGCGCTGGCTGTATCCTCCACTGAATTAAAAAGTAAATTAGGCAACAGCTGGTCACCGTAATATAGAAATAATCGTGTCGATGCCAAGTTCAGCCTGCCGAATGCGTGATTGTCACTGCAAAACTGCAACTCGGTTCCTCTTCTTTGCTATTTGCTGCTCGCTTCTCCAGGGAATATGTCCTCGTAGGCAGGTGGCAACTCGTTGTGAAGCGGGTAAGAAAACGGGTACGTGTGATTAAGCTCCGGATTGGCGGGCGAATAGCCCGGCAGCTCCATGGACGGGTGACCCCGGCTTTGCACCTCCCCGTCCGCATCGTTTAAAGCGTGAAACACCGCCAAGTTGATGTAAGACACCGGCTGGAACTCCCTGACCGCGAAGTCGCGCTCCTCATTCAGCACGATCCGCGCGCTCCGCCTCTGCGTCCGGCGTCTCCGGTGAATCCGCGCCGTTTGGTAACGCTTGATGATCACCAGGTTCATCAGCCCCAGGAGGCACTCCAGAGTGTTAAGGATACTGGAGACCACCAGACCCCGCTGGTACACCTTGAGCCGGTCGCACGCCGGGTTTACATCCACAGAGTCCTGGCAATAGTGCGCGTACTTCCTCTCCACGAGGGACACCGTGTCGCCATCCACCACCGCGCCGGAGAACGCCGTCAGGACCCCCAAAAGAAACACTAAGATCCCAAAGAGGAAGAAATTCGCACACCTGGGCGTGCCCCGGCAAAAGACTAGCGCCACCCCGATCAGGACCTGCCCGAAAATCACCAGGATGCCCGAGTAGAACGCGCCGGCAGCGGTGGCCAGGTGGAAGTGCGTACGCACACTGGAGCCCAACGCTATGCATTTGAATCCCACGACCACGGCGCTCACGGCGCACACGAAGAGCAGACTGCTGGAGACGATGGTGCACAGTCCTTTGCCACTCAGCTTCATTATAATCCTCCTCTGCCTCCTTCATCCTCCTTTGTCCTCCTCGTCAGCTCCTCTGGAAGCGCTGTCAGTTGGTGACATGACTTGCAGGTGGTTGCGCTTCGGTTCTAGGATCTCCGACTCGCTCTTATTAATTATGGATAGGCTCCTTCTGCGGAAACGGCCCCCTAAATCCAACCCAGAGGTTGCGGTCACCTTCATGACCCTGTCGCTCCATCCATCCAGTCCCCTAAGGCGATGATGCGCATCCCTCTCTTTTGATGCTGGAGAGGGAAGTGTCCTCCCTCTCTCTCCGTGCGTTCATGCAGCACTGAGACCGAACTTGGGCTGGAGGCTGGAGATCAGGGGAAAGCGATCCGACCCCCTACTGGTCTCACTTACAAACCACTGTATGTGTCATAGAGGCTCTCGGAGTGTTCTTCGTGATGTCACGCTTTTAAATTATCCTTTCAGTTTAAATATAACAAGGATAACAGCACGAAATCGTCAGGCGCTACAGCAAAATATATTCATGACTGGAGCTCTATATACAGCGGGGTCCAAAACTCTGAGACATCATTGAAAACCCGGTATTGTTTTTTTAAATTTCAATATCCATTTCAGTTTAAATGTATATACCGTAGTACAATAAGTCGTTTTAGATAAATGTAAAAATAAATCTAAAATTTAAAACATGTAAATATAAAAGTTGTGTCAAAACGAAGCATCATTCTCATATCAGGCTGGATATTATATCTTCCTGTTTCTCAGCGTCAGTAAGCCATGGTTTTGTCAAAAGTTTCTTTCTAGCCTGCCAACTGGTCTGAAAAAACAAGCAAACTTGGCACAAAAAGTTATATAAATTCCTAAAAGCTTTTTTCTGTTCAACATTTGCCTCATAATGATAGAATAAATAAAATGTCAAATAAAAACATTTTCAGATTTTTGGACCATGCTGTAGATGTAAATGGGTAGTTAATGCACAAACCAACATCACAATTTTAAAATGTGTGTGAACATTTAAGGACAAGTTTATGTCTCAAGTTCACTAGAAACTGCAGTGTGACAGGTGCAATTTTACAAAGGAATTAGTACACTAATCACTGCAGTCTTTTAAATAATATTAGCTCATTAGAGCTGCATGCACAAATATGATAAAATAGTCAGAAAAATGCTATAGTTGAAAAAATTTGAGAAGTTAAGCACACTGCAGTACATGTCAAATTGCTAAAATTATGTCAACCACCCAATTGGGTACTTCATATGATTGAAAATTATATAAATTATAAAAAAATAGTTTTAAGTCAGTTATTTCTATCTTTTGCTGTAGAGTGTCAGAAGGAAATATCAGTTTGCATTTCATTGTAATAATCCAGTGAGATTTTTGTCTGACAATAGTCAGTGCTCCACACAGAGATCTGATCTCATCATCATCCAATCCAGTGAAGAAACATAACAAACTGACACAAACTAAATCCAGAAGAACTGTGGCAACGTCTCCAAGATGCTTCAAGAGACAAACCTACAAAGCTACTAACTATGCTCAAGTGCACCTAGAGCAAAAGCTGCTTTAAACACAAAGGATGATCACACCAAATGTTGATTTAATTTAGTTAATAGAAGCTAATTGATGAAGAAAATCTATTAATGGCATTATTTTTGATAGCATCCTCATTTTACAACATTTTTACACGTGCCTAAAACTTTTAACAGTACTAGCTTTGCAGTTAGGTTTCTTGAAGCATCTTGGAGACGTTGCCACAGTTCTTCTGGATTGAGTCTGTCTCAGTTTGTTCTGTTTCTTCATGTCGTTCCAGACAGATTGGATGATGATGATATCAGATCTCTGTGTAGAGCACTGGCTGTATAGTCAAACTCCTTGTGCAAACAATAATCACACTGGATTATTACAAATAATGGCAAAATGAATGCTTAGAAATGTAAGCTGATCTTTCCTACTGACACACCACAGCAAAAGATAGAAATGATTGACTTAAAACCATTTTTAGCTGGTGAAAATATTAGTGTTCTAATAATTTTGGCCACCACTGTAATTATCCACACTTTGCATTCCATTTCAACAAAACTAATTCACATGCAATGAGACCCAGACCCTTGCAGACAGTCTATAGTGTTTTCAAGTGGTTCAACTACATCTGTAATGCACCTGTTTGCCAACTGGGAGAAAAAAAGTCACAAAGGCTGTATTTTTTCAGAGCAGGACCTTTTCGAATGGTTGGGTGGATCTTCAGCGAGTCTCTGCGTCACCTCTAAAAAAGTGTCTGATGTGCAGATGATTCATCTTTTACGGGCTCTTTAGAGCAGACGTGTCCCGCATGCACAACCAAATGCATCCTATTTTTGGGAGCGCCTTGTGTGTCGCAGCAAGTGATGCTGAAAGGTGTTTGATGGCAGTGGATTTTCATCTGCACACACCCCAGAGACAGAGTCACAGACGGAAAATTGACTCTTTGTCTCACAAATGAGCATGTTGCACCAAATCCACATGAACACATTCTGCTCTGCTGGCTGCTGAAGTCATGTTCTGCTTTTATATCATATGGAGCAGACAAACTACTATCAGCCAATGTTTTGAAAGCCAAGAATCAGAGCATGTACAGTAGAGGAAAGATTTTACAGATAATTGGTTTGGGCAAGTTGTTAAAATTGTAAAGCTGCCACTGGTAAAAGACTGCAGTCAACCAGAAAAGACAATGCTGTAGTAAAAGCTAGTTATTCACAGAAATTCTTCTGAATACGTATTAAAGAGAAATAGTCTGAGCTAAAAGTTCATAAGGAGTGACGTGACGTCGAGAAGTGAAATTAGGACTGGCAATTTCAGGACTGGCTGATTCCCTCAAGCCCCCCTGCAGAGAGAAGGGCTGTTTCGCAATTCCCTGGAGAAACCAGTTTATCAAGCCAATACATAAACAATAAAACAGCGCAAATTATCCCCAAAAGCTCCAATCTGAACCATAGGATCTAACAATTATCTCCGTAATGCTGGTAATCACTGCAATTAAATGCTGTTCTGGGTGAGAGGCGGTCTCGCTTGTGTCTCGTGTCTGCACCTCATGCCGAGACAAAACACGACATTCAAGACTACGAATCATAGTGAAAATGCTCCCGGGTCAATTCCCTAGACACTGCATGTTGATGCTTTTTAAGCTAAAAAAAAAACACCACTCTTATAGCAACTGCTTTGGAAACATAGACTTTGGATATTTTTGTGTGTTTCTTACACTTTACTACTGTAGAATGATGTATTTCTGAGTAGAGCAGAATATCCACGAATTGACTGGATTGTGCAAAGTTGCTGTTCCAGACCAGAGGGTCAATATCACCATAGAGTGCCTTTCAACCCTCACAGTACTCAAACATTTTGGTTTTAATTTCCATTGGCTTTATGTCGTATCATAAATAGTAGACACTCAAGTACTATAGAAACATATTATCTGAGCTCCCACATACTTTCTTTACATAATTATGGGCCATTATTCGAAGCACAAACCATAAGATATGTCCACCCTGTCATGGACATAATATTACTGTTAAATATGTTTTCATTGCAAATTTAAGATGTAAATTATATTTTCTGAAAGGTATGATGTCCCTTTCCTAAACAGGGTTATTAAAAAAATAACAATAATAAATAATATAATTACATCTTCAATCACATTGATATACCCCCCCCCCCCCCCCCCCAATTCATTTTAGTTTTTAGCAATATTAACTACAAATGAATGCTATGTCCACCCTGTCATGTGTATGTCCACTCTATCGAGTATAAGTGGCCGACAGGGTGGACATTTTGAGCTTCAATTAGCATATTAGCTTACAACAAACTGTGACTAACTAAATATTTAGTCTGGTTGTTGAAGAGAATTTGGTATATTTAAACATATTTTGAAAACACTGTATCCTAATCACTTCTGGCATATTTTATGCCAACAGGGTGGAGATGTTAAGCTTTGGCAAAGCAAGAAAGCAAACTCATACGAAGAAAATCAAGTTTAAATAAATAAGTCACCAATTTATTCACCTCAGCCGTTGAAATTTCCGCCACTGAAGAGACAAAAAAATCTGTTGTCCTGATGTCACTAAAGGCCTTTTCTTAAAGGGGCGGATTCCCCAATACGACAGGGTGAACAACTATTTAAGGGACATGGACAAACTCTTCTTGCTTATAAAATAAAAAATATAGTTTTTATTATCAAATGATCAATATACTTAAAGAGCCACGTAATGCTATTGTTATGAATATACAAACTTAGCCTAATATAACACAGCCTTTCATAGTAATGTTTATGTTATCATGGCAAATGAGTTATGTACAGGACACCAAAAAGCACCCTACAGTGATACTAACCCCAGAATGAAGCCAGATTGAATGTGAATTTGCAGTATGTTATTAAAATTGCATTAGTAGTTTTGGTTATATTTTAGAAAGGGTTTCAGATGTTTTTCAAAACATCTTCTTTTGTGTTCCACAGAAGAACAGAAGTCATACAAGTTTAGAACAACATGAAGGGGAGTGAATGATGACAGAATTTTAATTTTTGGGTGAATGAAAATTGAAAATGTACTCACCCTCAGGCCATCGAAGATGTACAGTTAATTTCTTCATGGAAACAGAAATGTAGCATTACATCACTTGCTCACCAATGGATCCTCTGCAGTGAATGGGTGCCGTCAGAATGACAGTCCAAACAGCTGCCCAGAATAATTAATTAACATCTTGTGAAGTGAAATGCTGCATGTTTTTAAGAAGCAAATCCATAAAGGCATTTTAACTTCAAACCATCACTTCTTGCCATAATCCATAAAAATGCTTCTTCCAGTGAAAAACTGTTTTCTCTTGTAAACGGTGTTTGATCTGTGCATATTTCTCTCCTGATTTAGTCGAGACAACTCTTTCACTGGAGAAAGCAATATTATGGATCGAAGATTTAGCCAGAAGCAATGTGGTTTGAAGTTAAAAACATCTTTATGATGGATTTTTTTTTTTTTTTTTTTTCAGACACACAGCATTTAATTGTGTTAATTGATGGACTGGAGTCGTGTGGATTACATGTGGATTATTGTGATGCTTTATCAGCTGTTTGGACTCTCATTCTGACGGCACCCATTCACTGCAGAGGATCCATTGATAAACAAGTGATGTAATGCTAAAATTCTCCAAATCTGTTCTGATAATGAAACAAACTCATCTGCATCTTGGATGGCCTGAAAGTGAGTATATTTTCAAAACATTTTATATTTGGGTGCCATTTCTTTAACAAATTGATAAATATTAACCAATAGCCTATATGGCCTAAGATATCAGCCAAAGTTCTTTCAGAGAGTTATTTTGATGAAAGATTATGAATACAAACTTCATGTTGACTTATAGCCTTTTGCACATGACCATTGCTGGACATAAGTCACCCTTACCTGTCCTGGCTCGCTTCTGTACCACCAACATCCCATCTGAGTAAAGCTTCAAGGGGCTGAAAGTTAAGAACAGGGTTGTGTATAGAGTATTCTTCAAGGTTTTGGACATGTTGTCAGCAATATCAAAAAATATCTTTCTGCTTCTTAGCAGTAAGCAAGCCTTGGCTTCGACAAGAGTTTATTTTTCCACCTTTGCCTGCCAACTGGTCTAAAAAACAAGTAAACCTGCCGAATACATGTTGTTTCAGAATTTCTCATTTTTGTTTTCATATTAAACATCATCAACTCTTGAAGACTGTCAGACTAACAAAAACAACCCAAGGCCAAACAAATCAGCAAAAGACATTTAAATATGATACATCTTCAAAAGAAGCCAAGAACCAAGTTGCTATATTTTTTGACAACCACAATCAGCCTACAGCTAATGAACTATTTCACTTGCCAGAAAAACTGGCAATTCAGATTAATAATAATAATAAATGTACCTATTAATTCTCAAATCATTGCCTACAGGACTAGTTTACCTAAATAGAAACATTCCGGCAATATTTACTCACCCTCGTTTAGTTCCAAATGCAATTACAATGAAACGAAACTGAGACTTTCAAGCTTTAAAATGGATACAACAACCTCACAAAGCACCATGAAACATATGGGCTACAACAAAACATATGGGCTATTTTTATCCGAATATTGCTAATGTCTTCTTTAAGCTGAAACACTTCAGTCCCCATTTATTATAATTGCATGGGAAAGACTGAACAGAACAATTCTGCGTAAAGTGTATACTTCTCTGTCAAGAGCAGATCTCAGCGTTGTCTGGTTGATCAGGATGAGCAGCACGCACTCATCTGGAACAGGACACAAACTGGAAGCATGCCTTAAAAGCAGAATTAAATGAAAAAGACTTCAGTGTTTGGTGGCAAGAACACATCAGATGTTTTAGACATTTTTAGGGTATGAAATGCAGTGCGGAAATATAAAATATAACAAATTCAAGTTCAAGTTTATTTGTATAGAGCTTTTTACGATACAAATCGTTGCAAAGCTGTTCTACAGGAAATGAAGTTTCCACAATATATTTATATATTGCAGAACCTTAATATATTTAATTTATGGCAAAATTTGGTAATTCTGTATGTTGTCTGAGCATTGGCATCCTCTTAGGTCCTCTGAGGGGTTGGCATTATCTTTTCTCAGGTGTTCGGTCATCTCAGATCATTTAAGGGTTGGATCCAGACTGAAGCTTCTGTAATTCTTAGTTACCACGGGATGTTAATCAGAAACAGAGAAACAAATAGAGACATAATTAGCGTAGCTGCTGTTCCATCTAAGCAAACATTATTTGTTCAACCCAAGCTAAAGAATAATAATAATGTACATTTGATCAGATATAACTGCAGTACAAGATTATAAGATGCATTATGTGAATGCTTGGCTAAAGAGATGTGCCTTTAATCTAGATTTAAACAGAGAGAGTGTGTCTGAACCCCGAACGTTATCAGGAAGGCTATTCCAGAGTTTGGGAGCCAAATGTGAAAAAGCTCTACCTCCTTTAGTGGACTTTGCTATCCTGGGTACTAACAAAAGTCCAGAGTTTTGCGACCTTAGAGAGCGGGTTGGATTGTAGCGTGGTAGAAGACGAGTTAGGTACGCAGGAGCTAAACCATTCAGGGCCTTATAGGCAAGTAATAATATTTTGTAAATGATATGGAACTTAATAGGTAGCCAGTGCAGAGACTGTAACATTGGGGTAATATGATCATATTTTCTTGACCTGGTAAGAACTCTAGCCGCTGCATTTTGTACTATCTGTAGCTTGTTTATTGAAGATGCAGGACAACCAGCTAGCAGTGCATTACAATAGTCCAGTCTACAGGTCATGGATGCATGAACTAGCTTTTCTGCATCAGAAACAGGTAGCATGTTTCGAAGCTTGGCAATGTTTCTAAGATTATAAATGGACAAAAGGACAAAAGGACAAGTTGCTGTCTAATATAACACCCAGATTTTTGACTTTAGAGGACGTGACAGTGCATCCGTCTAGTTGTAAATTGTAATCCAAGAGATTCTGTGTAATGTTTTTTGGTCCAATAAGTAATATTTCTGTCTTATCTGAATTTAATAGGAGGAAATTATTGGTCATCCAATCTTTTACATTTTTTACCCAATCTATTAGCTTAGATAGTTTAGAAGTTTCATCTGGTCTTGTTGAGATAAATAGTTGAGTATCATCAGCATAACAATGAAAACTAATCCCGTATTTTCTAATAATATTACCAAGAGGCAACATGTATATTGAAAATAGCAGAGGACCTAGGACAGATCCTTGTGGTGCTCCATACTTTACTGGTGATAATTGAGATGACTCCCCATTTAAATGAACAAAGTGGTAGCGATCGGACAGGTAAGATTTAAACCATCTTAAAGCCTGCCCTTGAATACCAGTATAGTTTTGTAAGCGATCTATGAGTATGTCATGGTCTATAGTGTCGAACGCAGCACTAAGATCAAGTAATACTAGCAATGAGATGCAGCCTTGGTCTGAAGCAAGAAGCAAGTCATTTGTAATTTTAACAAGTGCAGTTTATGTATTATGGTGAGGCCTGAAACCTGACTGAAATTCTTCATAGAGATATTTTTTGCAAGAAGGAGCACAATCGAGCAGACACAACTTTTTCTAAAATTTTAGACATAAACGGAAGATTTGAAATGGGTCTGTAATTTTCCAGTTCATTAGAATCTAGTTGTGGTTTCTTAATAAGAAGCTTAATAACCGCCAGCTTGAATGGTCTTGGGACGTGACCTAAAGATAACGATGAGTTAATAATATTGAGAAGCGGTTCTTCTGTTACAGGTAACAACTCTTTCAGTAGTTTAGTGGGTACAGGATCTAATAAACACGTTGTTGGTTTAGATGCACTGATAAGTTTATTTAGCTCTTCCTGTCCTATAGTTGTAAAGCACTGCAGTTTTTCTTTGGGTGAGAGTATTTGGGAGTATTTTATATTGTATTTCTGATGTTATCTATTTTATCAGTAAAGAATTTCATAAAGTCATTACTATTAAACTGTGAGGGAATATTTAGATCGGGTGGCGTCTGTTTATTTGTTAATCTAGCCACTGTGCTAAATAAAAACCTTGGATTGTTTTAGTTATTATCTGTGATTTTGGAGATATGCTCTGCCCTGGCAGCTTTTAGAGCCTGTCTATAGCTGGACATACCGTTTTTCCACGCAATTCTAAAAACTTCCAAGTTAGTTTTTCTCCATTTGCGCTCAAGATTACGAGTTTCTTTCTTGAGAGAATGGGTATAACTGTTGTACCATGGCACAGTACGTTTTTCTCTAACCCTTTTCAATTTGAAGGGGGCAACAGCTTCTAATGTATTAGAAAAGATAGTGCCCATGTTACTAGTCATTTCGTCTAGATCATGTGTATTTATGGGTACACAGAGCAGTTGAGATAAATCAGGCAGGTTATTTGTGGCTGGAACAATAGTTCTGTCCGGTGATAACGCGGAGCCATATAATTAATATCAGTAATACGCAGCATGCACGATACAAGGAAATGATCAGTAACATCATCACTTTGAGGTACGATATCTATATCGGTAAGATCAACTGATATTGTATTTCTGATGTTATCTATTTTATCAGTAAAGAAATTCATAAAGTCATTATCGCATCAATTCCATGCGATATAATTAAATCTAGCGTATGATTAAAACGATGAGTGGGCCCAGTGACATTTTGTTCGACTCCTAAAGAGTTTATTAGGTCAGTAAACGCAAGTCCTAACGCATCATTTGTATTATCAACGTGAATGTTAAAATCCGCCGCCATGACCAGTCTGACAGGGCTCATGTTTATAACAGTAGCTTGGTGGAGTAGACTCATTTAGACCAAAATATCAAGTTGATATGTGAGTGCAGTTTGATAAAACAAAACTCTGCTATAATGCTAAAGTATTGCAACTTCAACACTGCAAAGAAAGATTATTGGAGTATGTTTTACAAGAAAATACTATTTCAGGCAAGAAAGCCCACAAACAGTTTGCTGAAGACAAGCAGACTAAGGACATGGATTACTGGAACCATGTCCTGTGGTCTGATGAGACCAAGATAAACTTATTTGGTTCTGATGGTGTCAAGCGTGTGTGGCGGCAACCAGGTGAGGAGTACAAAGACAAGTGTGTCTTGCCTACAGTCAAGCATGTTGGTGGGAGTGTCATGGCCTGGGGCTGCATGAGTGCTGCCGGCACTGGGGAGCTAAAGTTCATTGGGGGAACCATGAATGCCAACATGTACTGTGACATACTGAAGTAGAGACTGGGCCGCAGGGTAGTATTCCAACATGATAACGACCCCAAACACACCTCCAAGATGACCACTGCCTTGCTAAAGAAGCTGAGGGTAAAGGTGATGGACTGGAGAAGCATGTCTCCAGACCTAAACCCTATCGACCTAAACCCTATCTGTGGGGCATCCTCAAACGGAAGGTGGAGGAGTGCAAGGTCTCTAACATCCACCAGCTCCGTGATGTCGTCATGGAGGAGTGGAAGAGGACTCCAGTGGTTACCTGTGAAGCTCTGGTGAACTCCATGTCCAAGAGGGTTAAGGCAGTGCTGGAAAATAATGGTGGCCACACAAAATATTGACACTTTGGGCCCAATTCACTTAGGGGTGTACTCACTTTTGTGGCCAGCAGTTTAGACATTAATGGCTGTGTGTTGAGTTATTTTGAGGGGACAGCAAATTTACACTGTTATACAAGCTGTACACTCACTACTTTACATTGTAGCAAAGTGTCATTTCTTCAGCGTTGTCACATGAAAAGATATAATAAAATATTTACAAAAATGTGAGGGGTGTACTCACTTCTGTGAGATACTGTATGTGACAGCTAAAATGTTTAGAGTGGTTTTTAAATTACATTTAATTATTTAGCAGACGATTTTATCCAAAGTAACTTTCAAATGAGGATCAATTTATCACAAAAGTGACAAAATACTCAGGCTTTAAAGTCTTTAAAAGAAAAGTTTCTATATACTGCAAATTTTATTGTCTCATTTCTTATAAAGAGACGTTTTAAGGTAACATTTCTGTTTATTCAGAGAACCATCATGTACTGGTGCATTTAAAAATTATAAACCAAAACAAATGATCTCAAACTTCTTCATAAACATCAGTTGGTTCAGAACTCTGCGGCTCGTGTTCTTACTAGAACTCCTTCTATCATGCACATTTCACTAGTTCTCCAGCGACTGCACTGGCTTCCAGTTAAGTACCACATCGATTTCAAAATTCTGCTTCTCGCATTCAAGGCACTTCACAATCTTGCTCCCCCATACCTTACTGATCTTCTTCATATTTACACCTGTCTACGCACTCTGAGATCTTTACACTCACTCTCCCTGGTGTCACCACGCATACGCTTAAATACCATGGGAGCTAGAACCTTCAGCCATGGAACTCTCTTCCTCTCCAAATTCGGAATAGTAACAGTCTGCATATTTTCAAATCCTGTTTTAAGACATATCTTTTTACCAAGGTTTTCTATGACCTTTTTTTTTACCAGCTTGTACTGTATTATACGGTTTCTATGATGTGTGTATGTTTTTAAGTTGTGGTGTAGATCTGTTTTAACTATTGCTTTTTTGCTTGTAGGGTGACCTTGGGTGTTATGAAAGGCGCCATTAAATAAAATGTATTATTATTATCTGAACAACCTAAAATGTAATATCAAGAACCTTTTAATGTCCAAACACATACAACCAACTCTATACAATATCCACAGTACTGTAACTGGGATTTTTTGCATGTTTCTATGGTGTTTTGATTGGTTTCTAGATGTTGGTCACTTTTCTGATCACATAGTAACATTTACATTACATTTACATTTAGCTGACGCTTTTATCCAAAGCGACTTACAATTGCTATATATGTCAGAGGTCGCACGCCTCTGGAGCAACTAGGGGTTAAGTGTCTTGCTCAGGGACACATTGGTGTCTCACAGTGGATTCGAACCCGGATCTCTCACACCAAAGGCATGTGTCTTATCCACTGCGCCATCACCACCCGTGATGTATAGTATAGTAAAATAACAAAAACATAATTTTAGGAATCATTTATATCTGGAGCACAAAATTACATGCCAACATTTGATTTTTAGTGTTAGGGGAAGGATTGCAAAGAGAAAGGGGAAATGTTTCCAAAAATTCATGGAAAGTTTCCAAAATTTCTTTGGAAATGTTCCACCTTTTTGCAACTCTAATCAGGGGTTTGTTCAAATCACTTACCCAAAGCAATAACAATAATGATGCTTGACTTAGCAAACACTACTAATTAAAGACCTAATTTTGTTTCCCTTGTTTTTCAACATGTCTCATCTCAAGTAATGATGTGCAGTTTATCTTTGTTATTAACAAATTCACTCTTTCAATAGCAGCAGCAACTACTCCTTCCTTCCATGACACACACTCATTGGATTTGTGCCAAGTCAACAAGAAGGTCAATCCACAACGAAAGCAGAATGTATTTTATATTGATTAACTGCTTGGACTAATTATATTACAGCGACATGTGACAGAGCTCACACTGGAGGAAGAGAAGAGACAACCTGACTTCTATATTAAACACAAATCAGAGATATTATATTCTGAATGCAAGACATACAGCTCTCCTCCAGTCTACCATAGCAACACCAAACAGAAATGACGACTGTTTTCAAACACTCAGGAACCAGACAAATCCTCACGCCATTGTTTGAGTCAAAGTTGCCATGTCAGACCACTCATACCAAGAGATTTCAACTCCATTTGATGCAACTAGTGGAACAAATGTTTTAGAGAAGTTTTTGGTGTAAATACAAATGTGCAGTTAGTTTGGATTCTCAGTAAGATCTAGAATTTTATAGGACACAAATGTAAAGTGTGAAGGAAAAAAGCAAAAAGATTCAAAATTCAAGTTTTTATAGCCTATAGGGCAAAACATTTGTATAGTCTGATGTCATAAGAAGAGACTGTTTAAAGTAACTTATATTCGAACATCATTTTGAACAAACCCAAAAAACCCTATACAAAATGGTGATCTTAAAGGCATAGTCCTCCCAAAAAAGAAAATTACTCACACTTCAGTGGTTCAAAACCATTATGACTTTCTTTCTTCTTTTGTAGAATACAAAAGAAGATATTTTTAAGAATGTTGGGAGACAAACATCATTGGAGCCCATTGACTTTCATTGTATGGACAAAAAAACCTACAATTTCAAAGAAAGAAATTTCTCAAAATGTCATACTGTCAAAAGAAGAGACTTTTTGTAAATAACTTATTTTCTATTTATTCACTAAACCATTATGCACTGGCACATTCAAAATATTGAAACTAAAACAGTGATCTGAAGAACCTAAAACCGTAAGAACTTTTTAATGTCCAAACAACCAATACAAGAACACTATATATGCCCAAAATGGTGATTCTAAATGCATTTTAAAGATAATTACCCAAAAAATAAAATAAAAAACAGCCCAAAATGAAAACCAATCCAAGAACCCTATATATATATATATATATATATACACACACACACACACAAAATGGTTATCTTAAGGCATAGTCCACCCAGAAATGAAAATGACTCACCCTCTTGTGGTTCCAAATCATTATGACTTTTGTTCTGTAGAACATGAAGGAAGATATTTTGAAGAACATTGGGAAGCAAACATCATTGGATCCCATTGTATGGACAAAAACATTTCTCAAAATATCTTCTAGATACTCTCAAAAGAAGAGACATTTTAAGTAATATATTTTCTATTTCTTCAGAAAACCATCTGAGCATTAAAACACTAGAAACACTGATCTGAAGAAACTAAAAGGTAACACAGAAATGTTTAAAGTCTAAACACACATGAAACCAACCCAAGAACCCCATATACACATACAATTGTGATCTTAAAGAGATACTCCACCAACAATAATAATAAAAAAAACTCATCCTCATGTGGTTCCAAACATGTATGACGTTTCTTCTGCAGAACACAAAAAATGATATTTTGATGAATGTTGGGAATCATACAACACTGGAGTCCATTTGAATGGACAAAAAACTGAGAAATTTCTCAAAATATCTTCTTTAAAGTATTTTGCATTTCTTGAGGAAACCATCATACACTAGTCTAATGCATTAAAAGAAAAAAAAAGAAAGAAATCGAAACCAAAACTGTGCTCTGAAGAACCTAAAATCAAGAACTTTTTAATCATCAATTACAAATAAAACCAATAAAAAAAAACTTAAATGTACAGTATACACCAAAAATTTTGATTTTTTTAAAGGCATAGACCACCCCAAAATTAAACCCTCTTAATACCCTCATGGGTTTCAAATCCTTATGACTGACTATCTTCTGCAGAAAAATGAATAAATTAAAAATACAGAAAATAAAACTAAATATATATTTTAGATATTTTGAAGAACACAGTGTATTTGAGTTCCATTGCATTGACAAAAACATTTATTTTTTTTACCTTCTTTACAGTTTCACAGACGAAAGTAAGACATACAGTTTTAGAACAAGGTGAAGATGAGTAAATAAAGACAGATTTTTAATTTTTGGCTGAACTATCCCTTTAAGATGCAAGAGTACCATAATAGCCCCGACTTATATCCAAAAGCACTCCACAAACGTTCACTGCTCATCATAAATCACATTCACGACAGATGTGATTTATTCACAATGTGGCCTGCATCCTCCCATTTCAAACTGTTGTTCATCTCCGTCTCGGATGAGTGGGGCTTTATGTTTTATTAGTATGCTCTCCCTGAGCTCAACAACAGATAAAGGTTTATCTGCCCACCAACAGCTGCATTTGATGTTTGAGATCACATTCATGCACACACAGACATGGCTTAATGACGAACACCTTGTGAAGCAACTTTTACCCCAGTGTGGCCTAGCAACCATCATTTCCATTAAGTTTAGCGTAAGGAGGACAAATACAAATCATGTAGTTGCTTGGCTTGCTTAGCACAAACATTGTGAAGCGAGAAAAATGGGGAGAAAAGGTATTTATGAAGCCTTGGCGCACACCTGTGAGGCAGCAGGGCAGGTGATGGGCTGTCTGACCTCTGGCGTCGCTGTATGTGTTGGGTAGCAGGTCTTGGCACAGGCTGCAATTAATAATGGATGGATGTTATTTACATGCGAAACAGCACAAGGCATTTCCTCCAGACCTCCTCTGATTAGTTTCTGCCTCATTTAGGATAATGTTCCTGGCATTTCTCGCAGGCTGAGATATGTCTCGCTTTCTGTCACTCTCCATTCAGATGGCTTCTGTTCTTCTGCAGTCTATTGTGGGATGGAGAGGTTATGAAACAGACCGTGAAATCCAGCTGCACATGTTGTCACCTCACACAAATGACTGTAAAATCCTGTCATGGCATACTTGCAAATTGAGGATTTACAGTATGGAATTGGTATTTGAACCACTGGGTCTCAAGAGAGACGATTAATGTGGATTTGTACTTCATTAAAGCTCTGTGCCCCTGCGGTCCCGTGTCAGGTTCTGATAAAGGCTGTGTGGGACTCACAAGGGTGATATATTTTATCTCATTCCATCCAGCCTTGTTCAACCAAGGTTTTCATCTGCTGTAATGGCTGCCTGTTTATCTGAATCTGACAAATGACACTATGTCTGCTGGAGTGGTTGGGAAGCTACAATCTGTTCATTTGTATGCTTAACTACAAAAGCCATGGGGTGTGTTTAAATTACATACTGCATTAGTATTCTTTGAAAGAAAGTATGGATGGAAGGCCTATAACCTTCAATCCAAGTGCACTGTGTTGAACACAAAAGAAGATATTTTGAAGTAACCAGACAGTTTCTGGTCCCCATTGACTTTTTCCATACTACGGAAGTCAATGGTCCATCTACAGCTTCTTTTATGTTTAACAGAAGAAAGAAACTCATACAGGTTTGGAACAACTTGAGGGTTAGTATATGATGACAGAATTTTCACTTTAATTTTTAGGTGAAAAAGTTACATTTGCTGTTGTTCTATACATTTTCGCAGTTGGATTCTAGTTAGTTTAATAGGAATCCAAACAATTGGGAATTTAGCATGAAGGAAATTTTTCCACACACAGATTTTGCAATGGTCACGCAAATTCACCAACAGAAAAGCTGCATGGTTTCAAGTTGACTTCTTTATGAGCTGGGCATCACACATTGCTAATAGGCCTTAATCAAGTTAGACGCCATATTGAATTTAACATGCTTGAAAATAAGACTGTGAGGGACAGACTAATAGGGTCTCATTTCTAAAGTGCTGGTATGCACAGATTTGATTTTAGTGTGTGCGTATGCTTAAAACCACGCCAATGCTCATATTTGTAAAAACTGCCTTTCGACGTGGAACAGTGCTTAGCATCACGTCAGGGTCTGAGCATACGTACACACTTTTTCTTGTTGGAGTAGGCCTACTGCAGGTTTTTGGAAATGTAATCTGTCTAAATTAAAGAATTTGAACGATGACTGGTGATCTTTTATATGTTAATGACATTGATTAGGAGTCATTTAGAGAGCTGAAACCATTCAGTTGCGCACAAGTTCAAGATCATTCGCGATTCATAGATTTCACATGTTAAAGAGAGGCGTACATGCATTTTCTGTGCGTATGTTCAATCCATGAATCACACGTACACGTATTTGAGAGATGAGCGTAAGATCAAATTTAGGATGGTTTCGGCGCAACATTTTATAAATTAGGCCTATAGTCTTTACAATGGCACACACTGTATAAAGGTCCTAGATCATGTAATTCACTTTTAAAAATGTTGCATTAAGTTTTTGTCTACTCAAAGTTTTTATTTAATCTAATTTGTTTATTTATTGTCAGAAATAAATTTTGTCAGCTGAACAATCGGTATGCTGTTAAACAACTGTACTTCGATCCTCACGTTTCCGTCAGAAATTAAATATGGTGCAACCCTGAGTAAGGTCTATTTTGGACATTTTTGTCCGCAAAATTTCACAAAAATCTCATTAATGTGGCTGTACCTTTAAGAAGATACTAAATGAATAGAGTGACGCCACTAAGTTAACTCGCATCGCTTGACAATATTTTCGCCTGCATTCGTTTACAATAAGCTTGTTTTCCCAACAAATCATGATGTAGACTTTTTTTAACAAACCGGACTCACCAAAACCATCCTTTTTCTCTCTTATGCTGGGTCTAGGCCTAGTCCGATCAATTCAAGTGAATGCAATGCAATGCTCCCAACCTGACATTTCTAGTGTGCTGAATGAACTGATGGCGATATAATGTTGCATTTTCAGTCCATTTCACCAGCTTTCTCTTTCAGGTCAATTGAGTAACTATTTTCAAAAATAACCTTGTTTCTGAAGTTAGCTAAACTGCAACCATGTTTACAGCTATCCTAAACATGCAAAGTAATGACAAAGGTCAAACAACAACAAAGCAGCATATAAATGTTTGATAAGTTTGTTGTTGCATACAGTTTCACATACTGTAAAAATATATATGCTTATATTCCATTCTGAACACAGCCATAAAAGTAAACAAGAAAAGAATGAACTTGTAGTTTATTTAAAAAGACAGTTCTGATGTGATCAAAGTCCTGAAAAAGGAAATAAAACAGGATAGAAATGGACAAAACAACAGCTACACCTTTAAAGCGTCCAGACAGTCCTAGGGGCCAAATCTCCCAGTAGCCCACAAGCCAGTCACTGTCACTTGCCTCTGACATCTTGTCGAACACCAAAAATCATCCAGCTGCATCTAAACCTCATTCCTTTCAAGTTTGCCTGAGTGAAGATGCAGCAAAGTTCAAAGGAGAGTTACCTTTCGGTGAGCTCCCGTCCTGGGCTCTTTCTGCTCTGTATTCCGCAGCTCTCTCTGCTTGATTTGGAAGGCATTGTTTTCTTGTGGACGGTCGATGTCCGGAGCCTGTCTGCATCTGGAAATGAGATACAATCCTCTTTTCTCACACTATAGTGCATCTCAATTAAGCTCCAGAGCTCTGGTCTAAGCACACTCACTTACAAGAGCCGACTTGACTGCTCTTTTCTTTTCTGAATTTGCAGTGAAAATATTTTGGCAGCATTTTTTTCTGTTTTTGTGACCTTGATTCAATGCAGCACTGTGTAGAAATGGCGATACAAATCTGATTTGTGCTCTTAAACTAACCCCCAACAGAGCAGTTCTGAAATATTAACATCTAAATCAAGCAATGAGTGAGCAAATTGGAATAGCCAGATAAAAAAAAAACCTGTTTGATATTTTATTACAAGCTCTTTAAGTTACATTTAAGTTGAAAACTAGTACTACTAGCATCACAAAGAAACTGCACCCAAAAATAGTCCAATCTCATATTTAAAGGGATAGTTCACCCAAAAATGTCATTGTCACGCAAAAGATTCAGTCATTAATTACTCACCCTCATGTCATTCCAAACCCAAAAGACCTTCGTTCATCTTCTGAACAAAAATGAAGGTATTTTTGATGAAATCCACAAGATCTTTCTGTCCCTGCATAGACAGCAAGGCAACTACCACGTTCATGGCCCAGAAAGGTATTAAGGACATCATTAAAATAGTTCAATTTTATGAAGCTACGAGAATACTGTTTGTGCACAACGAAAACAAAAATAATGACTTTATTCAGGTTGAGAAACTGAAGTCACATGGACTACCTTTCTGGGCCTTGAATGTGGTAATTCTGTTGCTATGCAAAAATAATTAATGACATCAGAGACGTCATGCCCATTCAAAGTGAGGGGGCACGTGCTCAGATTTTTGAGCCAGTTTTTTTTTAATACACTTTGAATGCAGTTTCCAAAAGACAAAAAATAGCCGATTAATATTTTCTATAAATCACACCAACTTGATTAAATCGTTCAGCGTATCATTTCAAATCTGTCTTTGCTGAGGCAGAGAGAGGCGCATTTTTACAGCACTGCGCATTATAACCAATCACACACGACTCTGTTGAGCTTAAGAATGCAATGACCAATCAGAGGCGTTCAGATGAGTCATTGCTAAAATGCCAGTGTTTTCTTCACTCGCTCGCTGATTGAAAATACCTCTTTCCGGCGAATTCTCTCGTTAGAAACAATAAAGTGCAGATGTATGAATATGGGAGTTTTTGAGAGTGCTTGAACTTAGACTGAAACTGAAAATGTTCTTTGCTCTCTTTCTGTACAATGAAAGTGTTATGATGGCCTAACTTACATTGTTTTTATTTATATTAACTTTCAATGTTAAATTCACATGAAATATAAAGTTAGTCGTATTAAAACTATGTTATGGCATGATGCCCATATCTGAGAAGTAAAAAGACAGGTTTTTATGCATAGTTAATAAGATTACATTATTGGGTTACTTTGACCACTGCAGATCAACTAACAAGATATAGTTAATGCGTTTGGGAATGTTTCTAATAAATAGAAAAAAAAAAAAAAAACAACTTAACATAAGAATTACAGTCCAAACAGCTGATAAAAACATCACAATAATTCACAAGCAATACACACAACTCCAGTCCATCAATTAATGTCTTGTGAACTGAAAAGCTGTATTTTTAAGAAACAAATTCATCATGAAGGCATTTTAATTTTAAAGTGAGTCCATTATATAAAAAAATGCTTCCTTTTTAATCAGCTGTTTGGACTTTCATTCTGACGCAATTCATAATTCTGACTTTGTTCTCTTTCTCTGATGTGCTCAATACTGTAATATTCTAATGCTACAGCAGGAAGGTCTCATTGCCAGGGCTCTGCACCATAAACACTTCAGATCCTGCCACGGGGCTTTTCATCAAATGAGTGCCCTTGAACGAGGATCATTACCCCCTTGTATACTTTAGGGACGTTGTCCTGCTTTGCCCGCAGATGTCTGCTGAAGTCAGAGTAAATACGGCCTGTGCTTAGTAACAAAAAAAATGACTCATTATAGCAAACAGTAGCTTAAGTTAATGAAGCAGAAATATCCTTCACTGGAAGCTATAAAGGACAGACTTTCTCATACCTGTACCATCCTGACAGAAAAGCAATGAGCTATGGAAGCTTGTTTCGGTCACAGAATAAAAAATTATTCCCCCCCCAAAAAGTGAGATTTGGAATAATAACATAATTACATAATAAGCTGCTCTTAACGAGTGTTTAAAAGCAGAACAATCTAAAACAATTTTTTAAAAACAAAACAAAAAACAAACATATATTTTAGAATGATCAGGTTTTTCTCCAGCCTTGATGTGAAAACAAACAGATGAGCGTTTACATGCTAAATTACTAGGTTCTATAATATAGGCTAAATCATACAGGCAACAATTAAAATTGTTTTTCATAACCCGTGTCACCAAAAATGAATTATTAATGGTAAAAACAAATGACTTTAGATGTCTACAAATCGCTATGTAAACACCATTACAAGCGGTTAATATATTGAGCAAAAATAACAAATTTGTCCACTAACCCCTGTTTTGCTTTGCATGTAGGCTCCTTAATGTTCCATGAGCAAATTTAACTGCGTGTGCAAGCTGATTTTGCTTAAACCTTTCAGATTTCCTCGATAAAATCACTTTTTAAGGCATTTACTTGACATAAGTTGTCTCTTTATGCTTACCAAGGCTGCACTTATTTGATTAAAAATACAGTAAAAACTAATAGTGCGAAATATTGTTACAATTTATTTATTCTACGTTAATAGATTTTTTACTCCTGTGATGTAAAGCTGAATTTTCGGCATCATTACTCCAGTCTTTAGTGTCACATCCATCAAAATCATTCTAATATGCCGATTTGCTGCTGCTTAAGTGTTGCTTAAGATTTTTGTTAAAACTGATATTTTTTTCCAGGATTCTCTATAAAAGTTTAAAAGAACAGCATTTATTTGAAATCAAAAATCTTTTGTGACATTATCATTATCGTCTTTACTTTTGATAAATTTCATGCATCCTTGCTGAATAAAATAATCAAATTTAATTTAAAATAAAAACCCAAAACTTTTTAATGGTCGTGTGCATACAAAAGTAAATAGTTGTTTAGCCAAGCATGTTCATAAAATGTAAAAAAAAATATTTTTCCAAAAGATTAAGTATAATGTTGATTAAGTATCTGCTAAAAATGGCATTGAAATCTGAAACCTGCCTATAAATCAAACACTTTAGACAACACCTGACAACAGTCTTCTAGTAACAAGTCACTTTCAGATCCTATTTCAACCAGGAAATGTAAGACAAAGAAAATAAGTCAATCCGCTTTAGCATTATCCATTATTATTTCTGAACATACAAAAAAAGCGTGTACAGTCAAAGTCTGAGCAGAGTTTGGTAACACAGACCAGAAGATGCTTTGGCAAGAGAAGTTTCTGACTACACCTGAAGCATGTCGGCAATGTATTCGCTTTGATAAATGACACTTTTAACCTCTGAAAAGTTAGATGGTAGTCTAAAACATAAGTATGAGTGGTATGATTAACTGCCAAACTCCCACAGTCCATTTCATTCACCGTACAGTTCACTCTGAGCGCGTTTAAGCATGTGGCTACTTGGAGTTTTACACCGTTCTTTGACTTACAAGCGCTGCTGTTAAAGCCTGCACACGCAAGCACTCATACAAAGATGAAGAGTCTATCATGTCTCAGAATTTCTCTGTCTAAGCATGTGTCCAGGCCTGCGTTTCTCCTCAAGGGTCACTGGCCTCCATGTCGGGCTGCTGGGACGAGGGAGGAGGTGGTGGGTCCGAGGAGGAGGAAACAGGGTCACCTGAGCCATACGTGTTCTGCAGAGAACGGGACACATAATTCCAGTATTCCCTTCTAATGGTGTCCTTTTCCTCAGCCAGGAGTTTACAAAGCTAAAAAAAACAAAGAAGTGTAAAAGAGTGAGAAAAATCAAGGCACTTTTTATTTATGGAGATAGCGGAGGGGAGAAATGGAAATGCATTCTGACGGGAACCAAAAAAAAAAAAAGAAAAGAAAAATGTATGGTAAACTCAAAGACATTGAGTGAACACTATACATATTTAAGACCGTGTAAAACAACAGGGGAGTAGAAGTCTAAATGCAGCTCTGACATTTTCCCATGTAAAGAGCGTCTGCGTACAGCAGTGAGACGGCCGGCTCCCTCTGAGCAGCAGTAAAAGCCAGTTCAGACCTTATGAAAGGAAATCTGCTGGTTACGCTCATCAATATTCTGCACTTCACAGCCTTACTGAAAGGTCAGCAGTCTGAGTTCTCCAGCTCGACCTGCTGAGGAATTCTCTAGAAGCATGGGAGAAACGAGCAGATTCCTTCCTAGAATTGTAAGGCTTCCACAGTAGGACCCTTCTGAGCCATTAGAATTTGAAGGGTTCCACTGTAGAAACAATTCAAAATATTTTAGAACTGTATGAGTTTGCCACAGTAGAACCTCTCAGAACTGTTCTAGAACCATTGTGAGACTTCCACTGTAGAAACATTCTAGAACTGTTGTGCAGCTTCCACTGAAGAAATCATTAGAAATATTCTAGAACACTGTGAGGTTTCCACAGTAGAACCCCTTAAAGCCATTTTCAGGGTTTCTTCAGATTTAATGAAGCAAAATTAAAGACTTTTTAAAGACCCTTTTAAAAATCAAGAAAATAAAATTTAGGAGGTAGATAAAAAGGAACACAAAACGCTAATATGGTTTCTTAATGTAATGTCTAGGGAACAGACAATGAGTTACATTAGCAACACTTCAAAGTTTGAAAATACAACAAATCTCCATTACTTTAATTAATTTGACAAAAGAATACAGCAGCTCAAGGCTTGAATAGCTCTGTTCACAACCTCTACAATACAGAAATCATTTTCACTGCATGTACCTTCTGACCACACTACAAAAAAGTGATGTTCTTCATCAGTATTTTTGTCGTTTTCCAGTGCAAATGTCTAAAGATTCTTAAAATCAAGACACATTTACTTGAGAAGCAGAATGACAGAAGTAGAAACTGATCAAAATGAAGTGCGTTCAGTGGACCTCATTGGCAGACATTTGTTCTTTTTAAGCATAAACTAAATTTTTCAAGACATTTTACATCTGTATCTTAAGTAATTGTATCTTGATTTATGGATGTTTAGATATTTGTATTGCAAAAACTAATACTAAGGAAGACATTCTTTCTAGAATTATGTGAGTGTTCCATATTACAAGCCCTCAGAAACATTCTAGAACCATATGAGGGTTACATCAAATATCATCATTATATCATCAAATATCTTTTATAATTATTCTATAACTGATGTGAGCATTCCACTGTAGAACCCATCAGAATATTATCATTATTTTATGTTATAACATTATTATTTTTCACTGTAGAAGCCCATTCAAGAACCATTTGAGGGTTACAATAAATCATTTTTACCATGTGAGAGCTACAATGTCCAATAGAATTATGTAAATTCCATTTCTCTACAACTGTGAGAACTTTAGCATAGATTCTGTACTGAAACCGAGGGTTAGAACTTACGAAATGAAGTTGGTTCAAGAATCTAATTAAGAGCACTTTCAGTGCAGATAGCTTTTTCTGAAACAGGGACTTAAACTGAATTTTCTTTTTGGTTATAAATACAGCAGGGAACCAATTATGTGTGCATACGCATATATCTATAATCAAGGCTTCATACTTGCACCTGTTTTGGAGAACATGCAATTACACAACACTTTAAGATAAAGAGTTTTTTAAATGTGCTCTCCCACATAATCAGATACTGCTGCTTTTTACGTAAGGCATTTCCCATTATGAATTAGGATACAGTTTGGTTCATTGATCACAGATTGTTTTGGTGTGAATGTCGTGTTTATAGAAGTGAACCAAACTAAGATGGGAAACTGCACCAGGTTATGACAAACACTCCAAACGAGCCAGGTGTGAAAACGTCCTTAGAGATTACAATCAGGTCTAGAACTCTGCAACTCGCTGAATACCACCCACCGCACATTACTATAAAGCTTCTTTTTTTTGTCTTGGCACAAAACTATTCATTTCATACACACTTTTCCTCCGACAGCTTTCATATTCCTCATCTCATATGTGTGCGAGTCTGACTGCAGCTGAAAGGTTGACATGGTTTTTTAACACATACACATTCACGTGGCCTCAATTTCAAAACAGAAAATCATTTTCAACTCCATCATCATCGTGGCACAGGATGAGAAACCCACAGCAAAGAAATCTCATTAACCTCAACACAGACAAAACATCCGCACGTTTGCAGAGGAAAACACAATGCCTGTCATGGAGAAATACTCAAATACTTTCTCTGTCCCGATTGTCCTTCCTTTATGGTGGAGACCATGGCAGCCATGTTATGTTTTATATTCATTTTGTTTATTGGTATGGAACCACAGATCAATAATTCATTAACATCTATTAAAGTTGTGTTGAGTTAATATTTAAAAACAAGCGCTTTCAGACAGAATTCCAAAATCTCTAATTATCTTAATCACTGGCTGTGGATGATATCTATTTTTGTACAAACCCCCAAACTGTGAAATATTCAACAGATTCTATGAAATATAGATATCTGTGAGTGAACCTACATATTAAAACAGATGAAACATAATCACTACACCAAAGAATTAAACCACATATTCTTTATGAGAACACTTTACATGTGATACGGGCTACTGAAATATTTATGGTAAAAAATGTTTTTAAAACTCCCAGCGTTTGATAGTGTTATCCATAATAAAAGGCTCATCACGGATTTCCGTTCTTACAGTAATGTTGCAGATAGGCACATTATGTAAGTTTTGTGAAGTTTTACAACAGCAGTTCTGCTTCATTAAAACGCTTTGTTGATTAATTAATGATTTAAATCACAATACTGTTATTTACCTTAAAGGCAGATATTTATAGTGGTTATTCATACAAAACTATGTTTACATGCACATTAATATCAGTATTTGATGTATGCATGACATAAATGCATTAACACAACTGCCATATGACTGTATCCAGGTGAGTAGCAGAGAAAAAGTGTGCATAGTTTACTTGTATCTTTTTCCGGAAAAAAAGCTTACAGGAATAGTTCATCTAAAAATAATTAATTTTTAGATCATTTGCTGAACATTTCCAGGCCAGATGTAGATGAGTTTGTTTCATCATCAGAACAGATTTGGAGAAATGTAGCATTACATCGCTTGCTCACCAATGGATGCTCTGCAGTGAATGGGTGCCGTCAGAATGAGAGTCCAAACAGCTGATAAAAACATCACAATACATCCACACCACTCCAGTCTATCAATACATTTCTTGTGAAGTGAAAAGCAGCAAGTTTGTAAAAAAAACAAATCCATCATTGCGACATTTTAACTTCAAACCGACACCTCCAGCCATAAAAATACAAGTCCATAAACCATAATTACATGTTCTGCAGTGAAAAAGTCTATACCCTGTTGTTCTCTCACATCAAAATCACTTGTAAACGGTGCTTGATCGGTGCACATTTCTCCTTCTGATTAAGACTTTTTCACTGGAGGAAGTAATATTTTGGATAGAGGACTTGTATTTTAGCCCAATGCAAAGGTTTATGTTAAAAATGTTTAATGATGGATTTTTGGACACAGCTTTTTGCTTCACAAGATGTTAATTGATTGACTGGAGTCGTGTGGATTACTTGTGGATTATTGTGATGTTTTTATAAGCTGTTTGAACTCTCATTTTGACGGCACCCATTCACTGCAGAGGATCCATTGGTGAGCAAGTGATGTAAAGCTACATTTCTCCAAATCTGTTCTGATGAAGAAACAAACTCCTCTACATCTCGGATGGTCTGAGAGTGAGTAAACTATTGTTTTCTCTATATGCAAACTCACAGCTCACCTCCAAAGCTTTGTTGAGTGTTTCTTGCTGGTCGTAGCTGGAGTTGTTGGTCTCCAGAGCATCTTCGTAGAGGTCGACCAGGAAGGCGGTGAGATATGGAGAACTACATGTGTCCTGAAGCTCTGTCACCTGTTCCAGCAGTCCAGGAAATGAGGAGAGCCCACCATCCTGTAGAATCCTGAGCCACAGAGCAGATGTTTTGAGACAAATCACAATATATGTGCAATGTTTAAATTCATGCAAATACTATACATATTTATATTTATTTCCAAGTATGAGCAACAATAATAGTGATGCTTGCCTTGACAAACCCCGTTAATGATCCATGTTATGTTTTTGCAAATATATAGTCATAAACATTCATTCTGGCTCTTCAGTTAAAACTATGTATATATGCAATACATCTACGTCTGTTAATGGTGAGAATCTGCCATCTGCTGGTTGACTTGGATGATTTCACAGGCTGTTTATTTCTGTTTGCAAATTCCAACACTGACCCTTTTAAATAGTTCCAAGCGCTCTCGTTGTGAGGAGCTTTCTTTATTTGTTTCAGGGTGTACCTAAAGAGAGAAACACAGAGAGAAAGGGAAAGAGAGGCACTGAATGGTTATAACTGGCCATATTTGCTTATCAGCAACAAATAAGTCTCAATGTGTAAATTCTACATAAACTGTTCATTTAAAAGCAGGTGAAACCAGATAAATATTCACATGTTGCATGTAACGTCACACAACAAGCAACCACACTAGCGTGCTCTTCAGATAAGCAGCTTTAGGTGATACATATGCACAGTGCTGTGACTCTATTATGTTAATCATTTTATATGTAATACATTTTTGTTCTATATCAATATCAATGTTATAGAACTATTATAGGACGTTGCACTATTACATAGCCTGTTCCCATATTTCCATAAATTATTTGCTACTGCATCTCAAAATTATTTTCTTTATTATATTTTATTTATTATTGTGAGTTTATAGCTCACAATTCTGACGTTTTTACTTGCAATTCTGACTCTTTTTCTTTCAATTAATCAATATAAATTCAGTGCAATATAAATTTGTAATTCTGAGAAAAAAGTCAGAATTGTGAAATAGAAACTTGCATAACTGTGAGATAAAAAGTTACAATTAGTTTTATTTTTATTCCATGAAAAAAAAAAAAAAAAGAATTCAGAGAAAAAAGTCTGAATTATTTATTTTATATCTTGCAATTATTACTTTTTTTCTCAGAAAATCTGAACTGTGATTAAAAAGTCACAAAAACTTTTCGTTATTGGAATTTTTCTATGTACTTCTTGAATAATCACTCTCAAATGCATAAAGCATAACTTCAAAAGCCTGAGAAATATGACACAAAAGTAAAAACAAAGAATTCATTCAAGGCCATTTTTATAACTTGAGATCATTTGTATTTTTGCAATGCATTCAGCTAGGGATGCACGGTATTGGAATTTTGCCAATAACCAACCAAGTTGTTTCTAACAAAGAAAGTTAGTTTTTAAACAAGAACTTATTTGTTAGAATTAAATAAACAACAATGAATTTATTTTATAATGACAGTACATTGAAGATTTGAAAATAACTATAAGTAAACTATATTCAATCGCTGCATTGTTTATTATTTTTTTCCCAGAAAGATGCAGTGGTAACCTTAACATTTTGTTTTAAGATTTAACATTTGTAAATGGTCTAAAGCAAGAGTTATAAAAATTCTGAAAATCTTTTAGAGCTCATAATTTGTTTAAAAATATACACATTAATGAATATTACTACACATTAATGAATAAATCTGTTTCATAAAACAAGTTTCCCAAATAAGCCAGGTTTATTTAAGTTAGTCTGACTTATTGTCAGTTGATTTGGTTCAAAATAAGTCAGACTAACTTAAATAAGCCTGGCTTATTTGGGAAACTTGTTTTATGAAACGTATATAAATTGATTAACTTAAGTTACATGTTTGTGTGTTTTTTTTTTTTTTTTTCTGAAATTTAAATCAAAACATACTCATGAATACGTGCGTGCATTCTCAGTTTAAATGCAGCGAATAAATTGCTTCAAGAATAAGCCACACTGCTGACGTGATCTAATCGCTAGTACACCCTGAGCACATGTGAGTTAATCTCTTATCAGCAAGACATATGGCACAATTTTTCATATCGGGCTGATGCCGATATTTACATTTAAACCCATTACCGGCCGATTCTGATATTGGTCCGATAATATTGCTCATCCCTAATTTCAGTTTTGCAAAAAAAAACAAAGGATGGAGTTATACAATTTATCTCTGAGCAGAAAAGCTTTGATTTGGAAATGAATGAGACTCACTGCACTTCTCTGTCGAGGATGGCAGGGTCGGAATATCCGCTGGTGTGACTAATGACAAAGTGTCTCTGATTCCAGGCGGAGTTATTCCTCACATCCTCCTCTAACAGTTCCTCTACATACTCCAGCTCTCCATCCCACAGCTTATACTCCTGTGACACACAGAGACGGACCATGAACACACATGCAGATCAGCAAGCCGTTACACACCACACTGGATCTGGATCTGTACCTTGATGACCCACTGCCTGTGCTGCCACGCATGGTAGTTCTTGGCATCTTGACTAAGAATTTCTGCTACAAACTGCAGCTCTTCAGACGGGCCGTTCAGCCACTCCACCACCATCCGCCTGTGATGCCTGTATATTTGCACAAATTGTTTAATAAATAATAATAACCAACAGGGCTTGATTTACTAATATACTCTAAACATGGCTTTGAAACAGTTGTTAAAGTATCAATGATATACATTTGTTTTTTGTCTATATAGCTTTTATTAATTTAAATGTTTATTTATTGTGTGTTCAGCAAATAAAGCTCTTTCTGATTCTGATTTAATTTGTTAACTATAACAAACTTGCTTTGAAACAACTTTCACTCAGAAATTGCTAGTACATTTCCAAAATAATTACAAAGAAACTACAAGTAACACACTGAATTAAATGTGACATTTTAAAGCAGAAAGACTGAAATATATTTATTTGACAAAACAATCTAATAATCTTTTTTTTTTTTTTTTTTTTTTTTTACAAATTTGAAATATGATTTTTTTTTTTAAAGTGCGCTAGTAAAATACGAGAGATTTTGGACATACAGCAAAACTAATGAAAAACAAAATCTAAACATAAAACATTGGTAATGCTTTTATTTATTGATTGCTTGATTGATTTATTCATTCACTTTTACTCAAACTTCAAATTTGTACCAAAAGGTTGAGGTGGACTTACCAGACTTGGTAGTTCTTAGGCTGATCCTCTATGATGGCTGTGATATACTTCATTTCTTCTCTCAGGTCTTTATCTAGAGCCCGCAGTAAAACTCTCCTGTAGTGCCTACAGACATCAAACACCACCCTTTAATGTAGGATGCAAGTGACTTTCACTGACTTTGTAGCTTTATGCAGACCTAAGCAACCAGAAGGCTTGCTGATGTTTAAATCTGTAGCCACTGCAGACTTAGTGTATGTGTTATGTATATTACCGTTCAAATGTTTGTCTTGAAAATAAATGAATGTTTATCCAGCAAGGATGCATTAAAGTTGATCAAAGGTGACAGTAAAGACATTTATGATGTTACAAAAGTTTTCTATTTCAAATAAATGCTGTTCTTTTGAATTTTCTATTCTTCAAAGAATTCTAAAAAACGTATCATATTGATAAAATTTATAAATAAGCAGAAAATCAGCATATTATAATGGTTTCTGAAGAATCACGTGACACTGAAGAGTGGAGTAATGATGCTGAAAACTAAGCTTTGCATCACAGGAAAAAAATCACATTTTATATTGTATTAAAATAGAAAACAGATATTTAAAATAATTATAATATTTCACAACACTGTTTTTACAGTAGTTTTGATCAAATAAATGCAGCCTTGGTAAGCATAAAACATATAAAAATAAATCTTACCACACCCAAAATTGACGCGTAGTGCATTAGGTTTGCCATTAAAAATGCTCTGGGACCTAACATATTCACACTTAGATGTTCATTTAAATATCTGCTATCTCACCATTAGGGATGGGTATCGTTAAGGTTTTAACGGTATTACTACTCTTACCAATACTGCTTATCGATCCGGTACTTGGCTCAAGCTCCAGTCTGACACTTTAAGACAATATACTGACACGCATCGGATTTTCTCCCAGCTCGTCCACTTAAAACATAAAAGTGAAGACTCTCATAACCGGCCATTTTGACACATTGTGTGTGTATTTTTTGGCATATTTTTGTGTGTTATTTCGACGCGCCAGAAGCTCAAAGTGTACTTTGCTTGTCCGTTTTGGAGCACACCGCCACGCAGGCACACGCGCGCACACACATTTCAGCCTGGCATCACTTGTGCAGATTGTACTTTCAACGTTTTACTATCAAATATGTCCTGCAATGTAGCAACAGTAAAGACGGCATTTTATAACAATCACTGATTGAGCTGATTCAGATGTTAAGTTTTGGTTCGGAGGAACGAATCCGCGCCGCTATGAAGGGAAGGGAGTTGTGTTAGAAGAAATGCGGCTATAATCCTTGGAAGCCAAAATCGAAATAAAAATAATACTTAGCTTAATATAACAGCCACAGGCCTAAAGTGTGAGCAGATGTTTGAATAGTTGGTTCTCTCTTCTGTCATAATTAAACAGGACTTTCATGTTGCGTGTGCTGAAGCTCCTCCGCGTGAGCGCGATCTGGCTTCTGAATTGCGCATAGCAAAAATGCATCATAAACAAATGTTTGAATATTATTGCACATAAAAACAGCTGGCGACATTATATATGAGAGAGAGAGAGAGAGAGAGAGAGAGAGAGAGAGAGAGAGAGAGAGAGCAACAATAAATGTATGTGTGTTTTCTTAATTTCTCCAATACCGACAGAAGTACCGATAACGTCAGAGCTTATCGATACTCCGGTCTTTCATAATTTAGCCCCGAGACCGATTTAATACCGAGTTTCGGTACCCATCCCTACTCACCATACTGTGTAATTTGCAGCATTGAGGTCGATGGCTTCATCAGTCAATGCAAACGCTCTCTCACTCTTCTCATCGTTCTTCAGGAGCGCTCTGAACATGTCAAACACGTCTGTGACTGCAGATAAAAAGGCAAACATGTTCAACAAATGAGCAGCTGAAAACATACCTATCATGTGAGGAGAAAAGTGTGGAGTGATATGAGAGACATGAAAGAAATGAGAAATCAATGGTCTGATTGACAATAAAATCACTGCAGAACACAAGATCCAGGGGGCGTGGTTGGATCTAGATCCAACCCCTCCCACCTTACATATACCTGAACCTACCCGTCTCCACCCCCTGACCACTAAACCTACCAATCTCCACCCCCTGACCACTAAACCTACCCATCCCCACCCCCTGATCACTAAACCTACCAATTTCCACCCCCTAGATGTGGATCCAACCCCGCCCCCTGGATCTTTGTTCTGCAGTGAGGGGCTACTGGAATAAAAGACACTTACATTTCTCTGAATAAGCTATTTTCACGACAGGGTTTGGTCCATCATCTTGAGGAACGGGTTCTAGATCGGCCCACTCTTTTCTGTCCCTAAAATAGAAAAACAGGCACATTAAATGCCAGTTTATAGAATTGCAAGTTAAATGACCCAGTCATTTCACCAAGACTTCATAAAATGAACCTCTTTTAAAATTAATAGTCAAATTTCTAGTGCTCTGACAAGTGATTTAGTTCATATGCATCTCCTGAATCATTCATTCGAGATGACATATATATCACAGAGCGTCCACATTACACCATCCAGTCAACAGAATGAATCAATAAAGAAAATGGTTCATATGAATCTCTAATTCTCAAAGACTTCTGTCAGTTTTATTCAGTTCATTTGAATCAACCAGAAAATAGGTGACAACATCTATAGAACAAATTTCTCTAGGCTCAGTTTTCTGGATTAATTTCATGTGACTCAGCCACTTAGAATGATTCAATGAATCTACGTCGAACAATTACCCTCAGAAAACACCTACTGTATGAAGGCACCTGGATTAAACAGACTATTAGAGTCCTGATTAGGCCCAAGAATACCTCTGGAGAAAATTAAAACTGCCATAAGAAAAAATCTAAGTTAGTGTTAAACTGAGATATAAAGTACTTCTTTAGTTGTGCTCTGGAATACACAGATTGTTTACATCCTGTTCAAGTCTCTTGAATCAGTTCAAATGAATCACTTTGACGTATTGATTCAGCTCACGTGATCCACTCAAAGAGCTAACATCAAATCACGTCTGTAGCGATTATAGACTAAAATATTAACAAATTCGCTCCCGATTCAGTTCATGTGAATCACTCATAAACAAAAACAATAAAGTGCACTGCTTGTATGTACGAGCCAGATGTCATCTAAAACGTTATTAAAAGCTACTGTCCCACACTATGCAGAGGAGAATAACTAAACATCTCTTACTGAAGTGATTAGCCGCACACACACTCATTCAGTTATTATGCTAAGCTAGCTGCTAAACTCACTTGTAAAAGATATAACCTCCTTTAACAGGCTCCTCATACTCCATCTCCACCTCCTCTACAGTGTTCTCCTCTTCTACTCCGTCCTCCTCCAAATTCTTCGCCATGGGGTTGGAAATTTCATCAACAGAAGACATTGTAGAAACTGCACCTGGCTAATAACTGTACAGATGGCTGTGGGAGCTGACAGATGCGTGAAGGCAGAGACACGCCGGATCTAGACCGATTTCAAAATAAAAGCCTGTCAAAGTCTAGTAATACAGAAAAAGGACAGGACTAGGCAGAAAACATGGTGAAATGTAGGAAATGGTGAAAACGTGCATGCATGTACATACATATATTAGTTTTTAAATAACTTTTTTAATTAATTAATTTATTGATTGATTTTCATTTATTTAATTTCCATATTATTTTTATTATTTGAAATAGAAACACATACACAAAAATATAATTGTTATATTATAAAATATAATTTATATATTATTTATATTCATGTGTGTGTGTGTGTGTGTGTGTGTGTGTGCGTGTGTATGTATGTATGTGTGTGTCTATATATATACTGTATATATATATATATATATATACACACACACACACACATGTTGGTTTTTGTGGTTTATGGGGACTCTCCATAGGCGTAATGGTTTTTATACTGAACAAACTGTGTGTGCTATTGCCCTACACCTAAACTTAGCCCTCACAGGAGACTTTGTGCATTTTTAGATTTTCAAAAAAACACCATTTAGTATGTTTTTTTAAGCCTTTTGAATTACGGGGACATAGGCAGTGTCCTCATAAACCAGCTTCATATTGTAATACCTCTGTCATACCCATGTCATTATACAAATGTGTGTCCTCATAAACCACACACACACATACAGTTATGGCCAAAAATATCTGCACCCTTGGTAATCCTTTTGATCTTTTATTTAATTTTTTTTTTACAAAAATCTAACCTTTCATTGGATAATAAAAAATGTAAATGGGGGGAAATATCATTATGAAATATCTCGCGAATTCCCTCATCATAAGCAACAAAAGTTCAGATGTATGTATGAAGCAAGAGATTAATTTATCATACAGATTATAAGAGGAGTTATGAGTGCTTAAACACTAACTAGACTGACTGTGCTCATTTACAGTGCATTCTTTCACTGCATGATTCAGCCTAATAAAATGCATTTAGAATGCTTCCAAAATTCAAGATATGGGGGCAAAAAATGTATATATTTATATCATTTCATATAGTTAATCAATATCACACGAAGAGTGACAATGTTTCGAAAAAAACACAAATGTGATATTGATTTTAGCTTATAAGCCTACAACAGTTCAATAAACAAGAAGTTAATATTAATAGACTTTTGTTTTAGACACCATATTGCCAATTTTTGCTCTATTTCACTAACAAAAATGGTTCCAAACACAGCCGCACTGTTTTGTGAGCAACATGATAGTGATTCGTTCCCGAATGAATCAATCGTTTAAATGATTCAGTCTCAATGACTCACTAATTAACAGTGACGTGCTTTAATTTCACATTTAAAGTACCTTTTCATTTTTAAAAATAATTTCAAATATCAGTATTCAAGGTTTTAAGATTAAAATATCAAAACATTATTTATGCATTTGTAACTGCAGGTTTAATGCATTCATGTCCTGCATTAAACGGTGTGTAAATAAATACTGTACATCTAAACGCCTCTTCAGATGCAGCTTCTGTGTTTCCTCTGCATTGCAAAGATTAATTTGGTTGATAATGATTTTATTTGTTTGGTAACACTCCAAATGTCTTATTATTCTAATTGACTTTATTGATTAAATATTGCAAACTAAAATTAGCAGTTTAAATTATCAAATTAATGGGGAAAATGAATAAACAAAAATAAAAGAAAAACCCAATAGGAATGAATTTAAACAATATGATTTAAACTTAGTTATTATTCTTCCGACTCATTAGCAAATACTCACTGGTGCGTTTTACATCATATTTAGTATAATAAATTTGACTGTTCACGCTAAACATTCTAATGTGAATAAAGGCAGTCTAGAGAAATGTTACATTTTAAAATGATTCAAAACCTGAAGTTGTCATTATTAAATGCAAATTAAAACGTGTTTTATGTGCAGGCATAAAGTTGTTCTTTAACAAAGCAGCACTGAAACCATTCTGGACGTTTACTTTTTTTTTTTTATTATTCATAATTGATACATGGATTTTGGTTAGTAAAAACTATCAAAAACAGTTAAACATACAAAACAGATATTCGTACAAACACATGATGTTTTGCTAATCACAGAGCACCAGTTAAGGCCTTTTAACAGCAAGTGCCATTGTTTGAGAATATTCTACTGAATTACTGCTTGCCATTGCCATTGATGGGAAGTTTCTTGAAGTTTTCACACTCCAGGAGGGCTTTGATTTTGGGCCGGGCAGCAATCTTATCTACATAGCTCTTGAGAGTTGGGAAGGAGTCCAGGGAGGTAGCGCAAAGGACTTTATGATTCAGCAGAAGGTCGAACAGGTTGTAGTCCACAAATGCGATCTGTGAGGAGATTTGAAACATGGGTGACAGTCAGAATTAAGCATATACTATATTACATGGTTACCCTTCTGGTGTTTGTGCTGGATTTCTCACCTGATCACCAACTAGGAATCCAGATTTGCTCTTGGACAGAATGGACTCAAATGGTTTGAGTTGGTTGGGCAGATCTTTGCAGTACGCTTCCTTACCAGTCTCCTACAGATGGAGACACAATAAAAATAGAAAATAAGGAACTAATGTCTTGGGTAATACATTTGCCCTAAAATGGCGACCTTTTTTTTTTTTTTTTTAAACAATGTCTGAATGTGTTATACAAAAAGTTTGAAAAATATTTTATAAAATCATTAAATATATAGTATAAAGTGTATGATATTATATCAAATTAAATGGAAAAAAAGAGAAACCGGAATAAATTTCTATATAAAATATGATTTAAACTTTAATTACTTATCATACCCAGACTAGATTTACAGTTACATCACTACTCACATATTCCTGGTAGATCATCTTGATGTATTTTAGGCGAAGATCTTCAACTGCATCATTCATCATGTCAATAAGAGATGCCTCAGAGTCGTTTTTTCCATATGCACCTGAATGTGTAAAACAGATTATGACAGTTTGGTATATAATATATAAAAATCGCATACTAATAAAGAAGAAAAAAATAAAATATAAGTATGCATTATGCAACAAGGAAGATTTTAAACAGCAGTATGCGGAACTGCTGCCACATGATATTGCATATTTAATTCAGTGAATGACATCCAGTTCTCTCAAAGAAATGTTTAATATGTAAATAACAAAATTGCATACATTTTTTGTATGCATTTAAATATGTTACAAGTATCTTCTCAAATTAATAAAAAAAAGCTTATTTATAAAATATTACATTTAAACAATAGATGTAATCCCTCTCTAATTTATACTTCTTTAATATACTTCAATACTTTGAATTACTTTTAAGCTTCATAGGAATATTAATAAGAATATATTCTTAGATTTCTATTTTTTTTTTAATCTAGTTTTTGCCAAAACCTTTATAATTGGCTTACAAACATTTAAAAATGAAGATAAAAAGAGTATTAAAGATATTTTTTCTTTATGGGATTAAACCAAGCACAGTGTAATAAAACATGTTTCAGGGATGAAGGATTTTGACAAAAAGAACATGTTTGTGGATCTTCTAATATTAAAAACTTGTTGGTCATCCTGGAACGGGAATGAGCAATCTGATCCCACTGACTTGAAACGTGATAAAAACTTCTTCTCCCAACATTGGGACTATATTGGAATTTCATGGAACATTAAAAAACAAACTTAAGTATGCTTGATTTTATTCTAATGCATTAAAATGGAGATCGTTACCATGTTTGCGACCCACATGCCTTAAAATGGCATTGGACTGAAACAAGACCAGGTCACCATCTTCAAATTTAGGCAACTGTCCAAAGAGCTAAAACAAATCAAGAAACATGTTACAGAAGGAATACAACTTAAACAACATTAAACCATGCATAGATTATGATTTATGGTTTCTAAAAATAAAAACTGGAGAGAAAAAAAAAAAAAAAAAAAAGGGTAATTCTGTAACTCACACAGCAGCCTCTCACGTCACCCTTCATCCACTCCTCTATGGACACCAGGTTCTCCTTCAACTGCTGCCCATTATCCGCCAGAATCATCTTCAAGGCGCCACATCTGCCTGTGAGATGCACATGACACAGTCAACAGCATTCTACAATGCTCTTAAGTGTGCTTTCACATGCATTAAAGACATGTGATTAGACAAGTCTGCAAACACTCAAGTTATGGCCAACAAAAGGAATTTTCTTTTTTTCAGTGCGTGTATGGCCTGAGCCTCACTGCCATTCCTCCCAATCTAGGGCAAATGCCTTCAGACAATGGTCACATTTTGATTGGACAACCAAAAGCTGGCTGGCTTGAGAGAACATGCAGGCTGCCAAAGATGAGAACCTCTGAACAGAGAGGTTATTGTGCATCGCTTTACTAAAATAACAAACATAACAGATATTGTGTAAATACTAATACAGCTACCAAGGAACAGTCTCAGAACTTTGGTTAAAGTTCTGGAAAGTTCTCTCAAAGTTATGAACAAGCGTCCCTCCAGTAACATTCCCAAAACATTAACACAAAAACATATTTATACATTGTTCATGGAACATTTTATTTGGGAACATTTTAGTTGGACGTTCATCTAACTTTTTTTAACGTTATTGTTTCTGAATGTTCAAAAACCATTTGAATGTACCTATAATATTTGGTAAATTCTAAAATGACAAGTTTCCTTAACTAGTGTAACAGAAGAAAAAAAAAAAGTTCTGAAAACATTTTAAAAAAACTGAATGTTTTAAATAGAGAACATTCAGAAATAATGGTTTCATAATGTTAGCAAAACATTTGGGTTATCTGAAAAACTATATTATAATAAAAAAAATATAAAATATATATATATACCCTTGAAAACTTGATGTTTTCATTGTTCAGAGAATATTTTGAAATAACTTAATAGGAACGTTAGCAAAACGTTCATAGAATGCATGCGTGTTAGCCGGAAAGCTTTGTTATAAATTATGCAAATAACGTCAAATCTTGTTAAAGTTGCATGCAAATTCAACCAATAACTTAAATATGAACCTTTTATTTTTTATGGTTGCATATGGTTCATACTGCATGCAACTTGCACTGCTTTTGTTTGCAGCTCCGTTGCATAATACTTCCTCAACTGAACCACTTCACGAAAACTTTTCCAGACTTTTGGTTAGACACACATCATGTGACAATATTACAGAATCAGCCTTTCATACAAACCTTTGACCGGAAAGTACGTGAGTGTGTAGGGAGCCACTGTTTAAAAAACAAACAAACAAAAACAAAAACACATGAGCATGAAAGCAGAATAAAAAGTAAGTAATCAGGGCTAGTAGCTACAGCGATTGTAAAGGCAGATCTGTACTAGATTGTGTTCTAGTAAAGTTCCTCACGCACACCATCTAGACCGCCCATGTCTTTTTCTGAATGCACGAGCATTCGAGTATTACAGAACGTTTAAATTCATGCACAATACAGTGATGCACTTTAAAATAGTTATGCAAGATCATGCAAAACATTAGAAATAATAACACATACTGCGGTTTTAAAACGTACGTCGATCGGTTTGGATATGCATGCATTGAATGGACTCGAGCATATCTATTTAAATAGCTGCAGTAACACAAGCTTAAGCTCTATGCATATCTTTAGACTTAAATTACGTGCAACGACGCCGTGAATCATGTTATAGCAGCGCGGCAAGCAATACATCCGACATAATGTATCTGAAGCACGATTAAACGTACTTAAAGTACATAAGTTTTAGACAGTCAAAAGGCACTTACTCGTGTAGAATAGAGTGGGTAGTGAAGGCTGAGTGTTTCAGACAATGCGTGAGCTGCTCCTGAGTACTGACTCTCCTTTTATAAGCCTTTAAGTTTTTTTGATGAGTCATGCACGCGCCCTCATAGCACGCAAAGCGCGTAGCTCCAATCACTTGCATTCAGAAATTCATGATGATAACACTCATAAAAACGCACGATTGATTGCCTGTGGGTCATTTTTGATGTTATAGTGTATGCAACTTTAAAAAGAATGTTGATGCTGTTTAAATAATAGCAAGCATTTGAACTTTTTATAACGCCTAAAAGTAAAGGTAGAAATGAAGCTTAATGTTAGTCATTGAGGGATTAACAGTAAACTTACATGATGTCAACTGAAGAGAGAGAGAAAGAAAGAAAGAAAGAAAGAAAGAAAGAAAGAAAGAAAGAAAGAAAGAAAGCCAGCTCAGTTCAGTTCAGTTCAGGTCAGGTCAGATAAGGTTGTTTTTATGTCATTTTTGCCTAATTTGCCAAGTATTTATGATTGCATTGGTCTGGTCTCTTCCATTTCAGACAGCTGGCCAAACAGCTGTTTAACACACACACACACACACACACACACACACACAGATAGATGCAGGAAAAGAGAGGAATTAGAGAGAGAGATTGTATTACTTGCATTGCTGTAGGCCTAACTATCAGTGCATCTATTTGTTTATATCAGAGGCGCTTGTTACTCAATCCACCTGGGTAATAGCTTTTAGCACTGGAGATTAATTAATGTAACCAACCAGATTTAAACAAACATCTGGTTTGGCTCTACAGTCTATAGAGTTCATTCAGTCTGGTGAATCAAAATATATACAGTGGTGGCCAAAATAATTAGAACACTAGCATTTTCACCAGCTAAAAATGGTTTAAGTCAGTTATTGTGTGGAGCACTGACTGTTGTCAGACTCCTTGTGCAAACAAAAATCTAATTGAATTATTACATTTAATGGCAAAATTAATTAATGGAATTAATTCCAAATGTAATTTCTTTGTTCAAAGGTCAAGATGCAATACATGCACATTCTTGAAAATCATTTGTGCTTCATTAAGGAAGTGCTGAGAGCGAAAGTGAATCATTCATTCATAACTCTGATAGGAAAAGACTGCTTGAGTGAAGTCATACCCTTAGTTGCCATTTCAGAATATTTGATTAGTATAAAGAGAGGGACCAGCATGCATACAGTCTGACAACATGTCTGGCCTCATGCACAAATGTCTGCACACCTTTTGCCAATCGATTGTTGCCCTGCAAACATGCTCCTGCGGGCTCACAGTGGGCTAGGGCCAGCCCACACCAAACCTAAACAGGCCCAATGCGGGCTTGCCTAGGCAAGGCCTACAGGTTTGGGCTCACCGCGGGCTCTCTGTGAGCAGCCCACACTATGGGACTGCCCACATTAATTCAATGATGGCCCAGTGTTGGCCAGCCCGCTCAGGCCCAGAGCAACTTTTGTATCCTTTAGGCCCATGCAGGTTTTATGTAGGCAGCCCTGTAATGCAACTAGTAGAATACTAACATTGACTGGCCATTCTTTAGCCACTCAATTGAACTGGAATGGCTCAAACCAAAATACAACTTTACAGAACCTGTTGTTTCATATTGGCCAGGGATCCTCAAATCTGGCTCGCAAGATCCACTTTCCTGCAGAGTTTAGCGTTAACTCTAATCAAACACAACTGAGCACTTGAGCTAATCAGTGTCTTCAGGATCATTAGAAAATCACAGGTAGGTGAGATTGATCAGAGTTGAAGCTAAACTCTGCAGGAAAGTGAGTTTAATGAGCTAGATTTGAGGATCCCTGATATAGGCTGACTTGCTTTTCAGAGGCTGTTTGAAAATGTCCCTTTCAGCCAAGTCCTCCTGATTCTGAAGTTGAGAGTGAGATAAAGGTGTTGTTGTGGAATTCAAGAGACAGAACAGGTGGACGGAAGGAGCGCTACCACCGTCTGCTGACTAGTTGAGAGACCTCAGGGGAAGATTGAGCTCTGCCGATGAATACTTTAGTACATCAAAACATATTTTCAGAAGAGTTCAAAATAATAATTTATTTTTTATTTTATGTTAATTTATATTATTTTTTATATTTGTTTAGATAATTTGTAGTCCCTTTCAGAAGACTTAAATTAGCAGCATTAACCAGAATTGAATATTTTCTATTTTGTATTTAATAAATCCAATTGATTTGAAACTTTGACTACTGTACATTTTTGACATTAGTTATGTGGTGACCGCATCCATTTCAGCTAAAAAATAACTGTTTCTTTTCCAAGGACTTAAGTTATAGTAGCTAAAAAGTATTTATAGTGAAACAGATGTAAGGGGCCAACGTTTTGCCAATGAGCAAAGTCTCAGAGGACCTGCGCTGTCAGCCTGCTGGGGGCCCTTAGGCTAACCCTAAGTGGGCCCGTAAAGGGCCACCACAGGCTTGTTTGCAGGGTGTGTATTTGCAGTTGTTTCATAGGAACTGGTTCATCCTGTTCAGCTCTCATTGTGGAGGTGAATACAGCCAACTCTGTAAAAGTGCAAAATCACCGTTATACATCTGTTTTACAGCCTATAGTATAGTGTATAGGAAACGCACAATATAAACATGTACAGTCTTGAAATACTGTCACATGTTAAATGAAAATGTTTGGATAAAGGCCTTCAAGTTTATACATGTAAGTCTTTAAGATGGGAAAAGAGTCCAAACATGATTATTTAGAAAAAGCTGCTGCAGCAGATTGTGTGCAGACGAAATCTCTGGATGAGAAGACATCATTAAATGTCACTTTAATTGGAATGAAATGCATTAGTGAAAGTGTGTGCATATATTTTGGTTTGGGTTGCATGCACTTATAATCTTAAATTTAACCATGTACCTTTTAAATTGACTTATGAGCCATCCAGAACTCATCCACAGGATGTTTTAATTAGGGGCAAGGTCTGCATGCATATTGTCTTTTCCTGACTCTGAAGTGAGGTAAAATATATTGTTTTGTCGCTGGCCAGTGATCAAGGTGCACGCAGCAGTATTTTACTGTTGAGAATTATTTCATTTAGTATTAGGATAGAGAAGTGCAATAAAAAGTTTAATATTTACCATAACATTGTGTGTGATATTTTTAGCTAGAATCCTATGGAATTTATTTTATTGATTTTTTTGGTGAAAATTGATAAAAAAAAAAAAAAGGCAATTTAACTTTTTGTTACAGTTCTGACATTTTTCCTTCCATTTTTGAGTTTATATCTTACAATTCAGGCACTTATGCTGTGGCTCCCGGGGAGCAGTTGGGGGTAATTGCATGGCAATGTAATTTTTTTACGTTTTGGACTGCACTGATCTATAATTAATGACTTAATTATCTCGTAATTCTGAGATAATTAAGTCATTAATTCAGAAAAACAGAGCAAAAACTTTTTTCATGAAAAATTATCTCGTAATTCTGAGATAATTAAGTCATTAATTCAGAAAAACAGAGCAAAAACTTTTTTCATGAAAAATTATCTCGTAATTCTGAGATAATTAACTCGTTAATTCAGAAAAACAGAGCAAAAACTTTATTCATGAAAAATTATCTCGTAATTCTGAGATAATTAACTCGTTAATTCAGAAAAACAGAGCAAAAACTTTTTTCATGAAAAATTATCTCGTAATTCTGAGATAATTAACTCGTTAATTCAGAAAAACAGAGCAAAAACTTTTTTCATGAAAAATTATCTCGTAATTCTGAGATAATTAAGTCATTAATTCAGAAAAACAGAGCAAAAACTTTTTTCATTAAAAATTATCTCGTAATTCTGAGATAATTAACTCGTTAATTCAGAAAAACAGAGCAAAAACTTTTTTCATGAAAAATTATCTCGTAATTCTGAGATAATTAACTCGTTAATTCAGAAAAACAGAGCAAAAACTTTTTTCATGAAAAATTATCTCATAATTCTGAGATAATTAACTCGTTAATTCAGAAAAACAGAGCAAAAACTTTTTTCATGAAAAATTATCTCGTAATTCTGAGATAATTAACTCGTTAATTCAGAAAAACAGAGCAAAAACTTTTTTCATGAAAAATTATCTCGTAATTCTGAGATAATTAACTCGTTAATTCAGAAAAACAATTTAATTTTTTTTAAATTAATTCAAAAAATAAAAAATAAAAAAATCCTCAAGTGAATGCAATACGCTTCCGTAGAAAGTAGCTCAAATTTTGATATATAGAAAAGCTGAATTTTATTTTATTATTAAATTTTATTTTATATGGCAGAACTAGGCTTCCATAGGGTTTAATATATTTATAGAAAATATTTATTTATTTATTTATTTATTTTGCAGTCTATAATACTGGTGAACAACCAACTGCAACCAACTTTTTAGCAATAGGAAGAAAAAAAAATAGATAAGGAAAGCAAAGACAGTTCAGGTCAAATGAGGTGGTTTATTGTCATACTCACTTACATTGCGGACCAAGTTGAATTGCATTGGTCTGGAACAGAGTCAAGTCTCTTCCAGTTTAGCTGGCCAAAAAAGCTGTTTAACAACATACACATACACAGAAGCAGGAAGGAACAGCAAGAGTAAGAGGAGGATGCGTGAAAATGAACACATATTTAGTGTTAGGATACTATTTTAGGAATTAAGAATCCATTAAAAATACATATCTGACCACTAATGATAATTACAGCCAGTGATGATCAGTGCTGGGTCTGAGATGCATGGGGAAAAAATAAATAAATAAAATATTAAACATTTCCTAGGGCTTTCAAGCACAATATACACCGTTTCCTAAAAAAATAACCTTTTATATTTCCTCATGTGCATTCCAGATAAACTAATAAGATCTGTGTGGCAGTTAAAGATATAATGTTTTCTCTATCTCTGAGGAGTATGTTACTCATCTCACCCGGGTAACGGCTCAAGAGACTGCTAGCTAACACAGCAAAAACAAACAAGGAGTACTGTTACTGTAATCGTAAACTGAAGGAGCCAAATAAGTTTTAAATGAATTATCAGCTAAACCTCTTATCAGGCAATTACATAGTTCTCGTTTGTAATATACAATTACTGCCATTTCTTATTGTCAGAAAGCAAGACAAATATTCATATTTCACTTTACAATATTAATTGTGAAATAAATTGCAGGGAAATGTGAATTAGAAGGACTAGCACATTAGTATCATCATGTGTTGCATTAAAGTTTTTATTGTCGGAAGCGTCATTATGGATTACTCGTATTCTGGCTAAAAGCAACGGTTTAAATTTAAAACGTCTTATGATGAATTTGTTTATTACAAACATGCAGCTTTATGCTTCACAAGATGTTAATTGGTGGATTGGAGTGGTGTGGACTACTTGTGGATCATCATGATGTTTTTATCATCTGTTTAGACTCTCATTCTGACGGCACCCATTCACTGTAGAGAATCCATTGGTGAGCAAGTGATGTAATGCTACATTTCTCCAACTCTGTTCCAATGAAGAAACAAAACTCATCTACGTCTTGGATGGCCTGAGATTTTCCTTTCAAAAATGCTCAGAGGAGTGTAAAAAGTGTTTTATGGTGAAATTCTGATTTGTTTACTAGGCCTCAGTTAGGGAGAACTTGTGAGTGCTATGCAAATGCTGCCCTATTTGCTGGCCTTAATCATTTCAAACTTATTGCTCTGTTCACTGTGACTTGCATGTTTTGACAGTGAAAGGACGGACCAATGCAAACAATTCTATCTCTATAGATCTTAGAGCATGTTTGTCATACTCGGCACACAGGCCCCTCCTACCCTCCGTCAGTCTTTTTTTGTGACTGTATTTGCAGTGTTTAATCAAGAACTGGTTCTTCCTATACCAACTGAAGTGTTGTATGTGTCACCATAACAAAAAGATTAAATACTATAGCGAACATGCTGCTGTAAGCGTACTTGAACTTAGAAGCTGATGTCATTTATCAATGCATAAACACTGAAAAGTGCTCTGCTCCCCTGTTGAAGTAAGTTATATGAAATAAAGTTATTTATTTCCACGTTCTTATTTAAAACATTGGCAGTCTAAATTTAGTAAGATTCAACAACAGGACAAGTCATGACATGACAACAGAGACAAAAGGACTAACTTTTAGCCTATAAAAACTCAAGTTTTCCTCTTTATAGGGCACAACTAGTAGACCACAGATATTCTCTCTAAACCTTGTTGTCTATGAAAATGATTACATTAACATTTACTTTATATATTATATCTCTTCCATCTTGACCCTTTAACATTAGCGCTCTCTATCATTTTTTTTCTTTTATTTATTACATATAACAATATTCTATTTTTATTCTATCTACTTGTTTTATTTTTATTTATTGAAAACTTGATCCTCTAACACTAGCATCCTCTTCTATTTCTATATCAACGTTTTTTCTCTTTTTATTTATTATACTGCATTAGACAGAGACTTGTCTCAGCACTTACATATTATTGCTCTTTTGTAGGTTCGATTGCTTCTGTTGTCCTTATTTGTCGTTTTTGGATAAAGGCATACGCTAAATTATTAAATGTAAATTAAAAATGAAAAAAAAGGTGATCTAACCATCTTCTAAAGTAGTAACTCTTTCAAAATAAATCACCTGGTAAAAAAAGAAATAAAAATGTATAATAGAAATGTATAATAGTAGTTCAATCTGCAATTCTAAAACCCATTTAGTGAATTATCGTGAAATCCACATCTGGATTGGGTTTCTGGTTACTATTTTAACCCATTTAATCCCAAATTTTTCTCAGACATGAAAAATCAAAATGATGTGTCATCCCTTTTTATGGAAAAGTGTGTGTTTTATGGTTGGTCACAGTTGTGACTGCAATTGTATCCCACTGTGACCAACCATAAAACACACTGGTCATGTGACAATTTGCTCTAAATATGTGAATCTGTACATATTTCATTGAGACCCTTTACTTTTTCCATATTTGTTAGTCAGTAACATTTTTAGAGCTTCTTTATGGTCACTAATGTGACTAAGTTCTAACTATATCTCTATAGATATATAGTCAGGCTTAGTAAGCTATACAGTTCTAACTACACTATATAACTATATCATTCTATAAGAAAAAGATGCACAGAGGGTGCAATAAACATCTTAACATTTCTAGATTTATTCATCTTGTCTTGTTCAGTAAAGACTGTCATGTCATGATGATGATACAGATGTATATAAGTTAATTTCAGCACATGCCCATGCAATCAGGTCAAGAAAAAAAATGTTCATACACGCAAAGCCTCGCCCTTTCTTTCTTGCCTATTGTCACTGTTAGTCACACCACTTGCAGAAAGCAGGCTTCAAACACTGAGTTCAGATAACAAAACAGCATTCAATACCCAGACTATCATGTTACGGCTCCTAGTTAACACTCTGCTTTCTGGATCCTCGTGAAATGTTTAGGTGCAAATTGTTTGGACAGTTTTAAATGAACTGGACTTCATATTTAAAAGTGATGCCCAGTCCTGACAATATAGCTCTAAACACCAGTTACAGTATATTTCAGTGTTATATATTAAGTGGTTAATGTGATGTTTGCATGAATGAATGTGTATCAATAAAACAATTAAATAGTTCTAACTCGGATAACAGAAGATAGCTATATTTCATATAATTATAATTATATAAGTGATTATAAAGTAGGTGCTGAAGTCTGTAAAGAATCAGCGCCATCTGTAATAATTTCTCCATACCTACACAAATCAAACAAACCTTCACAAGTCTGAGTCTCAAAGTTCACTGATCACAATAAAATGCCAGTGAAATGCTTCCAGTGCAAGCATGCAGTGCATTACAGAACTAAACTAGAGCAAGACAATAGTCTGTAATAAATACAGAAAATATGTACTGTTTTTAGACAGTATGCTCTAAATAAGAGAGACTGGGGCTAGTTGTCACAATACTACTCCAGTAATGTTTCAATGGAAGCCCGTTTCTGAGATATATAAAGACAATCTTTTTATCTCACAATCTCACATCAGAATTGTTTGATAAAAAAGTCACAATTACCTTTTTATCTGTTGGCAGAAACAAGCTTCCGTACATTTTTCATTCTAGCTGAAGAGAGTTCATTTAAAACTGTCAGATTATTTGTCCCTAAATATTTGATGAGCTTCACAGAAAGGTAAACAATGTTAAACAAGGGCTGTAACAGTAGTCTGGGTATTGAATGGTGGTTTGTAATCTGAACTCATTGTTTGAAGCATGCATCTTTGTGATGTGAGAAAAGAAAAACAAGGGTAAGGGTGAACTTTTTTATATTTGAATGGTTGGGTGTGTCATGAAAAATGCTCATGCTATTCACTGAGACAAAAAAAAAAACAGCTTACAATAATAAACGTAGGCCTACAGAGGTTCTGTAGGACATGTAGCACTTCCATCAGGCTCTTTAGGATTCGTTGGTGTGGAGTGATACATTGCTATTGTGTTACAGGATTCTTTTCAATGAAAAAATGGTATTCGAGCCCACGCCTCCAGAAGAGACCGGGGACATTTCTAGTTCAGTAGGCCTAACAAACAAACAAACAAACGGGGGCAATACATTTTTGTATGTTTTGTTTCTTAATTATTGGTTCCGCTTACTATTATTATAAATTTATCATTTTTGATATTTTAACGCAATTTGCCAAAATCACACAGTGAAAAACAGTAACCACTGCAATTCAAAACTGTGACTTAAAATTACAAAAGCTAAAATAAAACGAGTAAAAAAACCCAACTAAATATGAGGACATAAAACTAGGCGGTCCGTGCACTTTTGCGCTCTAACACGATGTAAGGGTAAAACTAGAACTATATAAAGTTGTAATCTGATACAGGCAGGCCACTGATGGTGCTTCTGAAATCAGTGACGGTACTCTAGCCTTAATGTACATGTTGACATATTTTTGCCCTGTTAATTAATGCCACATTTATATGCAGATGTCACTCCCGAAACATTGCAGCGTGCAGCTGTCACTGCTCCAACAGCATCATGAAAAACAAAACTTATTCAAATTCTCAATGGATTAGCCAGTAATTATAAAACTGTCATTCATTTCAGTTTATCAAGATCTCACAAAAATCCATTATAATCAATGAAGAGCTACACTGCACAATGAATCTCTTATTTACATCATGTTACACTTTGTTTGTTATAATGAGAGACACTTGGGGCCTGTTTCATAGAACAAGTTTACCAAATAAACCAGGCTTATTTCAGTTAGTTATTTTGAACCAAATCATCTGACAATAAATCAGACTAATTGAAATAATCCTGGTTTATTTGGTAAAACAGCCACTGAATGGTCAGAACACCCCAACACAGCAGCCCACATTTAAAAGTTGCTGAAGTTTGCAAGCATCGAGTAACTCTAAACCCCCATCACTCCCTCCAGAAATAAATTAACTATTTTATAACACATAATTGTTGTGTGCTGAGGTCCATGGTCCGCCCTCCTCCCTTATCTGGGTCAAATGCCTTTTGATAAATGTGATTCATCAACTATGAGAAAGGTGACATTAAACTCATATATTAAACTCAGGACAGAAAGGGCATTGGTTGGTCTTTTGATACATTCTATTGAAATAAAGAAAACCAATTGCTTCATTTCAAATGCTTCATATTTGTTGTGTCTGATCATTTCAAAATAATATTTCAAAACCTAAGAATGTTGTGTTGAAATTAATGGCATTTCTTCAAATAGCACAGCTCTTTAGTCAATGCATATAGACTTGTATTGTTTGCAGCCCCTAATATTTCATGTCACAACTGAAACATGGGACATCATGAATAACTTCTCCAGAAGCTGTTCTGCTGCAACTCCTGAGGGTCAGACCACGACCATGTGATGAGTTTAAAGAAACAGACTTTCATATAAACCTCTCGCAGGAAGAACATGACTCTGCATATTGCCAAAAAAAGGGAAAATATTTGATATCAAAAGCAGTAGGTCATCTTCCACCTCAGGGTTGATTATATTTGTGGATGTGTAGTGTGTATATAGACATCAAAGCATTCTTAAGAACACTGATTTAAAGGATTGCGTAAAACTTTAGTAATGGCACATACTCACTCTTACGATTTGTCTTATATAATTTGTATCAGCACTGATGAAGGACCTTGAAGAGCCTCCACATCCCAAGGCCTTTCATATTCTGATATGAAACACTTGCAGAATGGGCATTAACTTTAGGTTTCACTTGTAGACCTGTGTGAATTACAACACATTTGTTTTCATGAATAGATTTTATATAGAAAACATGAAAAATGTCAAATTTTGAGTCTCAATGCTATTGTATTATAGTAATATTTATATATGTCATTGTTACATTTCTCAGATTTCCCTCTAAAATCATTGAATTGATAATTATATGAAAATGCATAGCTTAAACATCTAAGTGAAAAGAAAATGCTAGCAAAAACAAATCTGAATTGTCATTTTCACACATATTTTTGTTGAGTAACCCTGCTCTGATCCTAAAAATATACTGCCTACTACTGCAGATATACTGTGTCTATCATGAAATATGCCATCTATTGATTTTCATTTGGCTATAGCCTAAATATAGAATTGATCAAGAGAGCCTTGAGTTTTTTTTAAGAATGAAGAGTTGCACTTTGTGAAATGAAATGGACCTCTATGGACCCACAATTCATAATGACACTAAAAACCCCCTCAGTTGAACGGCATTGATTCTCAAAATCAAGGTTTTAACACAAAAATATTTAAAATATCATGATCTGAACAAGCTCATTTAAGGTCTGACATCACAAAACCAACAAACAAAAACACTTTTTAAAGGAATAATGCAGTCACAGATGAAAATTCCCACATAGTCAACAAGCCCTATGGACTGTTTTGATGGTTGTACAACAATTTTTGGAGGTTTACATTATAAACCACCATTTACTTTCGCTGTATAAGTAAAAGTGCAGCTCAAATGTCTCCCTTTTGTACTTCACACAAAGAAATAAAAAAAATACGGGTTTGATAAATTTTCTTTTTTGGACAAACTATTGCTTGAAATAAGATTCAGGCAACAAGTCCTGAATATGAATTAAACAGAAAGCCAGTAAACAGCTAATTAACTTCTGTTCACACAGTTGAAGTGACTTTAACAAAACAACAACTAAACTGACTAACAATTAAATAATATTATTAATAATCATTTGTCACATGTTGACATACAGATACACATTTACCCTGCATAGATTTGTGCCAAAAGGTCTTTGCATCCTAAATGTTTTATGGACACTTGACCACTAATATTTCATCCATTAACTTTAGTAGTTTTACAATTACTCTAATACAGGTTCCCAAGGAATGCTGGGAATGGATAAAGACAGTATGCAACAAACATCCCTGCCTAAAGTTGATTGAGAAATACTGTACATTTAGCTATATTCAGAATTACCTCTATTTTAGATCAAATGCATGATATTTTATACACACAGATATATACAACAAACACAACTAAACAAATCAATAATTAAAACAATAAAATAACAATTAAATATAGCAATTTATATATAGGACAGATTCACAAATATCATCTAGAATCTTTAATTATACAGTCATTCCAAACATATTTCAGTGCTCTACAGATACAGGAGGTAATGAACACTTGTGTGCTGAATATTGCACTTCCAGTTATTATTAAATTAAGTGGAGGTAAAATAGCCTACACTCTCAAAAATATTTAGATCTAAATTGAAGATTTGAATTGCTTATACAATTTGGATTACAGTTTAATATTAACTCATAAACATACTGTGATGCATATGTGTCAGTCATCCATAAATGAAACAGGTTACAAGTTTTGTAATAGTAATAAAATGAATGCATTTTAAATACAGTACACAATTATAAGGTTTATATATTTGTCATCAATAATTATTTGTTTCAATCTATATTTTAACTATTTGAATATTGCTTGTTCATACATTTTTACAGAATTAATGTAATTGTTTTTACAATGAACAGATTTATGCTGAGCAATCTGAATAAATGCTACTTAAATGTCACTTAAAATAAAATAAACATGAGCTGGAAAAAAACAAATCATAAAAATAAAAACTTACTTCAGCTAGTTCCCAAGGAAAATTCTTATTTTAATTTGGATTAATGTACTAATTAATGTACTAAAATAATGAATACAGATATATAATTACTACAATCCAAATAATAATAATAATAATGACAATAATAATAATAATAAAAAACAACAAAATTAATAAAACTTTAACTAATATAAAAATGAAAAAATGAAAAAAATAGATTCAAAATATGAATAAAACTACAATAGTATCTCATTGCAATTTTATAGATGTGTTTTTTTTTTGAGATTCAGAATCTTTCTGAAAACCATTTATGTATGACTGACAAATATGCATTACAATAAGATTATTAGTTTTCGTTTAAATGGCTGGAAACTGTATGTGTAATTCAAATACAGAAATCTTTGAGTGTATGGAGCTGTCAATCAAATCCTCACCGTCATTAAAGGGTGAACCAATGTTACACTCACATGAAATACACAGCCAGCAAAAAAAAAAAAAAACTGTCCAGTAGAGTCACTGCTCAATTTACCTTCTAGTTAATAGTAACTTAAAGGAGAAGTGTATCATTTATGCCCTCGTCTGCTATTGCTCAGATAAAGCTCAGGATCTCTGCATATTAAAGGGGAACAGAATAAAGTATTTCACATAAAGAATGACTTCACCGTTGATTTGTGTCAGTGTGGATGGACAGGACGCGGGTTGAGTTTGTCACTGAGTTTCTGTATGAGGAGTGAGAGCTCTTCTGTAGCCTGAGATTTCTCCTCCAGCAGCTCATATCGCAGACTGGAAATATCCTGCTTGATCTCCTTCAGCTCGCCTACAGATCAAACACAGATATAGATGAAAATATGAACACATTTGGTGGTAAAATGTGCATAACTGTCATGTAAATAAAAAAAAACCTTAAATAGGCTTAATATTCTGTAATCAAAATATTATTATTATTTTTTTAATCTTTGTATTCATTTACTTAATTTATTTTTCTTTCAATTATTAGGTGCAATATGACCTGGGCATGTTTTTGTGAGACTTAATCTGAGAATCATTACATCCTAATTACATTAGCTTTATCATAGAATCATTCTGTTTTAATATCCGATTGGTTGGTTTTACGGTAAACAAGAATCGTCACCTTCATTCACTTCATCATTTTCTTTGTCCACTTGTGCTTTCAGTACATAGCGTTTGATGAGACGCTTCATAATTTGCTGTGTAAGGAAATCAGACAAAATGAAGATCAGAGAAATGGATAAGGGTGAAATGTGCAGTGATGATTCATCATATATGAGAGAGGGAGAGGGAGAGGGAGAGGGAGAGAGGGAGAGAGAGAGAGAGAGATAGAGGGAGAGAGAGAGAGAGAGAGAGAGAGGGAGAGGGAGAGAGAGAGAGAGAGAGAGAGAGAGAGCGAGAGGGAGAGGGAGAGGGAGAGGGAGAGGGAGAGGGAGAGAGAGAGAGAGAGAGAGAGAGAGAGAGAGAGAGAGAGAGAGAGAGAGAGAGAGAGAGAGAGAGAGAGAGAGAGAGAGAGAGAGGTGATGGCGGTCTTGCCTGATAGCGTGTGGGGGCATTTAGGATGCTGTTGAAGCTGTGAGAGTCTGGCATCCTCATGCTGGACTGGGTGAAGAGGTTCAGCTGTAAGCATTGAGAAATATTGATTATTGATGATGACCTCACAGGACTTTCAATAACTGATTAACTGATTTCAGTAGTTGAGATCAAAACCAATACAATTTCACAAGTGGTGTTGATTCCAATTTCAATACCACAACAAAACGTATTTATTTATTAACATACACTGATTTATAATATTAATAATATAAATTTTATATTAATAATATAAAATATTTAAATATAAAATTAAATGTTAACAAATGAAGAAATGGCATGTAGCCATTTTTACAATTAAGTAATTATTCAAATAATTAAGTTAACAGTTAATAAAAATAAATAAATAAATAAATCACAAGAAATTAAACAAAAACAATAACGATTAAAGACACTAATGATGTAAACAGTGGTTGCAGATTGCAACAGATTGTAAGTAAACATTCAGAAATTGATCAAATTACAGAAGCAAATAAATGTAAAATAAAATTATCTATAACGTTTGGCCACCAGGGGGCGTAACCAACCACTGAAATCACTAAAGACTTCACAGCAGTTGCTAACCATAAAAAATAATAAGAAAAAAAAAACTGTTTTCAGTCATTTAAATAAAGCTGACATAAAATTAAATAATAATAAACCTGCAGTCATTTCACTTGTTTTCCAAGGCAAAATGTCTATGCTTAAGTTCTAAAACTACAACTAAAACAGAAATATAAATAAATATTTAAAGGCTATACAGAATATTATATTATTCTATTATATTATTCTACATTAAAGCTAGAAATATTGTAAAATACTGAAACGAATAAATATGTCCATGCATATAATTAAATAACTAAAACTAAATTCAAATATAAACTGAAAATATAAGATATTTAAAATATCACTAAATAGTAACTAACACTTAAATAACACTAACTCTCAAACTGAAGACAGAAAATGCAGCAGACATTTTCTGCCAGGACATTATCCAGTAATAGACATTTCCATCAACCCTAAAACATAATATGTTACAATGGCTACAATGATTCTAAATACAGGTAAAACACCTGTAAAAAAAAAAAATCAATATGATGACATTAATAATGAAAATTCCTCCATGTTAGTACAGTATATTGTGCCCTATTTTACAGATTTCTTACAGTGTAGTTCACTGTAAAACCAGACTCAAACAACAGCCTGTGGTAGTTGTTTGAAAACCACAAATTACAATCTGATAATTGAACTCATAACAGCTTGAATGTCCCTGTGCATCACGCGACTGATTCAACATCAACAACAGCAGCCATGCAGGCAACCGCCAGATGAGCCCCTCTCTTCCGTGTCTTGTAGATGCGGCTCTGCACATGTTCTTGTCAGTTTTTCAATTACGCAGCCCACGGGAGACGCTGGCCTGATCAGAGATAATTAAATGGAGGCCTCTGCCACAGATGAATCACAATGATGCGGTTACTCTTGTGGTTTTGTGGACGTGCTCACGCTCGCACAGGGGATGAAGTGTAATTTGCCCTGAGGAAGCAATGATCAGCTCTCACCTCTTCATCAGAGCTTGCACCCCTAAATTCCGCATTGAAACGCCATCGATTCTCTCCGTAGGCTATCTGTATTTTTTCGTAGAAACGCTAAAAAACGGTTTGGCTTGGGAAATGTCGATAAGCCAGTGACATAGGGAGGTATTATCTGGGGTTTATTGGACAGATACATCATTGTGGCTTATTCTCACTGAACAAAAAGAACAGTCTTATTGAGAATGGAGGCAGAAAATGAATGGTGTTGAGTGAATTATCACACAGTGCAGGGAGGATGGGAGGAGAGGTGCTTCATCCTTTTAAGTCTGAATGGAAGGTGGAGAACTGCGTCAGGCTACAGATTTCAGAGAGAGGGAACGGGAGGAGGATGAATTTAAATAGAATGAAGTCTATAGAAATCCATATAACTCTTAACAATCTATTTTTAATACATTTCATTTTTCAGTCTGACTTACTTTAAATACTTATGTTATGTTATGTTATTATACACAATATATAGGATATTTCCAAAATCATTAGTTGATATAAATAATTAATGTTTGAAATGCCAGCTATAAAAAGTATTTCTTAAAAATATTATATCATTGTATTTTGTATATTTACCTGTATCATTGTATTTTATATAATTAATTTATGATTTAATACATTTACATAAAAAAAAAAAAAAAAAAAAAAAAAAAAAATATATATATATATATATATATATTATTAGATTTATAATAAAATTTTACACATCTACTATTCGAAGATTAAAATGTAAACATAAGACATAATATACTGTATTATAAATTCAAATAATTTTTTAAATATCTACTAAATAGTGACTGAATGGAATTAAATATATTAATTATAATTTTATTTAATTTTTAATTATTTCTTTAATTTTTATTATTTATTGACTATATTGTGTGTGTGTGTGTGTGTGTGTGTATGTATGCATGTTGTCACGAATCCTGGCCATGAACTTCCATTCGTTCACCACCAGAGGTCACCCACTCACCACATGGACTTTCACACTACACAGCACACTGGACTACATTTCCCATCATCCATTGCACTGACGACACGCACACAGCTGATTACACTAATCACGCTCACAGCTGAGAACTATCACCCAATCACACACACCTTATAAGTCTTGGACTTCCTCTGTCACTGCCGAGTATTGTTTAGCATTCATCTCAGTCTCTGTTGATAGCTACTTTACAAAGCCTTTCCCAGTTCCTTGTCTTAGTCTAGCCCGTTTACTTGTGATTTGATACCTGCCCGTGTTTCCTGGATTTACCCCTTTGCCTTACCGTTCGGACTTTGTTTGCTCCTGGATTGGATTATTGCTCTCGTACCTGGATTACTCCTCTGTCTAGCCCCTTTGGATACTGTACGCCAATCGTCGACCCACGCTTGCCCTAGGAATACCCTTGTGTCTTGCCTGTGCCAATCTTGTCTGCTGTTGTCTGACCCAGCCTGTGAACTGACCATATTTACCAATAAAAGCTTGCAAATGGATCCCCATGGCTCATGCCTCGTAACGTATATGCATATGCATATACATGTATTTATTTTGTATTGTACTAATATATGTGTGTGTATAAATATATATATATATATATATATATATACTGTATATAAAAATCAGACAGAGCACTTCCTCTGTCTGATTGCCTCTTCAAGATTAATCGCTTTTTGTATTCCCCAATTGTAAGTCGCTTTGGATAAAAGCGTCTGCCAAATGACTAAATGTAAATGTATATATATATATATATATAAGATTCATAAAAATATAAAACAGGTAGTAAATAAAATTTTACTCCAAATCAAAACATTCCTATTCTTGATGTTCAGTTTAAATTCCAATTTGCCTTTGTGTATTTTGGCCAATTCGATTCAAATTGGCAAAAAAAAAAAAAAAAAAAGTGCGGTGGCCGAGAGAGCTCAACGCGTTGCAACTTCAGAAAACACATGCAAATAAAAAAGCACCAGCAAATCAAGAAAACATCTTCAGTTTGACAGCAGGTGGTGCAAATGCTCACAACACAAACAAATAAATAGTTTTTTTGTTTGGTTGTGCTGTGAGTTTTGCAGTGTGTTTCTTTATTTGTTTGTGTTGTGAGCATTTGCAGTGAGTGTGTTATCAAATTGATGAAGTTGTTTTCTTAATTTGCATGTGTTTTTTCTATTTGCAGCTCGTTGAGCTCTCTCTGCCACCATAAAAAAGCCAGTTCTTAAAATCAGTATTTTGTACAACCCTGACACACAAATACAAGCAATAAACAATAACAGACACATACTCTGGACTTCGAGTTGTCCATGCCCAGCTCCACATCTTTTTTCAGGTGGAGCCGGCGACACCGGAGCAGGTAGACCAATCTCTTGATACACAGATAAAAGGACTTCGGACTGGGGACGATGCTGAAAGGAGGCGGGAGAGTCTTGCCATTGTCAAAATATGAGAGCCAGAGTTTAGACCGAGCGAACTTCCACTCCACATCTGCATCATCCTGCGAGAAACAGACCATTAGATACTGTATAAAACTATAAGAAATAATCAAGAGAGAGGTCAGAAACAGGGTGAAGATATCATCTCATCATGCATGTTATTTTCTGCTTTATTTAGAACTGAATAGTTCTGTGAGAGGCTGAGGCTTTGATCTGAGGTTAAGACTAGGAATAAGGGTTAACCCTTATGTTGTGTTTTGGTCCAGAGAGGATCTTCTTTTTCTAGACAATGCTAGTTAATGTTATCACATTGGACAAAAACATACTGATTTTGTTCACACAGTGTATAACAATCCCCCCGCCCCAAAGAGGATATATACACACACACACACATAATCTACATACATGTTATATGCTACATATACATACATATATATATATATATATATATATATATATGTATGTGAGTACATAATCTATTTCACTCACTGGCCACTTTATTAGGTACACCTTGCTAGTACCGGGCTGGACCACCTTTTGCCTTCAGAACTGCCTTAATTCCTCGTGGCATAGATTCAACAAGGCGTTGGAAACATTCCTCAGAGATTTTGGTCCATATTAACATGATAACATCACGTAGTTTCTGCCGATTTGTCGGCTGCACATCCATGATGCGAATCTCCTGTTCCACCACATCCCAAAGGTGCTCTATTGGATTGAGATCTGGTGAGTGTGGAGGCCATTTGAGTAAAGTGAACTCATTGTCATGTTCAAGAAACTAGTCTGAGATGATTTGAGTTGTGTGACATTGTGCATTATCCTGCTGGAAGTAGCCATCAGAAGATGGGTCCACAGTAATCATAAAGGGTCATGGTCAGCAACAATACTCAGGTGGTTTGTGGTGTTTAAACGATGCTCAATTGGTACTAAGGGGCCCAAAGTGTGCCAAGAAAATATCCCCCACACCATTACACCACCACCACCAGCCTGAAACGTTGAGACAAGCCAAGATGGATGCATGCTTTCATGTTCTTTACGCCAAATTCTGACCCTACCATCTGAATGTCGCAGCAGAAATCAAGGCTTATCAGACCAGGCAACATTTTTCCAATCTTCTATTGTCCAATTGTGGTGAGCCTGTGCGAATTTGTAGCCTCCGTTTCCTGTTCTTAGCTGACAGGAGCGGCACCCGGTGTGGTCTTCTGCTGCTGTAGCCCATCTGCTTCAGGGTTCGACATGTGCGTTTAGAGATGGTATTCTGCATACCTTGGTTGTAACGAGTAGTTATTTGAGTTACTGTTGTCTTTCTATCATCTCTAACCAGTCTGCCCATTCTCCTCTGACCTCTGACATGAACAAGGCATTTTCGTCCGCACAACTGCGGCTCACTGGATATTTTCTCTTTTTCGGACCCTTCTCTGTAAACCCTAGATATGGTTATGTGTGAAAATCCCAGTAGATCAGGAGTTTTTGAAAAACTCAGACCAGCTCGTTTAGCACCAACAACCATTACACGTTCAAAGTCACTTAAATCCCCTTTGTTCCCCATTCTGATGCTCGGTTTAAACTTCAGCAAGTCGTCGTCTTCTTCTTCTTCTTCTTTGGTGTTTATTGGCGGTTGGCAAACCAACTTGTAGGTGCATTACCGCCACCGACTGGACTGGAGTGTGGACAGGATACATGCTTATAGGATTAACATAATAGGATAGATGGGGAACAAAAAAAAATAAAATAAAAAAATAAAAAAAATAAATTAAATAACTGTCTAAATTATTTTACTTAATTCCGTTTCTTTAATAAACTTAGTAATAATATCATATATAGCCTTTTCCTTTAGTATACCTATTATTGAAAAATCTTTATGCTCAGCTTTAATTAGTGACTGAATAAAATTATGTCTTTCTTTGTTGTATTTCCTGCAGTGAAGTATTACATGTTCAACTGTCTCTTGCTGACTACAGTGATTACATTCCCCAGTTGGATGTTTGCCAATTTTAAATAGTGTACTATTCAATCCTGTGTGACCTATTCTCAAACGGGTTATTATATAGCAAGTCGTCTTCACCACATCTAGATGCCTAAATGCATTGAGTTGCTGCCATTTGATTGGCTGATTAGCAATTTGTGTTAGCAAGCAATTGAACATGTGTACCTAATAACGTTGCCGGTGAGTGTATATATTATGCACTTCATCACCTGAATTCTAATGGAGTACACCTGCACGTCATCTGAACCTCATCACTCCGCACTACAACACCACACACCTCACTGCACTCAAACGTCCGGTCTCGTTCCTACGAAGTGGACTCCTATAGCGATCTCAGCGACTTACCTGTTACTTACCTTGTTGTCATCCTACCTCCTGTGTTCTTCCCCGCGTCGTGTCCCTCTGTCTCCTGGATTCGGATTCTGCCAAGATCTCCTGCCAGCCTATCCAAGTCTCACAGTGAGGTGTGTGGTTCTCTCAGCGTCCACGAGTTCCTGTCAAGACAATTCATTCCAGTCATCGACTCATCTCTCCAACAAACTGATATCTGTACGTAATACTCACCATCTCATCATCTGCTTTAACTCTGGTGTCAATAAATCCCATTGCATTGAACTAATCATTTGTGTGAAGTCTGCTTCCCTAATAGAAGACCGGACCAACACAGAAGACACAGCATGAGTAACCCCGATCCCTTTCAGGAACTCGTGGACACCCTCGTCGAGTTCTTGTTCCTGCACCACCGCCAGCACCACCTAGCACCTCCATAACCAGTACCACTTCTTCCCGTGATCTCCAGTCCCATGGCCAGACCAGCGCCCTTCTCTGGTGTGGCGGAGGAGTGCAACGGGTTTCTCCTGCAATGCTCGCTAGCCCTTCAGTTGCAACCGCATCAGTAGCCTACCGAAAGGTCAAAAATATCCTTCATTATATCCCCTCTGATGGGCAAATCGCTTCAATGGGCGGAAACAATCTGGTCTCAATCTGGTCCTGTCACGCAGTCATTCAATAGTTTTATTGCTCACTTCCGTGAAGTCTTTGGCCGATCCTCAGGCGATCCCTCCATCAGTGACCAGCTCTATCATCTCCGCCAGGGAACCAAGTCTATAAATGAATATGCCCTCGAATTTAGAACTCTAGCGGCAGCTAGTGGATGGAACGAACGGTCTCTTCTCACCACCTCCGGCCAAGGTTTAGAGCCCAGATTACGGCTGCAGCACGCCGGAGAACTTTATTCAATTGTCCATCCGATGTTCCAATCGCATGCAATCCTGTTTTGTGGAACAACCACAGTTAACCTGTTGTACTCCTCCACATCGCTACCCAGATGCAAACCGCCCTCCAGAACCAGTTCATGAACCCATGCAGAAGGATAATGTTCACCTCTCATATGCTGAGCGGCAGAGGTGACTGAATAATGGATTATGCCTGTATTGTGGAAATGGCAGGCATGTAAGATCTACTTGCCCAGTTCGCCGTCCTCGACTTTTGGTGAGTGTCATTCAACCCTTCACTCAAAATATGAAGCCGCTTACAACTGTAGTAATGCTTACTACCTCCAACATATCCATTCCAGTCCACGCCCTCCTTGACTCGGGCTCCGGCGGGAACTTCATATCAGGGAGCCTCTGCCACCAACTCAAACTCCCAGCCACAGCCAACCAAACAGTTTACCAAGTCCAGTCAATAACCGGGAAACCCATTAGTTGATGCAATGTCCATTTCAGTGCAGGTCCCGTGCAACTAAGAGTGGGTCAGTTGCATGAGGAAAGCATCTACCTACTGGTTCTGGAGGGAGCAAGAACAGATATCATACTCGGGTGAGCATGGTTTGCACAACATGAACCTCAGATCTCTTGGTGCACGGGAAAAGTCCTGAAGTGGGGCAATCAATGTTTCCCGGACTGTTTTCCCAGAGTTCCTCAACCATCTCCCTCAACCAAGATTATCACCTTGAACTCCACTTCCAATGAGAGCCCTCTAGAGAAGCAATCCATCGACATCCCTACCTGTTATGCCCCCTTCAGAGACGTTTTCTGCCCGAAGAGACCTCCTCATCGGCCATGGGACTGCGCGATCGATCTCGTACCAGGTGAGCCAGTGCCCAAAGGGAAAATATATCCACCGTCACTTCCCAAACAGAAGGCCATGGAGGAGTATATCGATGAGGCACTTAAGCAAGGTTACATCCACCCTTCAACGTCCCCTGCTGCTTCGAGTTTCTTCTTTGTGGCCAAGAAGGACGGAGGCTTGCGGCCTTGCATAGACTACCGGGCACTGAACAACATCACGGTTAAATTCCGTTATCCCCTTCCTCTCGTTCCAGCGGCCCTAGAACATCTTCGGGGTGCCACCATTTTCACGAAGTTAGACCTCCGCAGCACGTATAACCTCATCCGGATACGCGAGGGGGACGAGTGGAAGACAGCCTTTGTAACAGTTACCGGCCACTACGAATATCTGGTTATGCCACATGGCCTTGTCAACGCCCCCTACATATTCAAGGATTTCATGCATGAGGTGCTCCGAGAGTATCTACACCGGTTCGTCCTTGTCTACATCGATGATATCCTCATCTACTCTCGGAGCTTGGCTGAACATGTTACGGAGATCCTACAACGCCTGAGAGAGTTCCATCTGTTCCTCAAAGCCGAGAAGTGTTCATTCCATCAACCCTCAGTGCAGTTCCTGGGATACAACATCAATAGTGGTGGCATCCGGATGGACGAGGGGAAGGTGGAGGCCATCAAGACCTGGCCCATTCCTTCCAACATTAAGGAACTCCAACGATTCCTAGGATTTTCCAACTTCTACAGAAGATTCATCCAGAATTACAGCGTCATAACCAGTCCCCTCACCAGCCTCTTATGCAACAAGCCCAAGTCTCTGTCCTGGACACCTGCCGCCACCAAAGCCTTTGAAAAGCTGAAAGAAGCCTTTACCCATGCTCCAGGAGCCATTTTGTCTCAACTGGGGACTCCAGCAAAACTCCATCCATGTGCCTTCTTTTCCAGGAAACTCAGCCCGGCGGAAAGGAATTACGATATTGGCAATAGGGAACTTCTGGCCATCAAGTTAGCACTCGAAGAGTGGAGGCATTGGTTGGAGGGTGCTCAACATCCCTTTTCAGTCCTTACTGATCACAAGAACCTGCAGTATTTGCGTGATGTCAAGAGACTCAACCCACGCCAGGCCCGGTGGGCTCTCTTTTTCACCCGGTTCAATTTCACAATCTCCTATCGCCCAGGGTCGATAAAAAGGCAGATGCCTTGTCTCGTCTCCATGCTCCAGAAGAAAACAAAGAAGTGCCAGAGCCCATAATTCCAGAAAAGATCATCATCAGTCCAATCCAATGGAACCCTGATCCAGTCACCTCCTCCAATGCTCCCACGGCCACTCTGCCGGGCTGCCCACCAGGTCTACAGTATGTCTCCCGAACACAGCGCACTCCCCTCATTCACTCTTTTAACTCCTCACTGGGCACTGGCCACCCCGGGGCCAACGGTACCCTCTCGCTGCTGAAAGACGATCTCAGTGACTTACTCGTTACTTACCTTGTTGTCATCCTACCTCCTGTGTTCTCTCCAGCGTCGTGTCCCTCTGTCTCCTGGATTCGAATTCTGCCAATGATCTCCTGCCAGACTATCCAAGTCTCACAGTGAGGTGTATGGTTCTCTCAGCGTCCACGAGTTCCTGTCAAGACAATTCAGTCCAGTCATCGACTCATCTCTCCAACAAACTGATATCTGCACGTAATACTCACCATATCATCATCTGCTTTAACTCTGCTGTCAACAAATCCCATTGCATTGAACTAATCCTTTGTGTGAAGTCTGCTCCCCTAAATGTTAATGTTAATAAATGTTTTTTTTTTCTTTTACATTTTTTTGATAATATAGCATAATACGAGGTTATAAAAGACCAGTAATTTCTGACCAGGAAAAACATTTTCAGCACAGCATGGCAACGGTTAAGCTGAGGTTTAGTGTTGTATAAGAATTAAATTTTTGGCCAGCAATAGATGCTAAATGCCTCTTCTCCAGAAATCTGAAGTATGGGCCATTTGCACAAGTATAATTGCTCAGTGACAGTCGAAATCCCATCCATGGCCCTCAAAGGCTCTTAGAGACCCTCTGAAAGATTAGTCATTTTAACAGCAGCATTATCAAAAGCCTCAGACATAATTTTCTCCCAGAGGACTATCGGAGAGACAGAGGACAAGTCTGATCTGATTCCAGATGCATTTTTGGCAAAGAAGCCTTTAAAAGGTATAGTTCACCCAAATATAAAAATTTGCTGAAAATGTACTCACCCTTAGACCTTAAAAGATAAAAATTAGTTTTTTTCTTTATTGGAACAGATTTGGAGAAATGTATCATTACATCACTTGATCATCAATGGATCCTCTGCAGTGAATGGGTGCCGTGAGAATGAGTCAAGCTGATTAAACAGCTGATTAAAAACATCATAATTATCCACAAGTAATCCACACGACTCCAGTCCACCAGTTAATGTCTTGTTAAGTAGAAACTGTTGCTTCTGGACAAAATATGAGTACATAATCTATAACAATGCTTTCTCCAGTGAAAAAGTCCATCTCCTGTTGTCCTCGCACACCAAAATTCACACTTGTTTATAACTGTTTTGGATGGTTTTTGCCTGTAAATGGTGCTTGATCCGTGCATATTTCTCTCCTGATTCAGATGAGAAAACTTTTTTTTTTACTGGTGGAAGCAATATTATGCATAGAAATAATATTTGGTTTCTTGCAAAGATCGATCATTTCGCTTTATAAGATTTCAATATGTCGTCAGAAGCCACAGGTATTAATTTTGTGTTCCTTGCTTTATTCTCAAAGACAGGAAGCTGCTGACTTGCATTTTATGAATAACAAAAGACCATGGTTTCAGTTAAAAATCTTTTTAACTGTTCTATTCAAGAAAAAAGTAATTACATAATTTTTGGGTGAACAATCCCTTTAAAAATGTCTTAATGAATTTTTTTATTACAAACACACAGTTTTTGCTTCACAAGTTGTTAACTGATGGAGAGGTATGGATTGCTTGTGGATTGTTTTTATCAGCTGTTAGGACACTCATTCTGACGGCACACTGCAGAGGATCCATTGGTGAGAAAGTGATGTCATGCTAAATTTCTCCAAATCTTTTCCTATGAAGACACAAACTCATCTTGGATGGCCTGAGGGTAAGTACATTTTTAGCAAATGTTAATTTTGGGGTGAACTATTCCTTTAACAATCTATAACATGAATAAATCCTTAAAAATAAAGGTTCATTGTTGTTGATGGTCCCCTGAAGAACCTGTAACATCCATGGGATCTTTCCATTCCACAAAAAGTTCTTTATCGTGGAAAATGATTCTTAAGATTATTAAAATTCTTTACACTAAGAAAAAAAAAGTTTTTTTTAAGATCAGTTTACTCAAAGGTTCTTAGGGGAACTAAAAATGGTTCTTCTATTGCATTGCTGCAAAACACGTCTTTTGAACCTTTATTTTTAAGAGTATACAGTAGTTTTTTTCTTTCGTATTCACCTCTCAATCATAGCTTTTTTAAATCTTTATTATTAGCTTGTTCATGTGTTTCATTTTGGCACAAGTATCGGTGTTGGCAATCTCATGCTCAGTGAAGTTCTTTCAATAGTGCATGGGAAAAATAGCTCACCTCTATTTCCTGGTACGAGCTGTTTATCATGGCAATAAGCATGTTGAGCAGAACCACCACCATAGTAACATTGTAGATCCCGTACAGCACATAGCCAATGTTCTCGATAAATTTATGATCATATTTCAACACCACAGAAGACACCTCAGACAGCCCAAATATGGACCAAAAGAGAGTTTTAAAACTCTCCTCAACCCTGTGAACACAGAAAAGAGGGAAGAAAGTGCTTAAGGTCAACGTGAAGTGTCCACAAACCATTTTTATTTCAGTCATTTTCTTATGTATGTCCTTCAATGGTTGGTGTGAATGAAAACATATGGTCTGCATATTTTGCCTTTGAATGCACATCAGAACAATTACAGAAAGTAACTTTTAAGTAAAATCTACAGGCGCTCTAGACAATCAGATGAAATCTTCTGGGAAAGCAAATGTCTAGAGACTAGATACGAAGAATGACAGCAATGCAAATCTGCTTTACATCCCTGGAGATCAGCTGTGAAAAGGAACATCCTCCACTCACACAGACGCAAGAATGATGGGATTGAGGAAACAACTCCAGACTTGAATCTCAGGAGTCTACTGTGAGTACATACAGTACACACACACACACACACACACACACACACACACACACGCGGACTTGTAGGTTTCATCGCCTCTGACTTGCTGTGAAACAAACCTCATCCTGTTGGAGGCACTCTAGTGTGAAATGAGCTCTAGCACTTGACAGCCTCACATTTGATGCTGGGAAACCAAGAGTTCATTTCACAGGACTGACACTTTCACTACAGATGCTCTGCCTGACAGACCACAGAGACTTACTTTGAGTTGAGAAGCTGCATGTAGTATATTTATGACCATCTTGCACAAATCACATTTATTGTGGTAAGATGAGTAACAAAAAAAAAAGTCAGTCAATCTAAAACAAGGCAAACTCACTTCTAAAAAAAGAAAATCACTTAAATAGTCTATAATTTTGGTATCTTAACGAGTTTAAAACAGTTTACAAATTGTATACAAATACAAATATTTTGGTGGAATTAACTGCCAATTAAACAAACAAAAAACAAAGTAACTAAATCAATGCAAAAATCAGTTGAAAAATAAAAATAATTTTAAGATAAACAATTTTTGTAAAACTAATTGCTTTGAAGTATTTACAAATTTGTGTTAAGTTGGTCAGGGTGGTCATTGCTTCCTGACTAGTCAGGTTGTGAGGTTAACTAGTAAGTTTTTCTGGATTGTTTTATTATTGTTGTTTTATTTTTAATAATTGTTGTTAGCACATGTATGTGGTCTATGTGGTCTGTAAGACATGAAATGAATTCACTTGAATTAAGCTGTCAATAATGTTAATTTTATATAAAATTATATAATTATATATTTTTAGGTAAATCAAATATCTAATTTAAAAAACTAATTAAAAAATACAGTAATAAAAATAATTTTAAGATATTAAAATAATTTTTGTGAAACTAAATGCTAATTTAAAAAACAATTTAACTTTAATTTATTGCAAAAATAATTGCTTCAATGTACTAAGAAATATGTGTTAAGTGGGTGAGGATGGTCGACTAGTCGTTGCAACAGCTGACTAGTCAATTTGTGAAGTTTTTAAAGAACTGGCAGAGGCGGCAGAGAAGGGCAGCTTTTGGCTGTGGCTAAGGAAGCAAGCATAGGGGGTGGGGGCTAAATAACACCTAGGGCATCAGCAGGGGGTGGCAGGGAGTGATCCCTGCCATCGCTCTGCCACCAGGAGATGTACTGGGGTTAAAGGAGTGAAACATCCATGACTGGTGGTCCCCAGCTGATGATCCGTTTATGCCCAGAGAGGTGCTCAGATGAGCACACCTGCACAAAAGGCACCGGTGGAGGTGCGTCAGGCAGCAATGCCCAGCAGGCCGACCATCAGTCTGTATTTCTATAAAGTTTAGTAAAACTAATTGCAAATTAAAAATTACAGTTACCTTTAAAAATAATAAAAAAATTAAAAATGCAAATTCATAAAATATAAAAATAATTTAAAGATATTAAAAAATAATTTTTGAAAATATAATTTCTTTAATGTCAAATTGTCAACTACTCATTGCAACAGCTCACTAGTCAGTTTTTGAGGTTTACTGGTTAAAGGTGCACTAAGTGATTTTTGAAAAACGCTTTTGACCACAGCGTTGGGTTGGACCGAGTCCCATAACACACTTGTAGCCAATCAGCAGTAAGGGGGCTTGTCTTATGATAGAGAGAAGAGAGCGCTCAATTTGAGTGCACAGGACGGATATTAGCAAATCCACTATAGATAGAGAGCGATGGCAGATGAAAAAAAAGAGGAAAATGTCAGGGAAACAAAACATTAAAAAGTTAGGTTACGATCAGGCAAGAGGTAAGCTCAAGGAGCGGGGAGGCCTGGAAGCGTACACTGAGGTTGCTTTGTTTTTTTTCTTCTTGATAGGCGGGTAATGCTTATTTTGCTTTGTTTCACACAACTTATCCGTGTTGGCTTTTGTTTGAATATGCTGTGTCATCTTCACTTGTTTCCGCGATCGTCGTTACCATGGTTGTGTACGTACGAATGGGGTGAAGATTTCAAAATAAGGGAAAGTTCCTGTTGGGGTATGGACGTTTGTTTTGGTGCTTTGGAATATCAACATCGTTTGGCAAAAATCACTTAGTGCACCTTTACTTTATCTGGCCTGTTTTTTTGCTTGTTTTTATCTGTAATAGTTGTCTTTAGCACATGAATGTGTAGACATTAACTAATCCACCTGGTTAACTCACCTAGTGCATTTGAAAATATGTATAGTTATGCACATCCCTTATTATGCATATTTTTATATTTTTCTCAATATACATTGCAGTGCGTGCATGTCACTCACGTGGTGAAGGCAGGGTTAACCTTTGCCCCCAGGTAGTAAGAGTAGAGGATGAACATGCCAATCATGAATGCGAGGAAGACCATGATGAAGAGGACCATGAACTTGAAGATGTCCTTCACGGTTCGTCCCAAGGAGATCTGCAGCGGCCCGAAGCTCTCGTTGGCTGGGAGGATGTAGGCGATACGAGAGAAGCTCAGGACCACAGCGATGGCGTACAGACCCTCAGAGATCAGCTGAGGATCCGATGGAAGCCACTTGTCTCTCGCTGAAAATACAGGAAATTTAGGTTTAGTTGTTTCACATTTATTTTGTTTCAAGTAACAAAAATATGTGCATGTGGATGTTAAAAATTCATTACAATTAATAATGTTTTAATTCATAATATCATACAACTACCAATATTCATGTATAATGTAATGTTAAGTTTTTTTTATCCATTTAAGTGTGTTCTCTCAGAATCTCTTTGAAACTGAGCAGTGCTCAGATTCTCTCTCACCGTATGTGAAATATTTGATGTCCGGCGGCAGCGTGACCAGTGAGAGGTCTGAAACGTGGACCTTCTCATCCACATACTCCTGGGCTTTCATTGCCTGTAGGAAGGCGAAAAAGCGGGCGGTGAACGCGGCGATGAAGATGGAGAGCATGCCGAAATCCAAAACGTTCCATAGCTGCATGATATATTCCCTCGGCCCCTCTGTCCAGAGCTCCTTACACTCAGACCACATCATTCCTGCAGAAAACAGAGGCGTTCTGATGGTCAACACAGCAGTAGCTTATACCAGTGTTGTGTGCTATGTATTGTATATTTGTATATATGTATATTTCTGTGAGTTGAATGAACTGAACAAGACAAGTTTTGCAGAGTAGCTATCAGTTCTTGTGGTGACTTCAAACTCAAGCAATTCAAGGATCTACACTGTGCCAGAAAATACCCAAATATCCATCCTTCACTCTTTCTTTCTGATGGAAAACAGATTGATGGAATTGTGCTAGAAATGAACGTGTAAAACAATGGAAGGCATTTCTGATGTATTTGTGCAGATACAGTTTATGAAAAATATATGAAAATAGTTAGACGAATCTCACAAAATCATATCCATATCCAGGTCAGTTTCAGAAAAATTTCTTTTGCATAAGAAAATATTGAAATTTGATGGACAATTAAGCACATTTCTACCCCAAAATTCACATAACCATTCTGCATATAGGCATTTTATTATAGAGGTTTTTGTTTGTTTTTTCTTTGGCCCATGAAACTAATTTAATGTGTGAATTGTCATGATAAAATGTATTTAATTTTGTTTTGTAATCAAATTATACACATTTCTAATAAATAATTATACATTTGCATACTGATAAAATTAACTTTAGAATTTATTTACTAAAAACCTATCAGATGTTGCTTAATATTAAAAAAAAAACTATTTAAAATGTTTAATTTTATAACAAAAACACCATACTCAATTCTGAAAATATGCTTCATTTTCTTTGAACAACATAATTCTTTATTTCTTACATATTATTTTAAGAGGTAAAATTTAGACAAGGATTTGTAACATTTACCCAGTTGATCAGACAAGAAAATCATAGAGCTGACAAAACAGCACAACTGATTGTGGACTGAGCTCATATTCAGATATGGAGATATAAGAACATAAGAGGTGAGGAAGAGCTAGAGAGCGAGAGAGCGAGCGAGAATTAATCAGACAAATCAAAGAGCCTGAGGAGAACACAGTCTGACAGGAAAATTATGATGGGACCTCAGCGAATGCTGTTAAAATGATTAACTACATTGCATTATATTTTTAATTTGAAATCTAAGCTAGAAGAATGCCAAAGGAAACCCAAGTAATAAAAAAAACTTCACTCAATTCACTCTAACACTGAAAGCATACTGATATGGAGAGGTGATTTTCATCTCCAAAACTACCCGCCAAAAATCTAAATGCATTTCAGCAGAAGCCATACGAATGAGTGAGAACAGTGACAGGATGTTGTGTTGAAGGGGGAACGGTCAGGGGATCGGGTTTAGAGGGGTCATGTTGAGCCCTCAACCATCACCACAAAATAATGAACCTGCCCACATACACTTCCCCAATGTTACACTTGTATGAGCACTACAAATAACATTCTGAACACATTCTGAAAAAACTGTTTGAATGAACATTCTGAACATGCTATGAATAAATATTCTAAAAACACACTTTGAACGAGCATTCCACAGCATGACACCCTGTCAATAAATTATCTGAACACACATTCTGAATGCACACTTGAAATGAACATGCCTAACACTTAAAAAAAAAAAAAAAAGTAATTATCCAGGGTATCTTAGGGTAAACTAAATGCATAAATCAAAGAAATGCAGTTATCCATAAGCTTAACACACACCACATGACTCAAGGCTTGTGTGTGCTTGGTTTAAAAAAAAAAAAAAAAGTCACACTACTAATGGACTTCACGCATGGCCACTTCTGCAGTCAGTGCAGGTTTGCTCAGTTAACACAAGCACAATAAGGATGGCTTTTACTCTAACATTTCAAAGGTGTCGTCGTCATTGACTGAGACTGTCACTCTGTTACTATCCAAGTGGAAGCCAAGCAACACGTTTGGATTTTTGCACCATGCAAGCAAACACTCACATGGTATCATGAATTATTAAGAGACACTGCAGCAACAGCACATTATATTTGGTGACACTGACTAAGTTAAACTCAGTTTCAATCCTAGATTAAATATAAGAGATCCAAACATCACATGGCACGCAACATGTATCAGTTTCCCCTCATCTAATGCGTTATCCCAGCATCTTGTCCAGAAAATGGATGAAATAGCTAAAAATTCTCTTACATCAAATGTAATGAGGTGCACTCAGCGTGGGTGAACTCTCTGAACCACAAATGAAATAGGAAAAATGTTCTAAACCCAAACCAATCTGCGGTTCGCCCTCTCAATGATGCATTGCCTGTGTAAAGCCTTGCATTAAATCCTTTCACAATGCGACAGTGATGAATGAACATGCCTTGTTTTAAATGAGTCTAAAATAATATGCTGAACAGCATTTGTTTGCTTGTTTTGTGTTTCTTAAAAGTGAGTGTGGAACCTTGAAACGCCCTCAAAGATAAGCTCAGGTAACAGGGTTTCAAAAAAGAACTAAACTAACTAACTCTGATAATAAGAATTTCTTGAGCAGCAAATCAACATATTAGAATGTTTTCTGAAGGATCATGTAACACTGAAGACTGGAGTAATGATGCTGAAGGCAAGGCAAGTTTATTTATATAGCACATTTCATACACAGTGGTAATTCAAAGTGCTTTACATAAAAGAAAGTGACAGTCATTAAAAACAATAAAAACAAGGAATTTTAAAATTATAAAGAAATTGATTTAAAATGAATTTAAAACAGTTATGAATAGATAATGATTACATAGAATACAGTGCAGTCAGTTCAGACATAGCACAGTGCTCATTCAAGAAATGCACAGCTAAATAGAGGAGTTTTGATTTAAATGTGGCTAATGTTTTAGCACATCTGATCTCTTCTGGAAGCTGGTTCAAACTGTGGGCAGCATAATAGCTAAAAGCGGACTCCCCTTGTTTTGTGTGAACCCTTGGTGTTTCTAACTGACTTGATCCTAATGATCTGAGTGGTCTGTCAGGTTTATATTCAATGAGCATATCTGCAATGTATTTAAGTCCTAGGCCATTGAGTGACTTAAAGAGTAAAAGTACTTTAAAATCAATCCTAAATGTAACAGGAAGCCAGTGTAAGGACCTGAGGACTGGTGTGATATGCTCATTTTCTGGTTCTAGTCAGAATCCTGGCAGCAGTGTTCTGGATGAGCTGCAGCTGTCTAATGGTCTTCTTGGGAAGGCCGGTGAGGAGACCATTACAATAATCCACCTTGAAAATTCAGCTTTGCCTCATGTATTAAAATAGAAAACGGTTACCTTAAAAAGTAATATTGCACAATTTTACTGTGTTTTTGATCAAACAGACAGGGCTTCGGCGAGCATAAGAGACTTAAAAAAAAAAAAAAAAAAATCTGACCAACCCCAAAAGTCTAAGGATGCCAGTAACAGTGACAAAAGGAATCTTAAACAGATAAATGTACACTAAATATACCTGCAATACCTAAAAATATAAACATTTAACTACAAAAAAAAGATGTAAAAAGCCATGCGTGGACAAAAATGACGCTTGAAAAATTTACAAAAGAAAACAGTTACAAACGTCACTACTTTCAGAAAGTTACGTTTACACTTTATTATAAGGTGCCCTTGTTACAGTGTAACTATACATTTAAGTACTGAGTAATATTAATTCACTACATGTACTCATTATATGGTTAGGCTTAGGGTTACTTGCATGTAATTATGCATAATCAATAGTAATTATAAGAGTACGTACATGTAACAAGAACACCTTAAAATAAAAGTGTTTCCAAAGTTACTACCCAGCACTAATCTGGAAGGAAACGAGCGTTTAAGAAAACACATTATTATCAGTCACTTCAGAGAACATTGGCTCTAACCTACTCAAACTCTATCGGTCTCATCAGGTCGAAACCATTGAAAGGTTCATTTATCATCCTGCTTTAGACCTGAAGTGAGGAACTCCATTTCTGACAGTGCAGGAAATAAATATTTTAGCCTCTTGAATAAATGGCCCGTACTACTAAAACTGACAATTTTATATATGAAAGAACAACCACAAATGAGATCTCTTCAATCTCTCAATTGCTTCTCCTAGACAGTAATGGGATTAAATTGTAATCGAATATCTTGCAGATCTCTTTTGGTTTAAAATGTTAGTTGTACAAAGGAATCATGTACAGCTGAAATCATTTAAATGAAATGAATCTTGATGACAAATGTTGGTGCATTACCTGCTACCCAGACCATGATCAGTATTTCTGTCCAGGTGAATTGTGTGGTCTTGACTCTGAAGATCTGGAGCGGGTGGTCAGTGACAGTGACGTTGGGAAGGGTGGTGATGCCTTCAAACCGATCGGACGCATTGAACACCAGCAGACACAGGAAGATGATAAAGGAGGCCGCATGAGCAACAAACTTCATAAAAGGACTGCGTAGTATTTTACCAAGCTGAGAAAACATGGAAAAGATAGTGTAAAAAACAGTGTATAATTTACTTTTAAACAATTTTCACTCAGCAATTGCTCGTGAATTTCACAAATAATTACAAGGAAATGGCACGTAACACTGAATTAAATTTGAAATAGAAAGACTAAAATTGTAATGATGGGTCTGAGGCACGGGGATCCATTTGCAGCTTTATTAATAAGACCGGGTCAAACAGGCAGGGATCATTCAACAGCGTCAGGGGTGTCAGAGATCAGAGATCAAAATCCATAAACGAAAACCAGGCTAGAGTCGAGGCAGGCGGCAGACAGGGGAAGTAAACAACAGTTCAGAGATCGGGTCACAAATGCAGGTAGCAGAGAATCACAGAGTCAGGTAACAGTCCAAGGTCGAAAACGGGAGATCAATAAACATAAAAATCCAATTTTTATTCATTCTTATTTCAGTTTTATTTAGTACATCAAGTTAAACTAAATTAATATGAAAATATTTCCTTGGCAACTATAGCTGAAATATTTTTTTATTTTGTATTTTATTTATGTTAATGTTTATTTTATTTCAAGTTACAGAAATGTTTTTAATGGTTTTGTGAAAAATTAATTGGACAGGAGATGAGAAAAATAAAGAGAGACTATAGCAGCATTCAAAAGTAGCTTGTGTATTCTGACACAATAAGACATTTTGTAATTTATAAATAGCAGATGTGTCACCTAACTGCCAGGGTTATTATAGTTAACTAAAACTAAAACCATAAAAAAAAAAAAAAAAACGTATAGGAAATAAGGAAATAGGAGATTTTATAGTTTAGATTCAATAGTTTGCCAAGAAAATATTTATCTTTTTCATTTAGTTTAACCTGATGTATTAAAATAAATAAAAAATTATGTTTATTTCAAGTAACATTTATGTTGCTATTTTATTTTATGTTTGCTATTTTATTTTTTATTTTATGTTTTTATTTATAATTTTTGTTTAGGTTAACTATAATAACCCTCACAGCAACAAAAGTGACTTCACAAAGTTTACACCTGCAGAGAAAATACTCCTACATAGACTATACCAATAAATAACAAGTAGGTGTGTCTAAAATTATATTGCAGGACCAAGGCATGTTTTTGACAGGTTTTAAATGTGTCTTACTTTGCTGCACGGGGCGAACCAATACCCCACAGCTAGTAGAGGGAGTCCCAGCGCCACCACCAAAACCACCAGACACTTCACTGCAGTGTTTTGCTCCCGAAGACCAGACAGATTTTCATACCAGATCGTCAGCAACTGCTGCTGACAGTTCGGATGAGCCACAAACTGCAGAAACAGAGACATATTCATTATTTAACTCATCTGTGGTCAGGAAATATTATGGTAGCACCTTACTTGAAGCCTTTATGTATATTGCATATTTATTTATAAATGTACATTGTAAAGCATTATATCTTTGCATAAATCTATGTAGATTCCTTGTTACATCTGAAATTAGTTGTTTGTGTTTTAAAGCATTATACTTTCTAAAGGTGTAGCAATTAATAGATAAGTATTATAATGTCCTATATTTGTTTATACTTATTTATGAGCTCATTCATTGTGTATAAATGCTTCAAATAAAGTGTTATTCAGGCCCCATTAAACTGATCAAGTGACAGTAAAGACATAACGATAAATACAATGTTACAAAAAAAATATCCATTTAAAATAAATGCTTTTCTTTAGAATTTTCTATTCATAAAAGTATCCTGAAAAATTATAATAGTTTCCACAAAAATATGAAAGAGCTCAACTGTTTTCAACATTGATAATCATAAGAAATGTCTCTTGAGCAGCAAATCAGCATATTAGGATGATTTCTGAAGGATCTTGTGACACTGAAGATTCAGCTTTGATCACAGTAATAAATGACATTTTAATTCATATGAAAATGGTTATTTTGAATTACAAAAATATTATTTTTGATTAAATAAATGCAGCCTTGGTGAGCATAAGGGTTTTTTCCCTCTACACTTGCAGAAAAAAAAGGTACAAAAGCGGTCACTATGGCAGCACTTTTTCAATAGTAGTTATTAATATGTACCTATAAGTTACCAAAATTGACTCTTTAAGTACAAATGTGTACCTTTTGAATTGATGAAAACTAGTTAAAAATCGCTGTTTAACACTATAAATAATGTCTGGTATGACTTTGTTTAAATATATAACTTTGCGTGCGAGGATGGCATCTTGCAAAGTTTGCTCAAGACGTCTCCATAGCAACAAACCACAGCGCACACATAACTCATATGGGCTGAATGGTGCAGAAACGGGTTCTGCTCATTATTATGTTATGTGGAATCATTGACAAATGAACTGGACAGGAAGGACAATAAAGAGAGACTGTGAAAGCAGTTCAGCGGTCCAGTCCTGCTCTCAATAATTCAGCAGATCCTTCACCACTGATGACCATTCAAAAGTAGCTGTGCATATATAATTTTATTCGGCCAAATAAAAAAAATACATATAACTTCAAATCAAATGGTCTTAGATGATTAACAAAATCCAAGACCATTTGATTTGAAATTATATCAAATTATTATTTTTTTTTTAATTATTATTTTTAAGAAAACATTTTTCATTTGAATCACTGTTCAACTAAACACTTTAGTTGATTTTTGCAATAATAATAATAATAAAACTTATTATTTTATTTCAGCTAGCTAATTGCCAAGAAAACATTTCTTATTATTTTTCTAATTACTTTAACTAGATGTACTAAAACTTAAGTAAAAATTTATAAAAACTATAGACATGTAAAAAAAAAAACTTTAAAAAAACAACAACAACAACTAAATTATGAAAACTTTGACAAATTTAAATTGAAAATACTAAAATAAAAAAATATTCAGAATTTGTATATAAACTATAATGTTATAACACTACTTATTATTATTGTAAATGTTTTGGAGGCTCTTAAATAATTATTTTCAACTTTCTTTTACATAAGTCACATTATATCAGTAAATGACATCTTGCTGAAGCAATTACTTTTTTTTTTGTAAAACGTTAACACTTGATAATTTTGCTCGTTCAGGTTTGCTGACATGGGAATATCTTTGAAGAGAGAATTGAAGGCAGTAAAACAGCTGAAATGGCTCTGATTTGTTAAAGAAACTTTTTACCTGTAAGAGTGTTAATGAGAAGTTCCTCTCCATTCCACACCGGTGTCAGAATATTCAACACGTGTCCAACTCTCTCTCACACACACACACACACACACACACACACACACACACACACACACACACACACACACACACACACACACACACACACACACACACACACACACACACTCACACACACACACACACACACACACACACCACCTCCCGTGTGCCTGTCGTTCTCTATTAAGGTAGTAGGTTAATCAATTTGAGTCCTGAGAGAATAACAGGTGTTAATTTCACGCCTGTCCTATAAACCCCTTCCTGCCATAAATTACGAGGCTCAGAATAAATTACTTGAAAATACATCCACATAATTATATGAAAGAATGTGAACTGATGATGAGAGAACAGCTATGAATAACAAACCACAATTAGATTACTGAGAAGAGAGAATGAAATATCTTAGAACAGGGACAACCAGTTTTAGTGCTTTTGATTTCATTTAACCCATATTTATCATATTTAATATACTATGTTCAAGTATTATCTGTACACTTACAAAACTGTAACACTACAATGTATATATATAGTACAACATATAATATTCAAATTAGATGAATATAGATCATATAGAAAGTTCATATTAATAAATTATCAATAAATTATTTAAATGTTATTATTATATCATATTATAATATGAATATATTATATTATATAGAAATTGTATATAGGAAACAATATTAAATAGCATATTAAACATAATACATATTATAATTAATATTATGTTAATAAAAGCATATATTAATATAATATAATAATAATATATAAAATATTATAATATAATATGACTGCATTTTTTATATTATAATATAATTTCAGAATGTTATATTAGGATATAAAAAACTTGAAGAATCCATGAACATGTCAGCTTATTATTTAACTATACAATAATTTGTTCTAGCAGGTGTATTGCTTCCTATCCAATCAGACAGCGGCACTCTAAATAGTTTAAATCCCCAGAGAAGCATCAAAGATGATTGTAATTCACTAAACTGTGCCTGTTGTCCCCATGATCATCATAAGTGCAGTTTCTGCAGCCTGGGGCGGCCCTTTCACTCCTGTCATCAGTAGTGAGCTGCCCTAGAGCCACAGCGAACACCATCTGATCCTCTGCAACCGGTCTGCAGGGACAAACCTGCTCATTACAACACAACTATCAGCATCAAACACATCTCCGTCACTCTGCTTCAGAGAAAACTGATGCTCACTAAAGTCTGAATGTCTGAGTTTGGACTGCCCTGCCACAGCTGCACGACACATTCAAGAAGATTTATGAAAGTAAGAAGGAATAATAAATCTAATAGGTGAATGAATATTAAACTCACAGCAGTACTTACAGGAGGGATCACTCCTAACTAGACTTCAACCATCCAAAACACCCTAGTAACCATACTTATATGAATCAAATATGAAATCTAAATATATTTAATATTTGTAAATAGTATTATAACAAATATTTGAATAGAGATAAATTAGACACTTTTAATTAGCAGCTATCTTGCAACCAAACATGACACACCAGCAACCACCTTACAATACCCTAGCAACCACCCAAACAACCCTAACAACCAACCAAAACACTCTAGCAACCATATTTAAACTTAAGAATATTTGTAAAAATATTATTAAATATAATATTCAAATGCATATATATGTAATTTTCAAACATTATGTAAAAAATAAACAATTCAAATAATAAATAAATTAAATAATATTGTTTTTAATATTTATTTTTTATTAAAATAAAAATATAAAATATGTCTAATGAAATAATACATTTTAATTAATATTTTTGTAAAAATCTAGTTTCTGAAATTTTCACTCCTATTTTCAGGCCTTGTTTGTAGAACAAATCTTGAACTAAATATCTTTTATTATCTTAAAAAAAATTTTATCTTAAAAATATCTATATTAAAGGTAATATTCAAACAAACTAAATATGAAATATATTTATTAAATTAAAATATATATTTACGATATGTTTTAATATAAATTAAAATATTACATACAATTATTAGTATTTAATTAATATTTATGTAAAACTCTAAATACATTTTCACTCCTATTACTTTAAACATTTTATCAGCCCAGTTGGTTTAACTGCTGCTGCTGTTTCCTGAATAATGTCACAGCAAGGTTATGTAGCATGGTTTTGATTTTGGTAGATGGTCTGAGATTATTCACTGTCTCCTGGTGTGCGTGAGATCCATTGGTTTTGTTTAGAGCATCCGTTGGGGTTTGGTGTTTCTGCTGATAAGTAAATGCTACTTGGAGGGAATCCAAATGGCGGTGACAGACCCTTGAAAAGGTTCCTGAGGTGTTGTCTTCGTCTCAGGTTGCACTCACACAAAAATGGCACCTTGCTCAACAGCCTGGCAAAGCTCCAATCTGATCAGGGTGCACAGGTTTAAATATTTCTGCTAGTGACTCAAACTAACTCACAATGCAATCACAACTCATTGCACCAGAGAGCACTGGCGGTGCTAGGGCGGGGCTTGACGGGGCTATAGCACCATCTTAAACTTGCTTAGCCTCGGCACATATCCATTGTATGACTTAATAGACCTGTTTAAAAAAAAATAAAACATTTTCAACGAGGAGTAAGCTAGCCTATTTTATTATCCTTACAGCGCATCATGCGGTGAGGCGCTATGAACAGTGGCGGCTCCAGGATTTTTTTGTTGGGGGGGGGGGGGGGGGGGGGGGGGGTTGGGGGGTGAGAGGGGTTGTTAACAGTTCAAAGGGGGTGCTAAAAATATAATTATATTGAGAGAAGGTAATGAACGGCTAAAGTTTATCTATCAGTTTTTTATACAGCAGCTTAAAAAAAGGCATATTCAATCTCCCTCGGACTGGGGCTCCATGCAAGATCTCGCCTCGTGAGTCTCAAAGATCCTGAGAAAGGTGAGGGATCAGCCTAGAACTACACGGGAAGACCTGGTCAATGACCTGAAGAGAGCTGGGACCACAGTCTCAACGGTTACCATTAGTAACACACTACACCGTCATGGATTAAAATCCTGCAGCGCACGCAACGTCCCCATGCTCAAGCCAGCACATATCCAGGCCCGTCTGAAGTTTGCAAAAGTCCATCTGGATGATCCAGAGGAGGCATGGGAGAAGGTCATTTGGTCAGATGAGACCAAAATATAACTTTTTGGTATAAACTCCACTCGCCGTGTTTTGAGCAAGAAGGATGAGTACAATCCCAAGAACACCATCCCAACCATGAAGCATGGGGGTGGAAACATCGTGCTTTTCTGCAAAGGGGACAGGACGACTGCACCGTATTAAGGGGAGGATGGATGGGGCCATGTATCGTGATATTTTGGGCAACAACCTCCTTCCCTCAGTAAGAGCATTGAAGATGGGTCGTGGCTGGGTCTTCCAGCATGACAATGACCCCAAGCACACAGCAAGGGCAACTAAGGAGTGGCTCCGTAAGAAGCATTTCAAGGTCCTGGAGTGGCCTAGCCAGTCTCCAGACCTGAACCCAATAGAAAATCTATGGAGGGTGTTGCCCAGCGACAGCCCCAAAACCTGAAAGATCTGGAGAAGACCTGTATGCAGGTGCGTGTCTACGTGGTACCCCAGGTGCCCCCCCTACCAGATGTCTTGCGATAGGCTTGTTTTTAGTTTCTAACTGCATCTGGCGTATCTTGGCATGTGTAGGCAGCTGCCTAGGGCCGCTTTCTTCTCTTCTTTATTAATTTTAGGCATTTTAGCGTGATCTAAATGACAAATGTTGAGAGCGCATAATGTTACACAATCATGTAATGCGCGAGCACGAATCTCTCCACTCGCAAGCGGATTTCCTTCACTTGCACAAAACTGGACGTGTGCTTTTAAATCTACATTGTTCTCTTATGAATTGGCTCGGGTCTCACTCAGATATTGTGTGTATGCTCAAACGTTATCCTCGCATCACTGAAGACCAGAAAAGCTTTTTTTTTCTAATTCAAGTGAAGAGTAGGCTTTTCTCACTAAATGGAAGCAAGCTGAATATAGTTAGCCTTCTCTAGTTATTAATTTTATTAATACTTATTTTAGTTAAGTGCCTAAATTGTAAATATGCATTTATTAAATTATTTTATGTAGTACATTTGTATTTTGTTGTTTTTGTATATAGTTATAGAAGCACATCAACCAGGCTCCAGAAATAATCACAAAGGCTGCTTCTGAAATAAGTGGGGGTGCTCTCTTAATGCACATTTTCACATATTTTGTCCCTTCTATTGCTATCAATATGCTGCTACTTCGAGAGCGAATCCCGCATAAATATGCAGATGTCATTCCCAAAACTTTGCAACGTGTGTGTGGGCAAAAAACAAAGTTCTACATTTTAAATGGATTGCTTAGAAAGCTCGCAAAGAGTGCTCATAACCAATAAAGCTGTCACTCTTTGTTCATCGCGATCTCAAGTTCTGTGAGGACCAATGAATCTCACACTGTGCAATTAATAGCCTATATAATATAGGCCTATTAACATCGTGTATCCAACCCCTCCCCCCGGCCACCCTCTTTTAAGGCAGTGCCCCAGACTGGCCCCCCCATTTAAAATGCTGGAGGAGTGGGCCAAAATCCCTGCTGCAGTGTGTGCAAACCTGGTCAAGAACTACAGGAAACATCTGACCTCTGTAATTGTAAACAAAGGTTTCTGTACCAAATATTAAGTTCTATTTTTCTATTGTATCAAGTTAATTATTTAATTGTAGGAAGTTAATTATTTAAAAATCATACAATGTGATTTTCTGGATTTTTTTTTTTTATATTCTGTCTTTCACAGTTGAGGTTTACTTACGATGAAAATTACAGATCTCTCCATTCTTTGTAAGTGGGAAAACTTGAAAAATCGGCAGTGTATCAAATACTTACTTGCCCCACTGTATATACCATTATCAGTACATGTTAAAGTAGATTTGTCTACTTTAGATAGTAGATTCGGCATAACTCTTGCGCACAGTTTGCGCATTGCTTGCTTGAGTTGCTTGACCCCTCCCCCATATCAGTTGTTTATAGGCCACATATTAGGCACTTTTTTTTAGGTTTTTAATGTAAATGTTTTGGAGGCTCTTAAATGTTTTAATGTTTATTTTTCAATGTTAATGAGAGTGACACTGTGCTGGGGCTAAGCAAGTTTCTGATGGGGCTATAGCCCTGTCAAGCCCCGCCCTAGCGCCGCCACTGGCTATGAAATTATAATTATAATAGGCCTAATAATAAGAAGAATGTAACAGGCCTACATTAATTGGAAATGCTAAATCCTCTTAATAGCCTATTGCCAAATTTTGATGCTTATCTCTGGCAATCATCGACACATGATACCATGCAAATCAGCACGGGGAGGTTATCACCCGCAATGTGTGCCCGTGTGGGAATAGTTTTATGAATTGTACAATTTTTTTGTTTGTTTTTATTGAATTGAAAATAGAAAAAATCCCAACTTTCTCTCTTTTCTATATTTGTTCATAAATTATACTACTTTGTAAGTGTCATAATTGGCAGCTGACATTAGTATATTATACTATACCACAGAGAAAAAAGTAAAATACACCTTTTTTTGAAGCTGCTGTATATAAAAAACTGATAGCTAAAGTTTAGGCGTTCATTACTTTCACTCAATTTAATTAGTTTTTTTTAGCACCCCCTCTGAACAGTTAAGCCTCCCCTTAGCACCCCCAACAAAAAAATCCACTGCCAGAGAGGCCCATTACATTCTTGAGGAACAGCTTCTGTCTCTATCATTTTGTCCAGTATATCGCTTCATTTCTGTCCTTATTTAGACAAAAAACTATTTTTCCACTACACAATCTCAGCAACAATTACTGTCTAGATTTTTCACATGCATATATATTACAGTATTTATTATGTCTTCAAAAATGTTTCTAAAACATTGACATGTCCAGTTTTCTTGTCGCGATTAGAACATTAAAGGTTACACAAATGTTTCTTAAAACAATCTACCAAAAAAAAAAAAAAAAAAAAAAAAAAAAATATATATATATATATATATATATATATATATATATATATATATATATATATATCGTTATTTGAACATTGTGTAAATACATAAGAAACGACAAATCTCAAGTTGACAGTTTAACAGATGAGCCCATGCCTCCGTTACTAATTCAATAATGTCACTTAAGAACTAGTAACGAAGGAACGTTGAGTTGCTCCATTGAAAACTTATTGGATTACTGTAAGAGTCAAGTATTATGAGAGAGAGATAGTGTCACAGTCAGTTGTTGGAGTGCCCAGCTTAGCCACCAGACAGCACTCTCTTATGCTGCCTTCCAGGTAACCCGTAACCTGTGTTTTTCCAACCTTCTACCCGTGAAAGTGTACTGGAACAGCAGTCAAACCCGTGACTTCCCACCCGTGAACTCGTACTAGATCGATGTACTCCCAGTTCCGTGCTCTGACGTCACATAGCCCGCGAAACAACAATGGCAGCCCCTACGGATGCATTTCCAAATATACAAATAACGTAAAATAAAAGGTGTAGTAGTGAGTGGGGCGGGGCCGAGAGCCGTGGGAGCGGAACGAGTCCGGTGGAGTGAATGATAATGAGCGACACCTGCGCCACTCAACGGTCTCGAGTCCCACGGAGGAGCTCCGGAAGGATAAAAGGAGGAGTGACGACAGTGGAAGACGAGAGAGGACCAGGCCTGGATTTTAGTTTGTGTTTTGTGTGCGGCAGTCGTCCGTGAGGGGCTGCCGCTGTACTTTTACGTTTGTTTATTTTGATTATTAAATTCTTGAATGTTTGCCGGTTCCCGCCTCCTTCTTCCCGACCTACGAACTGTGTTACAAAAGGTATAACAGCATCTCTTGCCTTATGTGATGTTTTTCCTCCTCCGTTTCCCTCAAATAAGCAGTTCAGCACCTTTGGCGATAGAAATTATTGTAAAGGAGCATAAGCCTCATACGGTCCGCCATGTTGGTTTGTTTACATCTAGCTACCACAATTCCTTGCGCTCAGACAGTTTGGCGTGACTTGCCTGGAACGCTACAAAGTCATGAGTCGTGGTTTGAAGTCGTGACTTACGGGCTCAAAAACCTGCCTGGAATGCAGCATTAGAGTCATTGTTTGTGTGTTCTGGACTGCGTTTCCCATAACCCTTTGCACTCATTATTGGTTCATTGCTGCCAGCTGTTTATCATTGACTCATTAGCCTCACAATATATACACTTTGTTAATTTTGTCTTTAGTTGCGTCAGTATTACTTTCTGTTCCTGTGTTGCTTTCTTTGTTCCTGCTTTGAATATCACACGCCTATCAGCCAATCAGATTTGATGACCAGAAAGAACTGTTTTGTGTATATACAGTATATATGTATGTGTATATATATATATAAGAGTTCATTTGCAAAAAGCAAAAGCCGATAAATGCCACCTTTAAAAAAAATGAACTGCCTACCATGTATTACTCTCCACATATAATGCAATCTGGACCCTAGAAACGTTTTGTCAAAAACGTTTTGCCTGTATTGTCCACTTTGAAGGCATGCTCCCTTGTTGTTTTTGAATAGAAGCCGATAAGTCCATTTTAGCGAATCAGCGCGCTGTATTCAGGTCACTTCGAAAAGACGCGCTAGCTAACTAAGGGGAGTTTTGTCAAAGCTGACAAAAAGTGATCGAGGATGGATGATTTCGACGACCTTGAGGAACCCCTGATATCTTCTTCGGGGAATAAAAGGAAAATAAAAGCCAAAACTTTTTCAGGGAACCTTGCAAAAGCAGCGCGTTACAGTGGTGAGGGGAAAAGCTCCCTGTATTGCATGTAATCACAACCATACAGTCTATGATCACAACAACAAAGCTTTACATTATCAGCTGAGGAGATTACAAAGATTAAAAATATATTTTTTTGTTTGATTAATATTACTTGAAATGCACAAAAAACAACAACATGATTTATGAAAAATAAAATGCATGTTTTCTATTTAGGGTTTTATAAACAAATATAATACATTTTGAAATATTAATCTTTTTGATTCACACTGTTGTTTTTATAACCCAGGACGGCAGAAAGAAAAAAAAAAAAGAGAATAAAAAGAGCCAAAATGTGCAAAGTGCAAAATGCTCATAGTTATTGCAAATAATCACAATCAGGCCCTTATGTAATAACTGCTACAGGCCTACTGCCTACCGCTTTGATTAAATTTAATTGTAGATGTGCTTGTGTGATTAGTCACCTAATATGTCTGTCATATTAGTCTCTTATTGAATAATTAGCTAGTTTCAGGCTGAATTCACAATATAAAATACAATTTCTGCCATTTAAAGATGTGGCAAAAACATTAAGAGTAATGTAGCAGTATATTCTTTTGAATTCAGCATCATGACCACTTGTTTTCTATTCTTATATAGAGATTCTTTTCTATTCTTTTCTATTCTAATAGTTAACCACTTGTTTTCTATTCTTCAAAACCTTTTAAGAATGTAATGACTGCAATACACTTGAACCAAACAATTATTTCTTGTTTGAAGTGACAATACAACCAGCCATTGCTGAAAAGTAAACCATCGCCCACTGCATGACTTTTAATCTAACAGGCTGCACTTCTCAGGCATGAAAAAACACTGAGCGGCCTTCGAATTAATCATCGTAATGCAGACGGTTGTTCTCTAAACTCATTTCCTAACACAACCCAGAGCCTCACACTCCACATCCTCCTGGGAGCGTTTAGGGCTCTTCAAATCTCATCTTTAAATTACACTTTATGTCAGGGTGGCTGCGTTAAGGCTGCACGGCGCTGGAGCTGTTAGCCTGATTAACGCTTCATCGGATTGCGTCCCTGACAGTGTGTTTGTGGTTTTGAGAAAAGCGGATGACGTGTGTGTCCGGTGATTAAACAAAACCAAGTCAGTACTGAGGATTATTTACACTTTCACAATAAAATACATGTGATTAATTGCAGCCCTCTTTATCTACTTCTTCTCTCTGCTTTTTGTCATTATTTTCTCAGTTAAAATCCAAGACATCCTTCACCCAAATATCTCAGACAATGTAAACCAAAGCAGTTTTAACAAACACCAATCCTCATCAATCCTGGTCAGTATGAGAAGTAAGCTGTGTTGTTGAAAGCATGAGATTCATCGATTTATGTGTCATTATATTTGCTTTGAGCGTTTTTCTATGCATCAGTTAACTTTGAATGCACATCCTGCAGCAAAATAAATACACCATTAATTATTCACGCCCATTTCTGTCTGAAAGCATATTGATAATCAGTATTGTTTTCTTGTTTTCCTGTAAAATAAATGATCTAAAACACACTTTTTTATGCACTGATGAACTTTGAATACTGCAGCAGAATACAAAAAGAACTAAAAATACTGGTCAAAAGTTTGGAATTTAGGACTTATATAATGTGAAATTTCAATACAATTTTAAACAATATATAATTTCTATTCAAAAAATGTTCTATTTGAATATATTTTTTATTTATTCCTGTGATGAAAAAGCTGAATTTTCAGCATTATTACTCCAGTCTTCAGTGACACATGATCCTTCAGAAATCATTCTAATATGCTGATTTGCCTCTAATTAATTATTCAATATTATTGGTACTTAATTATTAGTAATAGTCCTTATAGTTATGTCAAACACTTCTTGCTGCTTCATGTTTTTTGTGTAAATTATTTTTCAAGATTACTTGATGAATAGAAAGTTTAAAAGAACAGCATTTATTTGAAATAGTATATATTTACCATTAATTTGAAATTGTTTTGTAACATTATGTATGGCTTTACTATCACATTTAATCAATCTAATGGCTGAATAAAGTATTGATTTATTTTTTCCAATTGAAAATTCTAATAATATTTACTGTAGTTACTGTATTATTGATTAAGTAAATGCCTTGGTGAGTACTTTTTTTAAAAAAACATAAAAATATCTTAATTATTCCAAACTTTTGACTTGTAGTGTAGATACAATATAATTTGTATTTATTTTTTTTTAGTTGTAAAAAAACATCTAAACATCTTTAAAAGTGCAGTGTAATCTCTGTATTGGCATCATTGGATAGACACTTGCCTTCTTAACCTCATATTTAATGGCCAGTTTGACTCGGCTGAGCAGGGAGCGATGATGCTGGCCTTCCTCGAGTTCAGCGGAAATATCTCCGTTTAAGATGGCCTCCACCTCCTCCGTGTCCCTGCACAGATCCAAAACGCCAACCACAAAGTCTTTACACTGCATAGACAGCTTCCTGTAGTCATTCTGTAGAGAAGGCGAGAAAGAGCAGAGAAGGTTTGTTTAAACACTGAGCTCACAGTCCACAGGGGTCTTTCAGGTGAAAAGGTTGTCAAGCTTGAACAACCACTGCAACATCTGACTCAAGGGCATCAGCAGGAGATGGAGTATTTGTCAGAATCCATCAGACTCCAAACACAACACTACTCAGCCCTAATAGTTCTCTAGGAATGAATAAAATCTTCTGATGTAGTTTGTCTAGGAGATTCTGCCAAGATTTGCCAATTTTTCAAAGGGGAGTTTGTGATTGTAATGACTGTGATATTTATGGAAACACTGCAATTATCTTTGGTGTTGGCTAAAGCAACGTTCTGTTCTGTTCCTAGAAAACGCATTTGTCCTTGAACAGTAACTTAAGACTTTCAGGTCACTGACTGCTCTCCTGATTGATATCAAAACTTTATTGCCATTACTGAACAAACACTTTCAGGCAGTGAGCAGCAAAACATATTGTGACCCCAAAAATATTTGGACATTTAAAAATGTATTATGTCATTTTATTAGATAACAATCTATCAAATCAAGTATCTGGATCTACATGTGTCAAATGCTGCAGGATCTTTCCTCTTCATTAATTTCAATATTTTCATCACACTGAAGTATCAGTGTGTTCAACTAGTGGTTTGGTGATTTTTTTGTGGGTACACGTTCATGCAGATCACACATGCAGATTTTTTTTTACTCATCAGTTCATCCAAGGTGTAGATCAAATTGTTTCTTCATGGGAACAGATTTGGAGAAATTTAACATCTCATCACTTCTGAATTGAATGGGTGCCGTCAGAATGAGAGTCCAAACCACTGATTAAGACATCACAGTAATCCACAGGACTCCAGTCTATCAATTACTGTCTTGTTAAGTGAAAAGTTATGCGTGTATTGTATGTAACAAATCCATGGTCAAGATGTTTTTAACTTAAATTGAGTCCTCTATCCATAATATTACTTTCTCAGGAGAGAAATATGCACAGATAAGGCAGAGTATATAAGCTAAAACCAAAACATTTCTGAACAAATATTTTTGTGGATTTTGATATGAGAGGACAACAGGAGATGGGCTTTTTTCACTGGAGGAAGTGTCATTATGGATTATGGATTATGAACTGGCCATATTTTGGCCAGAGGTAACAGTTTGAAGTTAAAATGCCTTAAATGTACAATAAACAATTTTTCAAAAACACTGCTTGGAAGTTACTCAAACTGACACAACAACAAACATGTAGCCAATCAGCATTAGGGGGCATACGACGGTGGAAGACAGAAAATGCATCACAGCATAAAACAACAGAAAATGGTAAGATAAAGTCAACATGAAATGAAAACTCATCCTATTACCTCCATAACACTGGGCTCGATGTAAATGACTTACTTGTGCATATTATTTCACTCACACAAAAATGAAATTACAATCTCAGAAATTAATTTCCGTTTTAGCTAAAAACATAAAAAATCATCAAGGCTGTTCAAACAATGGTCACAATCAGTGTTTCAAGAGGGGAAGCTGTGAGATGCAACAACCAATTTTCACTATATAAATCAATTCCACCCTATATTTTTCTCTTTAAATAACCAGTGTTAGGTAAAATGGGTTGTGAATATAATTTCATGTTGACTTTAATGCAGTAATTAAAAAAGTTATTACACACTCAAAAGCTCATTTAGGAAAAATTATTCAAGAAAAGCATACCAACAGTTTTTACAAGCGAAAAATAAAAACAAAAAAGTTATGGAGTCTTAACTCTTAACTTTTTCCAATAGCAATGAACTGTGTTTTCCAGAACTCTAGAAGAAGATCCTGGTTATTGATTCACTTGACTTGAATAGCTGTTTCATGAGAGTTGCACTGTTTATGTGAATCATCCTGGGTGATTCTTTGACTGACTCTTTGACTTCTTCATGACTGAATTATTAAACCGTAGCACCATAAATCTTTTACCATGAGGAAAAGTCAATACTTCACTTGTAACCTCATGATGCCAAATGATTCTTTGCTTCATTTAAAAACATTATTGACAGTGAATAAGCATAATCAAACAGTGTGCTGTCCTCTACAGGGTTCACTTGATAGACATCAGGTAGACATCATATCAGTGTGATCTCCCAGCATGCACTGCTGCTGAGGTTCTGTTTAAAACATTACATGCTGTGTGCTTTATTATTCTCTGTGGGAGAATAATATACCTTCTCACACCACCAGGATGACAACAAACCTCTTATTAGCATGAGAAAAGCAATATTACCGACCATATGTTACATGAGAACCAGACACCAAACGTTATGACGGCTTTTATCACATGCATGATGGGTGTACAATAGTTGCGTGTGACAATGTGACATTCATTTGCTTAATAAGACAGAATGCAAAAGTATAGGCTACACCAAGAACAAAAGTAATATTTAGGTGAATCTCGCAGAAACATGTCCAGGTCATATTTCACTCTAAACATAAAAAAATATAAAACATTTTTATATAGAAAATGGAGTCTGATTTTAGGACCATTAACGTTTTTTATATAGATTTATGAATATCACAATGCAAAAAATGTTTATGTTTATACAACATTTCTTAATATTCTTTTTAATTTTGTTTGAAATATGACAGGTTTTGTGAGATTCACACATTTATGCATCATTACGTATATCATATCAGTGGTTTTTTGTGCACCAGTGAACTTTGAATGCATGAGTTCTGCAGCTTAATAAAATACAACAAATGATTCATTCTAAAAGAAAATCTCTTGTACTGGTACAGAGTTGAAGAGAGAGCTCAGTTTATCTGAATTGAATCTTTGGCTCTGCGCTATATTGAACATGTCTCACGGTTCTGCTGCTGCTGCAAGAACTGATAGCGATTCAGCGATTTGATTGTCCAGACAGACAAACAGACAGGCCAGCCTTGACATAAGAACTGAATCAGCAAGCATGACAATTAGTTACTGTTAGTCTGAGTTCGTGAAAATGATGTAGTCAAACATATTTACCAGAAAGACGCCATTGTGCAGCGATGTCTCTTTATTACGGTTCTTTTTATCCTGTTGACGGCAGCAGCACACAGACACACACACACGCAACAGAAGTTAAAATGTTGTTAAAATGGAGATAAATGTCAAGATAAGTGAGGCAAACATAAGATGAACTCTGATTCTGTGAAAGTCTGGGATGGAGAAGGAAATTTAAAGTTTGACATACAACAAAATTTAGATCGCAACAGGCCGCATTCACACTGCAGGTTCATTTCTAATCAGACAAAATAAAATGACTCAGTTCAGTGAGGGAGTCAGCTGTGTTCTCAGTAACAGCTTTGAATGATTCACTTATTGAATCTGATTTAAATCGCAAACATTTTGTGAATATTTTTACTGATTCATCAAAACCAACTCATAAGAGTCATTTGTTCACAAAGCAGATATCACTGTTCATGTTCGGTGCTGTGTCACTTAAAGATGTGATCAACTAATGCAACCTGATAAAATGATAAATTACACAAAATAATTATTTATAGCAGTGTGAATCTGAAGTGACTCCTGTATTATTTTTATAAGCAGTGCACTAATAAAAATGTATTTGCTCTTATATTTAAAAGTGGTTGTGACTCCCAAAACATTGCAGTGTGTACATGACCAAAAATTGTTTAAAGGAAAATAAGTCTTCTGTAGTATCAAAACATTCACAAACACGTTTAAATTAAAAAACATGGCACAAACATAAAAATACAATTACAGTTCAGTCTCACAAGAGAGTTCGAGATCAGTTTGTGAATCTTTTTTTACTGATTAAAACCAACTAATTTGTTCACAAATCGGACATCGCGGTTCACGCCGTGTTTGTTACCGTGTCACTTTAAAGATGTAATAAACTAGTGCAATCTGTTAAAATAAATGACAAAACTTGTCCAGTCTCAAAAGTGAGTTTGAGATCATTTTGTGAATCTTATTTGACTGATTCATCAAAACCACTTATAAGAGTTCATGAATTTGATATCACAGTTCCTGTATGTAGTCCTTGCCTATTATTTCTATATGCAGTGTAATAGCTAATTTAGTAGATTAAATCACTCATATTTAAAAGTGATTGTGACTTCCATAACTCTGAAGTGTGTACGCGGCCAATAAAGAAAAACGATTATGCAAATCAAATTAAAACATGCAAAACAAATAAAAAGTCATTAAAGCAAAAACAAAATGTTAATCCAGTCCCACAGTGGCCGCCATCCTACCTTAAACTCTTTTTCGATGTTGGCGAGTTTGGTGAGCTCATTGCTCAGCTCCAGCGCGGTCAGTACCGGGTCTTCACTGGACAGAGAGAGATACGCCGGACTGGCCAGTCCGCGGTACGCATTTATCCTGGAGCGCGAGTGACTGAACGAGTCCTTCCTTTGCTTTTCTGTGCAGTCGGCGCATTTGCAAAAGTAGTCATGTGGCCGCTCGATCCTGGCGCCCTTCATCAGCAGCATGTGCACGACCTCGTATTTCTGGCAGTGGGCGGCCAGGATGATAGGCGTGATATCGGGCGAGTAGCGCGTCCCGTCCTCGTCGTATGAGTAGAAGTCGTCGTCTTGCAGCTCGCAGGGGCTGCGGGTGAGTCGTTCGCCGCCCACAAAGGACGGATGTCCCAGCAGGGCCTCCACGATACGCACGTAACCTTTAGAAATCGCCAGCAGGAGCGCATCCCCAACACGGGCCAGGTTGTCTCGCCGTAGGAGCAGCTCGGTGACCTCCAGGTGTTCGTTTCCGACGGCTAGCTGTAGCCCGTTATGTCCCATGTAATCCATGCAGTTCACGTTGAGCGTGGGTGATTCTTCCAGCATCTTCCGGACCACCGGGATGTTACCGTACTCCGCCGCATCCAGAAAGCGCTCTTCCTCTGCCGTGAGGATGCTGCCACGGGCGTTGAACATGAACGCCGGTCCGCGAATCGCCTGTCGTCGGCCCTTTTCTCGCTGTAGGGTCATCCTGCGATGGGGGAAACTATCCGAAGATTTCCTGCAATTTAAAAAGAAGTAGGCTATTTTTATGTTGTAAACATTAGTTAAGCTCATCCAAGTGGAAGTGACTTTCTCTGCACTTGGCTGCTTGATTATATATCACGCCTTTGACAAACAGCCAACAAGTTGACTTCCTCACTGAGAGCTGACTAGTGGTGTATCAGCAGGGACATGATCCCACCGGGATGGAAAGCAGAAGGGGATTCGGGCAGGATGGTCCTGCTGAAGGTGAGATCGCCCTCTGGCTTTTAATAGCTTTTTAATGAAACTCAACAGATGCCACAATCAGACAACAGGTGAGTGTATTGGAGTGATGTCTGTGCTCAAATCGAGCTGACTGATGTTTAGCGAGCACTTGAGGTGAAGAGAACATACAATAGCAACAGTCAGTGAGCTTGAATAGAGTTCATTTCCCTCATTTGGATGGGTAATACTTTTAATCATTTTGATAATATTGGGCCTTGTAGCTAGTTTACAAACTCCTGACATCTTCAGACATCATGGGATTGGCACTCATTCAAAAGATCCTTATATGAAAGTTTCCTCTATATATTCCTCTCTATACACTCTGCAATACAAAGTAGCATATACAAAACATCAAAACATTTTGGGGAATTGGTTGAGAATTTGGCACTGGAACTTTGTCCTAATTGGAAAACTTATTCTGAGAGGATTTTCACATGTTCTGACCAATGATTTTCCTGATTTTCCATGACTTTTTCACACTCATTCGTGATTACTGATATACAGTATATTTTTTTTAAATAATAATTTTATTGAGACTGCACTCACAGAAAGCAATTTTTGGTCAAATACTTGAGAGCTAAGCATTGCTGAAAAATGTTAATATATTTAACACATTCAAGATTTTATACAGAAATATGAATTTAAAAAGGATAGTTTACACATATTAGGACATTTTACACATTTATCTTATCAATAAATATCTTGATTTGTGTTCCAAAGATGAACTAAGATCTTACAGGTTTGGAACGACATGAGGGTGAGTAATTAATCAAAGAATTTTCCTTTTTGGGTGAACTAACCCTTTTATTAAAATCCACCAACACTGTTTACTGAGCCATATTCATGCTGTATTAAATTAAACAAACCTTTGACTGACACCGTACACCCCAACAGACTTATCTGATTTAATACAATATAATCCTTAATGAAAAACACAGTGTCAGCAAAAGTCATAAACATGAAAATAGAATCAGAAATGAAAACTCATGGGCAAATTAAATTGTATTATTATGTACTCTTATAAAACTCATTCAAGACATCAAAGGACTTCAGCACAAACCTTATTTACTACATGCATTACCTGGTGATTAAGTAGGGTGTGAGTAAATTAACACAGAATGAGTTTTTTTAATTTAAAGGCTGAATTTATAGTCTGATGCAAGATGGACCCGGTCTCTACTGTAGGATTTACTTGAGTGGGGAAATTCATTTCACACCGCTCAGGTCCCTGGAGCTTCAGACACCCACGTCACCAGAGGCCAAAAAGGAGGGGAAGCATTCAACTCGAAACTCTCCATGCAGACACTTCTACCATGCCAATTCAATAAACGCAAAGAGCTCGTCCTCCACTTAGACCCCTCGATTAGCAAACACAGAACATGACTTGAATCTTGAAGGTATGAAATAATAAGTTTAAACTTGCTACTGCATATGTAGTAACCAAAAATGTGAGCTTTTACGAGATTTTACAGGATTTATAAGATTTACTTTACATTTTATTGATTTGGCAGATGCTTTTATCCTCAATTATCCTCAACATATATATTTCACCAGTATTCCATGAGATTCAAACTCACTTGATTTTTTTTTTTTTTACGAGTTCCACTAACTTGCGCCAGCACAAACCGTCTTTTGGCATTAAAAGGCTACTGTCAGGATTTACTAAAGACGCGCAGTGAACAATTAGTACTGAAAAGGCATTGTCCATGCCTTTTCAGTACTAATTCTTCACTGCGCGTCTTTAGTAAATCCTGACAGTAGCCTTTTAATGCCAAAAGATGGTTATTTTGTGCCTGACCTTATTGAATCCTCGTTTGTGCTTCTAATTTGTGACTGGCATTTTGTTTTGTTCTCTCCCCCATGCTTTCGCATTTGTGATTAATCACCGGCGAATGGGCGACATACATCCTACGTCATTTGCCGGAACGGCTTCCATGTACAAAAGTTAGCGGAAGTGACAGAAAAGTGTTTATAATGTTTTAAATATGGATATGTTTTCTTACAAAAATACATCAGTTCGCTACTGGAGGTCTCCCCAAAGGCCCTTAGTTTTGTAAAGAAATTCATATTGTTAACAAAACAAATTTCAGCATTAATATAATAAAGTTTTTTTTAAAACATAATCCAGCTACCAATTTTTGGGTTCCAAGGACATTCTGAGAATGTTAGTTTATGATTCCTTGAATGTTCCCAGAACATGCACTTTTTAAGGTTTGTATTTGGTTGGCCAGATATTTATGAAATTAGTTATTTCTTTATGGAGGGTTTACAGAACTTCAGGGAAATGTTCGGTGTTCTCAAAAATTCTCAAATAAAGTGTCAGTTGAAATGGTCAAATATAATGCTTGATATATCATTCTCTATATACTATACTTATATTATATAGAATGAACTGTATCGCGGATTTTCGTTCAATCACAGCTATTAATTTCAAAGCAGAGCTCATACGAATGTTTAGCTATTCTTTATGATAATGCGAGTGTAAAAAGTTAGCCGTGGTAAAAAAAATTAATTTGACCAAAGTGATCAGAAATTCCTTGTTGAGTCAAAACACATTCAGAGAAAATATGGATGCGGAAGCAGAAAATGTGAGCTGAAGCTATTTCTATTCCTCTCATTAAAACACCCTCTCCATTATCGTGAAAAATGGATCGCTTGGCATAAATTATGCAGATCCTTGTTAATCAGGTGCAAAAGTGGATTCAAACATGCTTAAAATGTTAAAACGTGCTTGTGACGTGCACATGTTCATCATTGCACAGCAATGCTTCCTATAGACATGCATAAACAAGAGAGAGGAAGACTATCTGTCATTATGCTGGGCACTGCTCTATTTATTCAGAAAGAACATGCTGTCTTTGAAACGTAAACAGCTGTGGGTATTTCAGAGTCTGGACAGCATGTGCACAGCACATCCACCACTAATGAGATGCATCAGTCACACAAATGGACATTTTGACTCAGTGATGTATTGGAAGACCATTTCCAGTTCTGAATTAATTATCATGTATATTCTGAAAAGCAAATGTCAGCATTGAGGTTATAAATCAAGATGTGAATTCACAGGCATCGTACTTCACTAGTGGCTGCATTTTTCTATATTTTCACCCATGTACTTAATTTGCAACATTTGTGCTACAGACATGAACAGTACCTTAAACCATGTGTTATACCTTTGTTATTGATCAGACTGTGATTTTTGCCTGATGCATGAACAAATATGTGAAAAAATCCCAATATAACTTATTTTAATAACTAAAAATTATACAAATAATATATGTATAACTTACATCCATAGCTTGTGTTCAACTTGATGTATAACCCAAATTTAGGAAATGTTGGGACGTTTTTTAAACTTGAACAAAATGAAAACTAAAAGAATTTCAAATCACATGAGCCAATATTTTATTCACAATAGAACATAGATAACATAACGACTATTTAAATAGAGAAATGTTTCAATTTTATGCACAAAATGAGCTAATTTCAAATTTTATGCCTGCTACAGGTCTCAAAATAGTTGGGACGGAGGCATGTTTGGTTTAGCATCTCCTCTTCTTTTCAAAACAGTTTGAAGATGTCTGGGCATCGAAGTTATGAGTTTCCGGAGTTTTGGTGTTGGAATTTGGTCCCATTCTTGTCTGATATAGGTTTCCAGCTGCTGAAGAGTTTGTGGTCATCTTTGACGTATTTTTCGTTTAATGATGCACTAAATGATCTCTATAGGTGAAAGATCTGGACTCCAGGCAGGCCAATTCAGCTCCCGGACTCTTCTACTATGAAGCCATGCTGTCGTAATAGCTACAGTATGTGGTTTTACATTGTCCTGCTGAAATACACAAGGCCTTCCCTGAAATAGACGTCATCTGGAGGGGAGCATATGTTGCACTAAAACCTTTATATACCTTTCAGCATTCATAGTGCCTTCCAAAACATGTAAGCTGCCCATACCTTTTTGCTGCAGAACTGGAAATGATGCACATTGGAAATATTGTTACCTGGATCTTCCTTTGTTTTATTACACATTAGGGTACAATGGGGCGAAAGGCACACAATATAGCAAACAAAATGTGCTATTTACTGCGCCTAAAATGTATAATTGCAGAAAATATATATACGTTTGTATTGAACATTAATGGAGCAACAGATTTTGTGTGAAAATAAATCATTTCAAGTTGTTTATTTTGTGTAAAAATGTTATAAATGTATGAGGTGGCAGGGGGGAGGGGGCTTTTACCCCACACATGGGGTTAAAGGCACATGATATTGATACAAAAACTTCAGCCAATACATACATATATATATATATATATATATATATATATATATGTCAAGTTAATAAAACAATCACAAAGTTTGTACTATTTTCTGCTTATTTTGAAAAATTCAATAAATATACTGTCATTAAAATATGTTAATACGAAATATATATTTTAAAATACAGAAACAAAATTATTGTAATAAGTAAAGATTCTGAAAGCACTGAAGGGGATCCAATAATAATTTAATATATATTTACAGTAGTAACAACAAATTATATTTGATTATATGATATGATTAATAACATGTTTTTAAATATGATGGTTTCATTCTAAACATGGTGATTCTCTCTAATATGGACACCCAAAGTAACAATATTTACCATCTGAATCTAACCATGTCTTGTCAACAAATGGAAATGTCAGCCATTAATTAATTATCATGTTAATTACTGTGCCTTTTAGCCCGAACAGCAGGGCGCTTTTTACCCCAAAATCATACTTTTACAGATTCTTTCGTTATTTAAAAACTGTTGCTTTAATTATCTTAAGCAAAACTGAAAATTGTTAAGAAGATCTTTGTCTCAAAATATATGCATTCATTTTAGCGATTCTAATTTGCTACTTAAATCGACAACATTTTAAAAAACATAAAATATTAGATCAAGTAAGCACAGAATCAACTTTGCGCTGCTGCGCGCGATCGCGTCAAGGATCAGACAAATATACACCTGCATACTGAAAAGCGAATGTTTTGGAAGTCGTACGCCACGTTTTTGTGCCATCTAGTGGTTTAGATAAAAATAATATCAAAGGCGCTACATATATATATATATATATATACATATATATATATATATATATATATATAGGCTATATATATATATATATATATATATATATATAATTCGTACACAATAAAGACTTGATGCCTATTTTACTTTGATATTTTGAAAGGCTTTCTCTGACAGACATTAGCTCACTTATGGAGACAAATGCAGTAAACCAACACGCATGCATTAATCTTCAGTGTGGAAATTACCTTCCACTAGGTGTTGATTCGAGGTTCATATCATAGCTTATATTAGAAAAAAATCATTTCAGTCTAGCATTTCAGTGTCATTTTTTTTTTTTTTTTTTGCATCAAGTTATAAATGACAGATGTTTGCAGAGACAGGCTCAACAGGACTGTTTCAACCGGAATTTTTTTTTTTTTAATGTATTTTAATAAAAAAAGAAAGAAAGAAAGAGAAGAGATGACTATGAAACGTGATATTTTAAGCTTAAAGAAATGTACAGAAATATTATGTATTATACTTTTCATATAAATAAAATGATTTATTTTTCCCTTTTTCGCGTTATGTTTCATTTCACTACTTTATCACTGAAATCCAAGACATTAGTGTGAGTTTGTAGAGTACAAGTATGAACACTCACCGGTAATATCCCGACGAATCCCTGACCGTCTTGACGGATTTCAGGTGATGTGCGTCCACACCGCCGTTCTCCTCTTTCCAGCACTGCTCATCTTCATCCTCAGAAAACGACGCTCTTTTCTGGTATTTGGATCCTCTGCCTTTCATGGACATCCAGACAGCGACTGTGAGAGCTGCTCCGGGACTCCAGCGCTGCTCACTGCAGGTGATGCTCCGACTCCAGCATCTGGATCAGCGTGTGTGTGTGTGCGTGTACACACTATGGGGTGTGCTATAGTGAGAAAAAAGAGAAGAAGATATCTCGATATTTTCTGGGATTTTTCGACAACGATAATTAGACATTAGATATTTTGCTGAGTGTGTTATTGTGCTGATATCTGACTCCCGTGGACAGCTGCAGTTTTTGATATCCTTCATATTCTGTGTGGTCAGTTCACATCAGTGATAGAAATTAATCTTTTCATATAAGTTTAAATTGATTTTGACCTTTTATGGGTAATTTTACCTTTAATAAAGCCATTTTTTTCTAAAAGTGTGCATCTTTTGTGTCAAATTGTTACATTTAATCAGTCAATTAGAATAATAAGACATTTAGGCTGTTACCAAACAAATGAAACCAGTATCATAAAAATTAATCTTTGCAGAAGTTGCATCTGAAGTGGCATTTAGATGCATTTATACACTGTTTAATGCAGCTCAGAGGGACATGGGGTGCTTTAATATGCAGTTGTATAATGTTTTGATATTTTAAACATAAAACATTGAATACTGATATTTGAAATTATTTTAAAAATTAAAAGCTACTTTAAATGTGAAATTTAAATCGCCAGTAGGTGGCAGCAAGTCACTGCTAATAACTAAGTCATTGCGATTGAACCGAATCATTTAAATGGTTGATTCATTCAGGAAAGAAACATTGTTATGTCGCTCAGAGACGTAAAGCAGTGCTGTGGCTGGTTGGAATAATTATTTATTTTTTGTTGGCGAAATGGGGCAAAAAAACTTAAGTCTCTTAATATTAAATGTAAGTCTCTTAATGTTAACTTGTTTTTTGAACTGTTGTATAAACTTCAAGTTATGTTATTGGGTATTGATTTTCGTATTATTGTTCATTGTGTTGTTATTTTTGTCTTTTAGACGTCTTTTGAGTTAATGGATCAACACACAAGGAAAACTGATTACACAAGCCTGTGGACATCTTGATCAATAGCAGAATTGACAGACAATTACAGGTGAAAAGGTTGCTTGGCTGTGTTGTTTGACAAGCCTCTTCATATGAATTTGATTAACAAAAGGGCAAAGGTCAAGCCAATCAATAATTGTTTTAGTGATGTTGCAATTAAATGAGGTGGTTTGCCTTCTGTCTTTGAAAAAAATATGACATGGGAAACTGTTTGGTGCTATTCTGTGCATACAGTCATTAGAAGTGCTCTCCAAACTAAATTACTGTTGGTTTGTGAATTACAGATAATCATAATTATGCTGAACAGTTGTCTAAATTTGGATAAAGCTCAGCATCTGTCATTGCCATATAACAATCCTTTGGGAAAAGATTCACCTACTTTAGTCACAATCCAAAGTTATGTGCAAAATTAAAACAGATATTAGAATCAGGCTGAAATTTTCACTAGACATTTCCTCAGCAGACTTACATTGTTACAATGTTTATTTACAATGTTTATCACAAGATGATCTGCTTTCAAATGTCATGTCACATTTACTGGCCTTTTCACATTTATCTCAATGAAACCAGAGCAGAATTTACAGAAGGTTTCTTGCGAAAACAGGAAATGTCATTTGTTACTTGTGACTCAGAGGCGGAGTGTGACTTTACAGAAATGAAGAGCTCTTGGTTCTCTATCATTACAACCAGAATGGGGTCTGATTCTTATGATCAAAGCATACTCCATATGTTTTCTTCTAAGAACAGAAGAACATTTAATGTCCCGCTGTATTATCGGCCTCTTGTATTGAGTAGAAGACACGGAGAAACCAGATGCACTTAAGCAGAATTGAATAGATGTTCGATCAATATGAAGTGCAGTGTGTGGTCTCCTTGACAGACCTACAGGTATCAATGTTGAGTGGAAAACTGAAGGACCCCAAGTGACATGGAGACCAGAACATACACAAGACCAGAACATATTATTATTTTGAGAGATCAAGCTTTTAATATTTAAAAAGCTTCAGAGGAAGGTTCAAGTGGAAACTGAGTAAAAGACAAAACATTTTTTTTGTCGTAAGGAATCTCTCATACGATAAATTCACGCCATTTTCCTTAGAAATTAAATAGAAGCTCACTCTACGGCCATATTTGCAATGTCTCCAGGACACTTTTCACATTTTTAGGGTTCTCAGAAGTGGAAATCGTCATAGTTTAGTAAACGTCTATGTTGGTGAAATGACTACAAACATATATTTTTGGTGTTCTTTCTCCCAATACCAATTGAAAAATCCACAAAAGCATTTCTATGACTTTCCAAGAGATAAAAAAAATCAAGAGATTAATCAAACTATGATGGTGAATGACAATTAGCCTTATATAATTCATTGGTATTTGTATGCATGTGTGTGTTTGTGAACAGTAGCGCCGTTTTGTCTCCGTCAGGGAGCTCAGTCTACCTGAGGTGTTTTTGAAATCTCTGCGTGTGGTTGGTGCCATTTCCATGTTACAGGTGAGTGTGGCGAAATGGGCAGCCCCTAGGGAAGGTGTTTAATTATTCCACCTGAACAGCTAGGGATTATCCAGATCAGAGGCTCCTGGGGTGGACAAAGCAGGTGATTGAGAGGCATCTCTCAAGATGGACTAACCTGCCCTGTCACTCTTTTGTTAAGTGATTTGGGGATATAATCAATGCGGTCATGGGTCAATGCAGATCTCAGCTTCTCTAGAAGTGAACTTAATTGTAGTCTGTAATGTTATATATTAAAAATTAATGGCAGCTGCCACATACATTTTCTGTTCATCAATATTTCATGCTGTCACAGATTCTAATCACCTTCCTGTTCTGTGGAACCAGAAAAGATGATTTACCGATCACAGATCATTCACACACCTGTTTCTGCAAATACAGATTCATGTTATTTTGGGGCCAATGATGCCCTTTTTTTGCTTAAAAGTTAGTGTTTATCACTAATTGCACACAACAACAAATTCACATGACAACACACAATAAAAAAATAAATAGTTTTCCAATTTGGAAATCAGAATGATTAGGAATAAAAATATACATAACACTCGCAAATATTGAGGACATAGGAGTCATATACAGTTTATAGAATTTACAAACACATTTTCTACACTGATAATAATAGGAAATGTTTCTTGAGCAGCAAATCTGCATATTAGAATGATTTCTGAAGGATCATGTGACACTGAAGACTGGAGTAATGATGCTGAAAATTCAGCTTTTCATCACAGGAATAAATTACATTTTAAAACATAGTCAAATAGAAAAGAGTTCATTGTAATAATATTTCACAATATTCCTGATTTTACCCCATTTTGATCAAATAAATGCAGCCTTAGTTGGCAAAAGAGACTTGTTTAAAAACATTTTTAAAAACATTCACAGATCTCATACTTTTGAACGGTAGTGTGATTTTGTTCATGTATAATGATATTCATTTACAGCCATTACACTTTATTTATCTTTACAAGTCTTACACTATACATGTATAATCAATTCTTTTTATATATTAAATTTGTATGCCATTTCTTTTGACTGCAATCATAGACTTTCCAATATCTGCACGGAGGGATGATGTACACAAATATGAGCGAACATGTGAAGTGAATTGACATACTGCCAAGTACGGTGACCCATACTCGGAATTCGTGCTCTGCATTTAACCCATCCAATGTGCACACACACAGCAGTGAACACACACACACCGTGAACACACACCCGGAGCAGTGGGCAGCCATTTATGCTGCGGCGCCCAGGGAGCAGTTGGGGGTTCAACTGCTGATTTTAATGCTTATATTTCCTTTTGTTATGCTTATGATGTTCCAAATCAGGAGAATATAAGAATATCCTGCCCACTATTTCCTATATAATGAACGTGAGTGGCTCCAAAATTACAAAATATACATCACTAAAGTCCCGTAAAGTGACCTTTAATAAGTCTTCTGATGTCATATGGTAAGCTTTTTTGAGGAATGAATTGATCGAAAGCAGTTATTCACTGATAATCTTCCCCTGCTCTTTTTACTGCAGTCAACAAAGCAATAAAAGCAGATCTAACCTCCAGCAAGGGCAGTGCAAGACAAATGTTAGGCCATATATCCAGTGGGACAGATTGATGCTTTCAATTGTGTATATAGTCCTCCTGTCAGGGTCAGATGTGTGGGATTGCTGCCCCGTGGCATTGGTCCAGGGAAATATTCTTGTGTAAACCTGAAGAATCAGAACAGTTTTGTCTCTGAAAACAGACAAATGCATCAGGGCTGATGACACTATTGTCGACGATATGGGTGATGTATTAACCAAAGATGTTGCTCGCATGCAACCCGGGTGTTGTCACTAGCTTCAGCAATTCAGATAGCTTCGGAGAGATGTCCGCGTAGTTAAATTATGGTCCCTTCAGGAAAAAATGACATAGTCTGGGACTCAACCTTGGCAGTGAAGTTAATTATTCTCTGCCAATATACAGTGCTGCTTGAAAGTTTGTGAACCCTTTAGAATTGTCTATATTTCTGCATAAATATGACCCAAAACATCATCAGTCCTGAAAGTAGACAAAGAGAACCGAAACAAACAAGTGAGAGAAAAATATTTTCTTTGTGATTTATTTATTGAGAAAAATGATTCAGTGTTACATATCTGTGCGTTGCAAAAGTATATTAATCTTTGCCTTCAGTACCTGGTGTGACCCCCTTTTGCTGCAGTAACTGAAGATAAAGTGTTTTGTAAATGCTGATCAGTCCTGCACAATAACATGTAGGAGTTTTAGCCCATTCCTTTGTGCAGAACCACTTAAACTCTGTAATGTTGGTGGGTTTCCTCCTATGAACTGCTTGGTCCTTCCACAACATTTTAATTGGATTAAGGTCTGGACTTTGACTCAGCCATTCCAAAGCATTAATTTTGTTCTTCTTTAACCATTCTTTGGTAGAATGACTTGTGTGCTTGGGGATGTTGTCTTGCTGCATGACCCACGTTCTCTTGAGACTCTGTTCTGACGTTTTTTTTTTCTGGAATAATTCAGAATTCATTGTTCCATCAATGATGGCAGGCTGTCCTGGTCAAGATGCAGCAAAACAGGCCCAAGCCATGATACTGCCGAAACCATGTTTCACAGATGTGATAAGATTCTTAAGCTGGAATGCATTGTGTTCTTTTCTCCGAACATAGTAGCTTCTCATTTAAACCAAGTTCTATTTTGGTTTCATCCATCCATTAAACATTTCTCCTATAGTCCTCTGGCTTGTCCACGTGATCTTTTGCAAGCAATTTTCTTTTTGGAGAACAGTGGCTTTCTTCTTGCAACTCTGCCATGCACACCGTGGTTGCTCAGTGTTCTCCTGATGGTGGGCTCATGAACATTAACATTAGCCAATGTGGGAAAGGCCTTTAGTTGCTTAGAAGTTACCCTGGGAACTTTTGCAACCTCGCAGACTATTAAAAGTTCTGCTTTGGAGTGATTTTTGTTAGTCGGCCACTTCTCGGGAAGTTAACAGTGCTCTTGAATTTCCTCCATTTGTGCACAATCTGTCTAACTGTGGATTTGTGGAGTCCAAACGCTTTAGAGATGGTTTTGTAACCTTTTCTAGCCTGATGAGCAACATCAACTCTTTTCCCGAGGTCCGCAGTAAATCTCCTTTGTTCGTGACATGATTCACTTCCACAAACATGGTCAGACTTTGATAGATTCCTGTTCTTTGAATAAAACAGGTCACGTACTGACATTTGATAGTCATTGCACTGACTGAAAACACCTCTGCACAGATGGACTGTAATTTTACCTTTAAATTAACTGCTAATCCAAGAGATTCACATACTTTTGCCACTCACAGATATGCAATATTGGATCATTTTCCTGAATAAATAAATGACAAAGAAAATATTTTTGTCTCATTTGTTTGATTGGGTTCTCTTTGTCTACTTTCAGGACTTGTGTGAAAATCTGATTATGTTTTGGGTCATATTTTGCAGACATTCTAAAGGGTTCACAAACTTTCAAGCAGCACTGTATATCTAATGTCCGCATTTAGTCAACAATAAACTTTGGTTTCACTTTATTTTGATGGTCCCTTTAACACATTCTGTTGACTATAAGTAACATTGCATCTACATATCTACTAACTCTCATTAGAGTGTTAGTAGAGCATTAGTAGACTGGTAGGGTTAGGGTTAGAATAAGATGACATACTTGCTAAGTTGCTTACAGTCAGTAGAGTGTCTGTTGGGAGACCATCACAAAAAAGAGTTAGCAGATATGAAGCAGACAGTCTACTAATACTTTAATGAGAGTTTGTTCACATGTAGTTGCAACATTACTTTGTGTTAACAATGCTCAAAAGGGAAATCAAACAAATTGCTTTATTAAAAATATCAGTGTTTTCAATTTCAGATCACCCACCTGAAGGAGGTTGTACTTCTGTCAGTTCAACAGGTTCTTCAGATGAAGAGGAGCTGTGCCGTGTCAAATACTCAAGTGTTTCAGCTACTGAGAGTTAAAATTACCTGCTAATAATAAAACCCTTCAAAGCTTCACAAAGCAAATTATTTACAAATCTACAGAGTGACTAGCAAGTATCATAAACAGCCATATTGATAAATACTAGTTGCTGGTAGCCATTGACATCCATAGTATTGTTTTCATATTATGGAAATCAGTGGCTACTTTTTACTTGTTTGGTTATCAAATTCTTTTGTGTTCAACAGAGGAAATAAATGCATACAGATTTGGAACAACACGAGGTTGAGTAAATGACAAACGTTTACATAAAAAATAAAATGACTGTTTGGCACAAGCTAACAAAATGGGTGAGTAGGTGACTTCATCATGTAAAGTTGTAAAAGTAATCACATGCATTGATTCCTGACCTAGAATGGAGACAGAGGGCATTAAACGCTATTGAATAATGATTCTAACATTGATTCTGAGTTCATTGTATAATTGACAGGCAGTGCTGCATCTGAAGGCAGACTCTAGTCTTAATCGCTTTATGTTAGGTTTACCGCCCATGTAGTACACTTCTTTGTTTTATATCTGTTATCTAGCATCTGATATATCTAGGCTTAATGTTATAGATTTAATATGTGTTTAATGCCTCTGCAGACACAGTAGAACAACTGTAATAGAAATGTGAATATAATTTTAGTGTTGTGGCAGACATTGTATGGCGAGAGCAAGGGAAGAGACAGTGCGTCATCTTATTCTGCAGAGATGAACACTATTAGATCATATCTGCCTGAGGAAACACAATATGAATTGCTTTCATTTCACAAGTCACATTAAATTAGATTAAATAGTCCCTAGACTTTTGTTGTACAGTAGCAGGAATGTAATATACATTAAATAGGTAAACTAAAACACTCGCTTTGCTGTTTGGCAAAAGGATACGGTTATATTAGGTCACAATTAAGTATTGAACAATCACAATAATTCTTATGTAAGCTATCATTTACATTTAATTGTCACATTTAATTCCGTGCAATTTACAGATTTGTGAATGATTTATGAGCAGAAGTGCAAATTTCTTTCTTTCTTTAAGAATGAGGCTCCATAACTTTTCACCACAATTTTTTTCAAACACTGCCTGAATAAAGGGCATAAAATAAATTAATACAGAAACTCATAAATCTCCACTAATTGTAAATTGCAAACCAATCCATGCTAATTCACAGACAGCTTTTTTGGCAGTCACTTCATACAAGAAGCATATCCTGCCTGCTCTTTACCCTGCGTCTTTTTGGAACAATTCATTAAGAACTGCGGCTCAAAGTATATATGAATCAGACTACACTGGTCATGCTGTTATGTTGTCGATTAGCTAAACAGAAAAAGCGCATTAGAGTCAATTGTTTATGAATCGGACTACACTAACTGAGTGGTATGTTTCTGGTTCACTAAAAAGAACCGACTCGTAAGAGTCATTTGTTTGTGAAGTAGATTACTATTGTGCTTTATTTTTTTGTGTTTGTTTTTTGCACTCAACCGCAACAGTTTAACAGACAGACATATTTTCTTACCATGCTTTTACCTTTGACATTTTATCCAAACGCATTCAATCACTCTCCTCCAAGCTCAAAAACTCTCCGTCCAAAGCCACGCCCCCTGAATGTATGAACGCACACAGACCAGAGGTATGCTTTTTTATGGATGGATGCGCTTTATTTGACATCTTTTGGACTGTTGAAAAAAAAAAAAAAAAAAAAAAAACGCCTTTTTTTGTGTAATTTATGGCAATTACACAATCTTTGCAACTAGAGTAATTGGCTGTCTGCAGAGTATTGAAACGGCTGCAGAACAGGTTTTTCTGTTTACTTGACACAGAGTAAAGCCTGGTACACACCAATCTGCCCAGTCTCATGAAAATGCGTATAAATAGTACGCCAAATAAAATTAAAACTTGTGGTATTGATACGCAAACGTGCATATAATACACAGTTCCCTATCGAAAGGTAACTCCCGTTGCGTCGTCATTGACGACTGCTTTGGGAGAAACTGTTTCAAGCCGCCCCAAGCAAGCGCCTGCAAAACCGGTGCAGCGTCACCTCTCGTAAAAGGCCGAGCCGGGGCTTCAGCAGCATCCCAGATCGGTGAAGAGGTACCCCTTCCCCAAGCGTCAGGACCCCGTCCTCGCATAACGCTGGACCCTGGGCCTCAGAAGCCATCCTGATCTGTGTGCGGAGAGGAAGAGGAGAGGGAAAATTCTAGCGGACGCCGGAATCCCCTCAAACACAGCTTGCACTTATTCCCCACCCCTTCGAATGCCTCTGAGTGGTGGAGGTGTTGTAACAGGGCACGTCCTGTCATTTCAGTGTGTGCCCCAAACTACCGCTGTGATAGCAGACCCACATACAATAAAGAGCAAATTTCCTTTCCCTGCCCTCCCACATGTCAGTTCTCCCCCTGTAGGCGGCGAACTGTCATCAGTAAAGCCTCTTGTACATGGCTGCTCTCCCCCTTCGGGAAGCGAGTGGTCATTACTGAAGGCAAAAACTCTCACAAAGGCCAGCTCCCCGCACGGCGAGCTGCCCTCGATGAAGATGTCCACAAATGTCAGTTCTCCCCCTGCGGGCGGCGATATGTCATTGATAAAAAATAGAACCTCTCGCCTCCCGGCTTGGAAAGCCATCCCAGGAGTGTCGAGTTGGGTTCTAAAAAACATAGAACGAGGTTACTCGCTCCAGTTTGCTCGCAGGCCGCCTGCATTCAGAAGCGTGGTGCAGATCTTCTTGCAGGACAATGATTCTCACGTTCTCTGATCCGAAGTGCACACACTACTTGCAAAAGGGTGCCGCGGAAGAGGTCCCGTTAGCAGACAGTGAGTCAGGCTTTTACAGCTGCTACTTCCTCGTTCCCAAAAAAGACGGTGGGCTCAGACTGATTCTCGATCTCAGACTTCTGAATCGAGCCCTCATGCGACGGCCGTTCAGAATGTTAACATTGAAGCAGATCCTCACGCAAATTTGGCCCGAGGACTGGTTCCTGTCTGTGGATCTAAAAGATGCTTACTTTCACATCCAAATAGCGCCCCGTCACAGACCGTTCTTGAGATTCGAGTTCGAGGGAATGGCCTATCAGTTGGGAAAACGCATATTGAACTACCTCAACGACAGGCTGATGCTAGCCGACTCAGAATGGCAATTGATCACTCACAGGTCATTGTTGCTCAACCACCTAGAGCGCTTAGGGTTGAAAATCAACCCATCCAAGTGTTTTCTGTTTCCCAGACAACGAGCGTCCTTTCTGGGAACAGGCATAGACTCTGTGCAAATGCGGGCTTGGGTTACGCCGGAACGCTCCCTGATTATCCAGCGAGCGGCGGCATCTTTCAAGCTGGGGAACTCGCGTCCCCTCAAAGCATTTCAGAGGATGCTCGGCTTCGGCCTCATAAGCGGCTCCTCCAATATTGGCCAAAAGCCCGCGTTCCTTCCTACGCCTGGCGCCTGTCAAGGCAACCCACTGCTGCCTCAAAGCTGTGGCCCCTTGGACAACTTCTCGCCTGTTTCAGTCAGGCATTCAGCTGGGGACGACCTCCAGGAGGAAGGTGGTCACAACAGATGCTTCCAGCTCAGGCTGGGGCGCTCTGCACGAGGGCAATCCAGCGTACGGCTCCTGGACGACCCATGAGCGACGCATGTATATCAACGGCCTCGAAATGATGGCTGTTTGTCTGGCCCTGAAGACCTTCCTGCCAGCCTTAAAGGGACATCACGTCCTAGTCCGGTCGGACAACACAATGGTGGTGGCCTAAATCAACCACCAAGGCGGCCTCAGGTCACATCCCCTTCACAGGATGACTCGACGTCTCCTACTTTGGGCACAGAAATAATTCCTCTCACTACAAGCGGTTCATGTGCCGGGCAGATTGAACCAAGGAGCGGATATGTGGTCAAGAGACAATGTAGCGCCGGGGGGAATGGAGACTACATCCCCAGACGGTTCAGATGATTTGGTCAGTTTTCGGGCAAGGCAGAGGTCGACCTCTTCACCTCCGAAGACTACTGTCACTGTCTAACCTATTTCTCAAAGCAGCGGGATGCTCTGGCCCACGACTGGCCCAACACCTGTCTATATGCTTTTCCTCTGATCGCCCTGCTACCAAAGGTTATCAGGTGAATCAGAGAAGCGAAATGCTCTCTCCTTCTTGTGGCCCCCCTCTGGAGGAACCAAGTTTGGTTCCCAGAGATGATCCAGTTGCTGTCTGCAGCACCGTGGTCAATACCACTGAGGAGCGATCTTCTCTCACAAGCGCAGGGCAAGATTTGGCATCCCCAGTCGGAACTGTGGAGCCTTCATGTCTGGCCGCTCGACGGGAGTCTGATCGACTTCCAACGAGAGTCACTAATATCATTTTAGAGGCTAGTGCTCCATCTACACGGCGCCTCTATGCCCTTAAGTGGTCAGTCGTCAGCCACTGGTGTTCAGCACATAATCAGGATCCGATTTCATGTGCTTATTTTTTGCTGGACTAGGGGCGTCCATGTAAACTCCGTTTAGAGCCCAGGTTATGAATGATGATGAATGATGCATTTATATAGCGCTTTATTGTGTATTGCTATACACCCAAAGCACTTTACAATCATGTGGGGGGGTCTCTCCTCAACCACCGCCAGTGTGCAGCATCCACTTGGATGATGCGACAGCAGCCACAGGACAACGGCGCCAGTGCGCTCACCACACACCAGCTACAGGTGGAGAGGAGAGAGAGTCATAGAGCCAATCAAATGTATGGGGATTATTAGGATGCCATGATAGACAAGGGCCAGTAGAGGGAATTTGGCCAGGACACCGGGATTACACCCCTACTCTTTACGAGAAGTGCCATGGGATTTTTAATGACCACAGAGAGTCAGGACCTCGGTTTAACGTCTCATCCGAAAGACGGTGCTTTTTGACAGTATAGTGTCCCCGTCACTATACCGGGGCGTTAGGACCCACACAGACCACAGGGTGAGCACCCCCTGCTGGCCTCACTAACACCTCTTCCAACAGCAACCTAGTTTTTCACCGGAGGTCTCCCATCCAGGTACTGACCAGGCTCAACCCTGCTTAGCTTCAGTGGGCAACCGGTTTTGGGCTGCAGGGTCATGCAGAGAAAGACTCTGCTCATATTTTCTGCATAATGATGCATTTAAAAGTTAACGACCAAATGGATGTTTATAAAAGTTCACATTGCTGTTGCAGATGAAATATAACACGGATAACAATAAATAAATGTTTTACCAGGTTAAATGTTGATTATTAGTAACTCAAACCCCTTTGTGCAAACCTCGCTACCTAACTGTTGATCGCGCGCATCCGCCATGTTTGTAGTTTTTTCTAACGTGTTTTTTTCGTGTTTGTAGTTCTGGACAGATTCCTTCACCAATGCGCAATGGATTGTGGGCAATTTTAACCAGTAGCGTGTGCACGGCTCCACACTTCAAAAGTCGACCTGAAATAGTAGACCATCCAGGCACTTTTGGCATACTCTTTTCAACATACTATGCTTTGGGACACATTCATTATAATCTCACATACTATTTAGGATGGATAGTATGAACATTGGTACGCAGGGACACTATTACCGTCGCGTAGGACTTTTCACCGCATTTTGCGACAGGATACCAGTGTTAATTTTGGCAGGCATTTTTGATTTAGTCTTAGTCTTTATCTTGAGACAAAAATGCTTAATAGTCTAGTCACATTTTAGTCATTTGAGTCTTTCATAGTTTTAGTCTAGTTTTAGTCGACAAAAAGTCATTGCATTTTTGTCAACCTTTAGTCATTACGTTTAGTCAAACTGCAGTTACCAACATTTATTTTGGTAGCTATTTTATATGTAGCATTCAAACTACATACAAACCCCTACAAAATTCTTCTCTCTTTAGACCAAATCAATTAAGCTTAGAGAAACTGGAATAAATGTCCTTTTTCTGGTAGAGATACAAATTAAACTCATTTTTCAGATACAGTAGGTTTACTTAACAAGTATACATTTATGTAACATCTTTTGTTGGCTAACATTTATGGCACAGATAATTAGGAATGCTGTCCATTTAAGACAGAAGGTATGCATGTAATACTGACACTGACACACATTCAGTTTTCACCCACCTGTTTATGCTCACTTAAGCCATAACCAACTGTATTTACATGAGATACTCTGACTCTACACGATAGACATTTGGACTGCATGTTTGTGTATTTGAGCGCTGAGAACTGAGAGCTGATTGCACGCTGTATTAGAACTGATCAGTGGAGCGTGCGCGAGAGAGAGCACTTCTATCAGCGCGATTCCGCCTATATCCCGCCTTAACTAACTTTAACTTAATCGACAATGAATTGTGACTCCCGGGAAACATGGGACATCTGGTCAACCAGTCCCTAAACCTTCAGGTCCTGAGGCCATTGTTTCAGATCACTAGTTCGCGTTTTGGTAGCCTATCCGTCCACTGCGGCTGCCATACCGAGACTAGATATGCAAACGCCCCTTATCCAATGACAGAGATGCACATTTTGAAAGACAAGACAGTTAACTTAGCCTACAGGATGTATTTTGAATGTCCGGTAGTACTCAAATAATATTTTAGTCCTGTCTCGTCTTGTTAACGAAGACGCAGCATAAATTCCGTCATAGTTTTTATCATCAGATATTATTTTTAGCTTGTCAACTTCTCCTCTTAGTCACAGAAAAAACGTTTGTTGACAAATATTTTTCGTCGTCGTCTTCGTCGACGAAATTAACACTGCAGGATACACACACGGCAGTGGTCAACTGTTTGATGGCAAATAAAAGAGCTTCAACGCCGCCATCATCTGTAAGCACGTACAAATAATTAACTGTACTTGAAGTTTTCATAATATTAAAAATGAAACACCCAAAACTGTATATGGCATCATTACGAAGACGAACTATGTTTATAAGTGAAATTCTGGAGGGGACATCGGATGGTGTCGTGTGGTGACGTAATGACGCATGCCATTAATTGATCTATGTACTATAACATGTAAAACAGGAACATGAAAGGATTATTCTAAAACCAAATCATGTAAACACCTTAATCATAATATTGTCTTATTCAGAATAAGGTAAATAATTAGATTACTGATGTCCATGTAAACGTAGTCACTGATGTGTACTGGTGTAGAAGATCTACAAATTCTATAACGTGGAGACTTTTATTTTGACTGGAGTTACGGGCACTGCCCTTGTGTGTTCGCACGAGAGAAGGGAAAAAAAGCTGCGACACGCTGAAGAATGTGTTGGTCTTCGGGTAGTTTATAATGGAAAAAAGTTGTGTTTAGACCCGTGAGAGACATCGAAACTGTGCGAAGTTGCTTTAAACTGTCTGATTGTGCTAACGAGACAGTTATTGAAAGCAACAGAACGAGTTTTCTCCGTGTTTGCACATGAAGCTGTGCAAAAGTGATTCGCCGTAGGAGTTGAATATTCTCGTGTTTTCTTTGTATTTACATTCAGTTTTTGTTTCATTTGTTCAAACGAACTTGAAACACAGTGAATGCTGTTACTGATCGTGTGAAGAGGATAGACTATTGATATCTTCTCAATAGTCCTTTGTCAGCTGGGATTGCGGCCTCGTGAGATCAAGCTGCTGTCGTCAGGATCTCGGGGACAATCGCTGAGAGTTATTGAGTAAATAGACATTACCCTGCCATCCACGGGACGTCATTCAACACCTCATCCTCATCAAACTAAGAGTGGTGATGTGCACTTTTTTCTCTTTTTCTACTTGAACACTGGAAAGCAAACTGTTGTTTTCTCTCCGTGAGTAATCAGAAATGAACTGTTGAATAATACAACTATCGTTCATGGAACTGTGTGTAGTGAACTTTCCTGGAAAGGGATTCATAGACTTTCTTCTGTGTGCATTCATGAACTTTTTGATACCAGAGCATGAGAATGGACAGAGTCTAACTTTTTCCTTCTTTTTTTTCCGGGATTTCTTTTTTTTAATTGGTGTTACATTTGGACCAATCAGACACACAACTATTTGTTATATTTAAAAAATAATCTCGGTAACACTTTATAATAACGTCCAGTTATAAGTCATTTATAAGTGATTAGTTAATGATTAACTAATCATTTACAAAACATTCATAAGCGATTAATAAGTGATATGCTAACAATTTGTGTATGTTTTGTTAATTCATTTAAAAGTCATTTACAAGTAATTAGCTAATGATGAACTAATCATTTACAAAACATAACTATACATTCACAAATGATTAAGTAATATGCTAACGATTTATAAATCCGTCATAAGTTATCTTTATAAATAGCATCATGAAATAATCAAACAGATCCTTAATGGTTAATAGTTACTAGTTAATATATTATTAATCACTTATAAATCATTGAAATGTCAACATTGTACTATTATCTCAATAAACATTATAAATCATTTACAAAGCTTTCTGCATCCCCTAATCTAAAGTGTAAACTACTCATCAGTTGTAAATGTTTTACAAACCTTCCAGGTTACAGGTTGTTTGTGAATATATATATATATATTTACGCACACACGACTGGAAACCATAAAGTTTGTAAAACATTTACAACTGATGAGTAGTTTACACTTTAGATTAGGGGATGCAGAAAACTTTGTAAATGATTTATAATGTTTATTGAGATAATAGTACAGTGTTGACATTTCAATGATCTATAAGTGATTAATAATATATTAACTATTAGCTATTAGCTATTAACCATTAAGGATCTGTTTGATTATTTCATGATGCTATATTTAAAGATAACTTATGACAGATTTATAAATTGTTAGCATATTACTTAATCATTTGTGAATGTATAGTTATGTTTTGTAAATGATTAGTTCATCATCATCTAATCACTTGTAAATGATTCAAAACTTATTCTACAAAACATAAAAATATTAACATATCAATTATTAATCATCTATGAATGCATAGTCATGTTTTGTAAATGATTAGTTCATCATTAGCTAATTACTTTTAAATGACTTTTAAATGAATTAACAAAACATACACAAATTGTTAGCATATCACTTATTAATTGCTTATGAATGTTTTGTAAACGATTAGTTAATCATTAACTAATAACTTATAAATTACTTATAACTGGACGTTATTATAAAGTGTTACCATAATCTCTTATGCCCCCTCACCTAACCAAAAGGCCAAATATGAGGGTCTGTGGACAAGTCACCATAGCCTCTTTGACTTCCCAGAGGTGTGACCTCTATAGCAGATAAAGCTCTCACATCATGTGATGCCCCGGCAGTCTGCGGTTCTGTTAGATTCTGAGAATATGAGGATGTGAGCTAGAACTCTTCTGGACCCTCTAAGTTTTTGTGCCAGGCCTTGCGGCCTTGACTATCCATTCAACAAAGGATCCTCGGATATCAGCAGATCTCTTTCTTAGCTCTTTTTCACTTTCTGCCTGGGAAGAACATTTCTACCTCAGAACATTTTTGGAATTCATCACTCTTTAACCCGGAAGAATGTGATCGGGAGTCCAAAACCTTGAAACCATTAGGACTTTAATCTGAGAATGCATTCCGGACATTCGTCACAACCAAGGCCATGCAAGTATCGTACATTTAACTAAACGAAACAGAGGTTTAGTATAAGTTATAGAACTCGAGGAGGTCGTACGATCAAGCTGAAAGCCCGTTTGCATACGGGCTGTATTCCTAGCCCTTTTTGCGAGCCGTCCTATGGCGACTCCGTGGTCTGGCGTCTCCTGGATCGGGCTCATCGGTGGCTTCGACCTGTCCTTCCTCTGTTCCCGCCCTCCGTCCCCTGGGTTGGTCTTCCTCGTACCGGCCGTCTTCTCCGAAGAGCTGGAGCGGCTCCTGGTGTGCTGCGGCCGCTGCGTAGAGTGTCACTCTCCTCCGGAGCTGTCCCTCCACCCAATATGGGTTTAATCAATGCTCGTTCAGTGGTGAACAAGACTTTCCTGCTGAATGACTTTTTTTCTTCGCACAATTTGGATTTTATGTTCATTGCTGAATCATGGATTAAGGATGGTGATCTTACCCCCTTTTCTGAACTGGTCCCGGTTAACTGTACATTTTTTAATTCCCCTCGCAAAAATGGACGAGGGGGTGGGCTTGTGACTGTGATGAAAAACTCTCACTGTGCGCGATGTCGCACCGTCCCTGTGGATATTTATTCCAGCTTCGAAGCCCAACTTCTCCATCTCGATTGGAACGGTCCTGTCTGCTTAGCGGTGATATACCGTCCTCCACATTCAGTTAAGGACTTTCTACAGCAATTCACTGACTTCATTGGTAACATTGTTATTAAATTTGATCGTTTTTTATTGGTGGGCGATTTTAACATTCATGTCTGCTGTAAGGCAAACCCCCTGGCAAGGGAATTTATTAATATAATTGATGCCTTTAATCTGATACAGTGGGTTAAAAATCCCACTCATATCCACGGTCATACTCTGGACCTTATTCTTTCTTACGGGGTCGATATTTCTGATATTACAGTTTCTGATTATATGCTCTCTGATCATAAGCCTATTTTATTTTCCATGTCTCTTCCTAGTCTTCCTCATGTCTCTACTAAAACGTCATCTATGTCCAGGGTTTACTCTCCTCAGTTCAGTGAAAGTTTTAGTCAGTGTTTTATTAAATCCTGTACTCATCTACTCCTGGACTCTCCGTTAGCAGACCTGGATGCGGATGAACATCTGAGTTTGCTAAATAGCATCTGGCTTGATGTATTGAATGAGACTGTTCCGCTAAAGCCTCTTAAGCACAAAGTTAAATCTGAACTGTGGTATACCGCTGAAACTCGGCTGTTAAGGCAAGCTTGTAGAAAGGCTGAGCGTAAATGGAAGAAGGACAATCTATACATCTCACTACAGTTGTTCAAAGACAGTTTATCGGCTTATCAGAGAGCCGCCAAATCGGCTAAGGCAACCTATTTTTCAAATTTAATATTACATAATCAGTCTAGACCTAAAATCATGTTTTCCGTTATCAATTCTGTTGTAAATCCCCCAGTCAATACTATGTCTGTTGCCTCTGTTGCTCTCTCTGAAAGCTTCTCGAGGTTTTTTAAGGACAAAGTAGTTAAACTAGGATTGGTAACTCATACTCCCCCTATTGAGCTGCCTCTCCCCCCACAGTTGTCTGTATCCTGGGATGTCTTTGAACCTGTCTCCCTTCAATCACTCAGTGACGCTATTGCCAAGTTGAAACCTTCCTTTTCTTCATATGATGTTATCCATCCTAGGTATTTAAAGCAAATTGTTGACTCAGTTGGACCAGGTCTAATGTCCTTTTTAAATAAGTGTCTTTTAACTGGGGTGGTTCCTGCTTATCTGAAAGTGGCAACCGTCACACCTCTCCTCAAGAAGCCTTCACTCGATTCGTCAGTTTTAAAAAATTATCGCCCCATCTCTGTTTTACCATTTATCTCCAAGGTTTTGGAAAAGATTGTGTTTCTTCAACTCCAATCTTTCCTTGCTGTAAATTCTCTGTTTGAGCACTTTCAATCTGGTTTTAAGGCTGCCCACAGTACTGAATCTGCCCTTCTGAGAGTGTTAAACGACATTTATTTAGCAACTGATACGGGTGACTCTGTGGTCCTTGTCCTCTTAGATCTATCAGCTGCTTTCGACACCATTAACCATTCTGTATTAATTAATAGATTGAAATCTTGGGTGGGTCTCTCTGGCACAGTTCTAAAGTGGTTCCAGTCATTTTTATCTGACAGGAAATTTGTGGTTAGGTTAGGAGAATTTTTATCTTCCACTGCTTCTCTCCCCTGTGGCCTTCCGCAAGGCTCGATTTTGGCCCCCTCTCTATTTTCATTATACATGTTACCTCTGGGATCTATCTTTAGAAAACATGGGGTATCGTTTCACTTTTATGCCGATGATACTCAAATCTATTTACCTTTTAGAAAAAATGATCCACTGGCCATGACTGCTCTTTCATCCTGTTTAGGTGAGGTTAAATCCTGGTTATCTCAAAATGTTTTATCCTTAAATAAGGAGAAAACGGAAGTAATTGTTTTTGGCCCTTCAGAACATATGAAAGCATTTAATTTTGACTTGGGATCCCTATCGGCTTTTAGGTCTCCACAGGTACGAAATCTGGGAGTTATCTTGGATGACTCATTAAAATTCGACAAACAAATTTCTTCAGTAATTGGGTCCAGTTTTCGTCAGCTCCGTATATTTGCAAAAATTAAACATTTCCTCACTGATAAGACTTTGGAGATGGCGGTGCATGCTTTTATCACGTCACGTCTTGATTATTGCAATTCGTTATACTGTGGCATTTCTAAAGCCCAAATTGCCCGACTTCAGTTGATCCAAAATGCTGCCTCAAGATTTCTTTTGAAAAAGAAAAAAAGGGATCACGCTACTCCACTTTTAAAGGCCCTTCATTGGTTGCCAGTACAATTTAGAATACATTTTAAAATTGTACTATTTGTTTTTAAATCTTTGCACAATCAAGCACCCGGCTACCTATCTGAACTGTTGCATCAGTATATCCCCTCAAGAAGCTTAAGATCTGGTGACCAGAATCTTCTTTTAATACCACACTCTAGACTTAAACGTAGAGGTGACCGTGCCTTCTCTGTAATTGGTCCTCGTCTCTGGAATGACCTGCCAGTGGAAATTCGAATGGCCCCGAGCTTGACCATTTTTAAGTCTCTGTTAAAAACCCATCTGTTTTCATTGGCTTATTAGGTTTTATTCCTGCCTATTATAATTTTTCTGATACTGTTTTATTTTGGGTTCTTTGTTTTAATCTGTTTGCTTGTTTTAATTACTTTTATGATGCTGTATCTTTTGTGAAGCACTTTGGTCAGTCTCGTGGCTGTTTTAAATGTGCTATATAAATAAAGTGAACTTGAACTTGAACTTGAACTAGAACCCGTTATAAACGGCGCTGATGGTTTTATTCAGGTGGTTAAATGACTCTTTCCATAACTGTATTCTCTGGTTTTCCGGTTTCATCCATCAACTCTCATTTGCCCTTTCCCCATGTATGAGTGATTGTTTGTTTGTTTGTTTGTTTGTTAGACTAGTCTGTGTTAGTGTTTAGTTAATAAAACTCTTGTGCACAAATTACACGAGTTTCTGATTCTGCCTTGCAAATTAATTTCCCTTTACAATTTTTGATCCTTGTAAAGTGTACGAGAGTCAGCATTATCATTGTGGCCATTTTCGAGAAAGAAGCACACTGGAACGCATGAGGCGGAGCTATTACTGGCCGACAATGAGTAAGGATGTTCAAAGCTGGATTCAAGAATGCAAGAGATGTGCTCTCGCAAAGGATGTTTTCCCTAAAATTCGAGCCTCAATGACGTGCACCAACATAACTGCACCGCTGGAAGTCCTCGCTATGGATTATACTGTCTTGGAGGAATCTGTGGAAGGATATGAAAATGTCCTCGTCTTAACTGACATGTTCACTCATTTCACGGTGGCAGTGCCAACCAGAAATCAGATTGCCCACACCATGGCAAAAGCCCTTGTGCAGCATTGGTTTATCCACTATGGCTGTCCTGCATGACTACATTCCGAACAAGGTTGATGTTTCGAAGCCAATGTCATCAAAGAACTGTGTAAAATCTATGGAATCGGAAGGAGTTGCACAATTCCGTATGACCCGCAGGGTAACTCCCAGTGCAAAATATTTAATAGAACCATGCACGACGTGCTAAGGACGTTACCCTCGGAAAAGAAAAGGAATTGGATACAGTATCTACCCGAGTTGGTTAATGTTCAGTAGGGATGCACGAATGCCAATGGACCTCCTTAACGGGAAAGACGGACAGTGGAGTTGACAACCTCGACTGGGTGAAAAATCATGACAGATTGAAAACCGTTGTTGAAGTAGCTAACTCTGCAGCACAGGAGGCTTCGAGACGAAGAAAAAGAGCCTATGGCCTGGTGACCGTGTTCTGTTAAGGACCCATTCACATAGGGGAAGGAATAAGATACAAGATCATTGGGAACCCTTGCCTTACATTGTAGTGAAACAGAATCACGCCGACACTCCAGTATACACAATTCGCCCAGATAAATGGGGCCCATGTAAAATTGTACACAGGGAACTTTTTGAACAGAATTGAAGTGAACTTTGAATTGAACCTACTTTGAATTGACCATGTAAATTTACACTGTGGAACCGTGTGGTTAAAAAAAGGAGAGACTGATTGCCATTTTGTTGTTGAGACTGAATTGAAACTGACACAAATTTTTTGATTTTGTAATTTGTATTTTTTTCACTTATTTCATTCAGAGTTGATTTGATTTTGTAATTGATTATCTCCTTTTGTGAAAGAAAACAATGAAACCAATTTAAATTCAGTTTACATAAACATTTTATTAGTTAAGTCAAAAGTGTTTGTTGTTTTGAGTCACTTATACTAAGGAGTGGGGGCGTCTTACCTGTCCTGTTAGATCTGGGGAGCGTGGTTTTTGCAGACAGTTACATTTATTCCTGAGTTTCTGCACACAAACACACACTTCAGGTGGCTGCAGTGTACTAAATGAATCCTGAAGCCCACCTCGCCACATCTTGAGTATATCCATATTGTACCACGACAGGCAACAACATACAAGTGACACTTGTACAAAGACTAAAAGCATTGAGTGGGGGGACTAGGATCCTGTTTCTCACTCAGTCTTCCTTAGATTAAGTGCAAAATATCCCCCACAAGGCGATAGCATATTCCCCTCCGCCACACTGGCTTACCCTCAGAAAACCTCAAGATTCAAGTCTTTATTGATTGATTGGTCATGTCTACGGGGTGATAAACCTGATTCCCTTGCAAGAATTCATTTTTAATATGCTTTGCTTGTATGACGCAGGAAACTAACAAAATAAAAGTGACACTGAGCAAGGGAGAATTTCATAGAGGAAGAGAGAGAGTAAATATATCTTCAGAAACATTCGCTCATTAAGGACACGTCCCTGTGGCAGACACAGTCATTAAGAGCTTTCACACGGAGAGCAGGACAAACTCATGTCACAGCACTATATAATCCGCTCAATCGCCTCTGATGAATGAACTCATAGATGAACTTGAAATCATGTTCAATGGAATAGTGAATGTGAAGGTGTGAAGATGTAAATTGCATATTTCTGAACTTTGTGAGAAGGAAAAAACTGAAAGGTTCCATCATTAGTGTTTTTGTGCTGTATGGTGGTTTGGTGCTCAAATGGGCTTTAAACCTGCATCCCAATGCTGATTAATCAAACACTCAAGCAATTACTCTAAAAGCAGCACATTTACCAGAAAGATGCATCATCTCATTTAGTTAAAAGGTCAATTAATCTAAAAATGAACATTCTCTCATAATTTACTCATGTCCTTCAAAACATGTATGTATGTTTCTTCAGTGAAAAGTGGTTTCAGTTACTGATGAGATACACACTATATTGACAGTTGGCCAGTAATTTATTCTGCAAATAAAAGTGTCTGATCATTAGAGGAGTTAACGAGAAAAGGTAGTATTGAGCTGGTCAGTATTGAGCTTTTGACTATGTCACATGTACAACATTAAACTTTTCCAACATTATTCATTTCTTAGTGTAAACCTTTTTAATAAATACAAAAATTCAGCTTCTTTAAAATCATTTGATGAAAACATCAGGAGTTTTTTTTTCATGTTAATATTAGCTAATCATATAAATCTCTTATCAATTAAAAGACATTTTCTTAGCAGTACAATATAAACTGATGTATGAATATATGAATAAGCAGCGTTTGCAATATGCAAAGTAGTCTATCAATATGTATAAATGAAGTGCATCATGAATAGTGCTATCAATTAATATAGTATAGTATATTAATTTAGTGCTATAAGTTATTATTGGTATGAATGTGCCTTTAGTGTAAACTTTTTAATAAGTAGAAAAAAGAGATTACAAAAATGATACAACTTCCTGAGATGTTTTTGTCATGTTCATACTAAGACTTTACATGACATAGTTATGACTTTAAAAGTCAAAATTATGATATTCTAAGTCTTAATCATGAGATAAAAGACAAAATTATGACACACAAAGTCAATTATGAGAGGAAGTCAAAATTAGATTTTGTATTTTAAATGTAATTATGGCATACTAGGTCATAATTATGACAAAAAAGTCATAATTTTTATATACAAAGGCAAACATTACTATCTGTAGCATCATTTATACCTAGTGTCTCATAATTACCTAAAAATCTCATAATTATGACAGTGTCACGATTTTGACTTTTGATCTCATAATTACATATGTCATAATGTATCTCATAACTTAGTGTACACTCTAAAGAAAAAAGGTGCTATATAGCACTAAAAGTGGTTCTTGGCTTGTAATCAAAGGGGAATCACATTTGGTGATATATAGCACCATATCTTTAAAGGTGCTATACACCTTTGTCAAATGGTGCTATGTAGAACCATAAGAGGTGCCATATTGCATTGTATTTCTTCAACAAAAATGGTGCTTAACAGCACCAACAGTGGTTCTTTGGCTTGTAAAGTACCTTTGAAGGGGCTTAACAGGTTCTTTGTACGGCAGTGGTGCTATATAGCACCTTAATCACCCCAAAGAAACACTGAAGAACCATACAGGAGCTTAACAGGTTCTGTATATGGCCGCGGTGCTATATACCACCTCAGTCATGCCAAAGAACCGGCGAAGAACCACTGAAACACCAAGATTTGGTGCTATACAGCACCAAAAGCGGTTCCCCTATGATTACAAGCCAAAGAACCACTTTTAGCGCTATATAGCACCATTTATTTTTATAGTGTAAACTGAAACAAGTGAAAATATAGCTGCAAGCAGCAATGACGGGGCCAAGCACATCAGAGGCAAAATTAGGAGCTAAGCATAGTACAGAGCATCAGAACAACTGCAGAAATGAGTAATTGAAGCCATTTTAAGATTATCGCTGTCCAAATGAGTGAAAAATCATTTAAAACTAGCAGTAATAGGATTGAATGACTTTTAACTTTTGACCAACAGGTGGCACCGTTATCAAATCGGCCTCAAGTGTCATTTTGGCATCATGCCTCAAATTTGTTGTTGTGGTATGTGAAAACCGTTTTGTCTATCAACATGAAATCCATAACTTTTTGTCAGCATGGCCTGAAGATGATATGATTCGATTTTGGTGAAAATTGGACCAACGTGCCCATACATATATGTGTCTCAAATTTGGTGAAAATATCTCATTTTGTTGACTTTGTTTGCATTTTTGTGACACTTACTATCAAAATGTTGTCAATTGCGCATTAGCATATAGCCAGGACGCTATGTTTTCGAACTTCCCACGGTGGTTTTGTGTCGATCGGAGTAACGGTTTCTAAGATATTGGCAAATGTTTTTTTAAGCGCTAAAATGCAACGTAGCACAAACCATAAGGCTAAACCTGGCAAGTTTGGTATCGATGGACTCGGCAACGATTCAGGAGTCTAAAAATTTGACTCCTGTGAAAATATGTCAACCCCACCCAAAGTTATAAGCATCGCTGCTTCGAAACTTCTCAGGCTCCTTCAGGACATTGTGCTGATGACCCATACCAAGTTTTCTAATGATATGTTAATGCATTCGTAAAATATAGCATTTTACTACAAAATTCAACATGGCCGACCCCCAAAATGGCTGACATGGGAAAATTGGATATGGTTGGACTCGGCATGATGCACCGAATCTAAAGAGACCAGTTTTGGGATTTTTAGCCAAACCATTCATAAGTTATAAGCAAAAATATTCATTTTCCATATCTCCTGACCACTAGGTGGCACAGCGCCGAATCCCTGCAGGTAGCCTCAGGTCATGCTTGCTATAAGACAAACCAAGTTTCGTCTCAATCCGTCAAACCCTTGCGGAGATATAAACTCAGATCCATTTTTGCATGCTTTTTGACAAATTCGTTAGTGTGGTATTCAAGAACGCTTGGATGAATCGACTTGAATTCCATAACTTTTTGCCTCCATGGTCTGTAGATGATCTGAGCCAATTTTGGTGAGAATCGGACTAACCGTCTAGGACGAATTTGACAAAGTAAGTTTAACGAATAATTGAAACCATACGATTTTTTGAATTTTAGACTTGATTCGACTCGGCTTGAGGCAAGGATTCAGAGGAACAGAATTTTCATTTTGTGGCTTACGGTTCAAAAGTTATTAGCATTTCAAAATTTAATTTTGGGACAAGTGGTGGCGTTAGAGAGTTTGAGTTAAAGACTCCAAATTTGGTGTGGTTACTATTGACACTATCATCTATCAGTGTGCCAAATTTACAACTTTCCCACAATCGGTTCTATGGGCTGCCATTGACTTTGTGGCGGAAGAAGAAGAAGAAGAAGAAGAACGCTAACGCAACGCTAATAACGCCAATGGTTTCAATAGGTGCCTACGCACCACTTTTGGTGCTTGGCCCTTAATAAGAACGCTAACGCAACTCCTGGAGATTTGGAGAGTGGATATGTTGAGTTTTTATCATGTTCTTCATATTAATCAGGTAAATCTCTATTAGATATTTGGCAATTTTCTCAGCCCAGACAAAAAAAAAACAAAAAAACAGAAACAGTTCAAGGACAGTCATCTTTTAAATAGACATTGTTCAGTGCTTCTCACTCATTCTCTTTCCTTCCCTTTCTGCCACTCTAAAAGAATGAAAAGCCCTCACTTGCTCTTGTAAATGCTTTAAATGAATCTCATCAATAGGCAATCAATTCTTCCAGCCCTGCGGTGCATCCTTTCAACGAGTGGGGCGGAATGTCTCGCGCATGCTGAAGTATGACAACGTTCAAATATATTCAGCTATATTCAAACTAAATTCCACTTATGCCTTCTGTATGCTCATCAGGATTATCAGCTTATTTCAAATCATCTAATTAAGAGTTGTTGTTTTTTTCAGTAGGTCCTGACATGAAGTAGCTAGTGCAATATAGGCCTAAGCTGACGTATGAATATAAAACAAGTGTTTGCAAAATGCAAAGTAGTTTATTAATATTCATATATTCAGTATGTCATGTATGACTCTTATTATGCTATCAATTAGTTGATTTTATGTCATAATATTGATATTGTGATGAATATGTGCTGTGGACAGAATTATATGAATAGTGATTTAGTCTTGGATTCATTTGTATCTTCTCTTTGCTATGCTAATGCAGACATGTGCTCTTTCTCCTGCCGTCAGCTTTGAAGTGGACATGCACATGTCTGTGAAGATCAGACAGGTCTCAAAGAGCTTCTATTCTACCAGACAGCTTTGATTTTCAGACTAAAAAACAGAAACAACCCCGGTTGAAAGTCTCAGAGCGATTCAAGCTGTGCTCTCGCTTTCCGACACATGCTATATGAACAGTGTTTGTTTGAGGGGAACAAATGAGTCCCAGAAGTATCAGATAGAGGCAGTTACAGATGGTCAGGAACTGTTACACAAAATATACCAAGTCAGACAGTTTTGGAAAATCTATCAATAATGAGAAAGGAAAATGGAGAATACTGTAATATTGTTAGCAGGAATAATAAAAAAATCATGCTTTGGTAAATTGTAATTATAACTTTAAATGTAGAGATTATGAAAAGTCAAAATTATGAGATAAAAAATTTAATCTTGAAACAAAAAGTCAAAATTATGTGATGAAAAGTCAAAAGTATGACCTAAAGTCAAAATTGTCATATTAATTCAAAATTATGTGAGCAAAGGTCAAAATTCTAACACACTAAGTAAAAAAAAAAAAATTGTGACTTTAATTGTTGACATAAATCGTAATTATGAATAAAAAAAAACTAAATTGACAAAAAAATATGATATACTAAATTGAAATTATGAAATTAATTTCATAATTATGAATTAAACTATGCCATAATTTTAATTTTAAAGTCAAGATTTGACTTTATCTCAGTTTAGAGTAAGTTATCATTAATTTTTTTTATCTCATAATATCAATTTAGTATGTCATAATTTTGACTTTTGATCTCATAATTATGAATTGGGATATCATAATGTAGACTTTATTTCAAAATATCTACTTTTTAAGTAATAGTTTCATAATTTTGATTCAGTATGCCATAAATACAACTTTTAAACTATTAATATGAATTACTATGTCATAATAGGACTTTTGATCTCATAGTTATGAATTAGTATGTAATAATTTTGACTATGTCATCATTTCGACACAGAAGTTTTGGCTTTTAAAGTCATAAGACTTGGTATATCATAATTATGAGATTTAAAGTCCTAATTTCGACTTTTCATCTCATAATTATGACTTACCAAAGCATTATTTTTTGTCTTTCATAGTGGAAATGGGCTTCCATAGAAATATGGAATTTCTATTTAAAAAAAAATTTGAGTGAAGGCAAAACATTTCCCAATGCAGGTTTAACAATGGGTTCAAGTTTTTTACGGATTCACTGCGTTGACCAACCGAAAGTTGCTTGTTTTGAAAAAGACTTCTGCCTCACCCTCACAAAACATTCCTGATTGCATGGATTCCTAGAAGTAACTACAGTAGATTTCACCGGCAAAAATTTGGTAAATGTGTACATTAAGTCGTCTTTTTTTTTCTTTTTTTTTTTAAGAACATACAGGGTACAAAATTAATTTCTTGTTAGAAATACATTTTATGTCTTTGATATAGCCTTAAAATTTAAGAAGCAGACCACGGAAGCATTGTAAATAAAAGAGCAGAACATTTCTAAAAGGCTTGTTTTATATGACATATTTTGTGAGGTTGGCCTTTCCAACTCCATAATGTCAACACAAAATATCAATCACATACTCTTGCCAGTCTTTTATATATGAGGCACTTTAGTGCTGATATAAACACTAAAACAAGGCTAAGATATATTAGAAGAAGAGTTATTGTTCTGGCTGCAGAAGACAGGCTGTTGACAAAGCATTGGCTGCAAGCATATATTATTTGGAAAACTAAATTAGACTAGAAAAGAATTAATGACTGGAGATCATGCTTGTCTTCCTACTCACCCATCTGGCAGACTGACTGATTGACTGTGAACAAGATGTTGTCTCTTGTCAAATGCAGACAGGTGCCTAATGAAAATGAATGCTAATTAAGGTACAAAATTATAGCATGAAGGGAAATGAAAGTTGGCACTGCAGACAAGTGGGACGTAAACCAAGGTTCAGAGGAGCATGTGGTGTACAGTTAGGATGGGAGATATTAGACAAAACTGGGTCGCCTTCATGAAACATGAGTAGAATGGATTTCTATGTAAATCATTCATTAAATCTAAGTAAACAGTAGCTCACGGCATCATTCAAAGTCGGAGCCTTATACCCTCTCAAAACGTTTCAAACGATGCTGGGCCTCATGGCCTCTGCTACTCCAGTACTTCAGTTGGGCCTGCTCAGGATTAGACCCCTTCAGTACTGGTTGAAACCTTTGATTCCGCCTTTGAGCCCTGGCCCCCTGGAAGAACCTGCAATGATTCAAACAAGACGTGATGATGGGAATGGTCTACAGAAGGAAGGTTGTCTCTGCAGATGCTTCCAACACAGGTTGGGAAGCTCTGTGCGAGGGCAATCCGACCTTCGGCTCCTGTTCGATAGCAGAAGGTCGGCTACACATCAACTGCTTCGAAATGATTGCAGTATGTCTCGCCGTTCACCTTTGCCAGGTTCTATAGCTTGGACGCTTCGGCTTTACAGGCCCGGATTTTATCTGCTTAAAGGGGCACACGCCTATGTAAGTGGTCTGACTCTCAGGCTTTGCCTGTTTCTTCAAGAACGCTCTTGGCCCTAATAATAGTGCTGAGGCTGTACATTAGGCCCGATTGGAACGATTATCCAAAGCTGGGCTGACTTTTATGAGTTCATCCCTCTTGCTTCCCGCAGGGCTCACCCTGCATATAATTGGTCCCTCTTAGTCCTTATTGCTCAAGGCCAGTTTATATCATTCGTTCCTCTTACATGGCATGGCAGGATTGAATTGGTTCCCCATTAGCGTCCAGCGACACAGTACAAGTGAAGTATCGAAAGGAAACGTACTCGGTTACTTACGTAACCTCGGTTCCCTAAGATATGGGAACGAGTACAGCGCTGCACGACTCAGTGTCATCACTTCAGTCAAATTTACCTGAGATCCTATGGCGAAATGCCCGCTTATTTAGCCAGATGGCCCCGCCCATTCTGGCGGGCTTCACCGCCATAGGTTCATGCAGCACCGCTGGTTCGTTTTTAATGCACTGCACGAACCAATAGCTGTGCAGTTACACTGCGTGATTGAAAAAGTCTTCAGTCCTCTAAGAAACGACGCAGTACTCGTTCCCGTATCTCAGGGAACTGAGGTTACGTAAGTAACCAAGTACAGTTTTATCTGACTCATCCATGTCTGAACTAGCATTGACATTGTCCTCATTGTCTTTGTGAACGAGAGCAAAAGTCGAGTTTAAAGCAAGCGTCTCTTTCTCTGTCTGTGTTTATCTCAGTGACAGGCTCATGTCTTCCTCTCTGTCATTCTCTTAAAAAGGAAACTCAGGCAAACAGATGTCAATCAATTGTCATAGCAATTAATACTTTTCCATGTGTTGTGGCACTACAACAACATCCTATCTACTCACACATATTAAATACTGTCTTCAGTTAAACACTTTATGAGAAAATATAAAAGTTAATTTTACTTTTGTTACTTGTTTTATTTTAAAGTTAGTCTTTTTCTTCATTCTTCCTTATATCACATTTAGGAAAAACATATTCAAATAAAGCTTAGTAACAGAATGAATCAATTAACCTGAAGCAAAGTTGAAATAACATCTGTGGATCAGCATGTCAGTGCAATTCATACCCTAAAAACTGCATCTCTTCATCTGAAAAACCCATTTAATTGCTCTTACAGTATATGAAACAGATGCATGGAAACACTGTCCTGAAGCTGCCTTCTGTCTACCAATAAAATGTGGAAAAAGGTAAATAAATACATATTTTAAAAGTTTTGTAATTGCAAATCTAATGATTTATCCTGAAACAACAATAATGCAACCTAGGATCACTGAATTTTTTTTTTGCATTTTTCCAAAACTCCAAAAGCGTACCTACATAAAAATTGCTGCATTTGTCAGCTGAAATGAATACTAAAGGCAAAGAAACAGCAACAAGTTTTATTCTTTTTTACGCAAATGATAAATGATAATTGGGCAGATTATCAATTCATGAAGAGTCACTTTTGCATGTTTTTGCACAATACTATGTTATCACCTCCAAACGCTTTTGCCATAGTGCATGACTTGTACACTAATATACTGTAAGGGTTGCATATACATTTCCTTGTGTATGGCTTTTCAAATTTAGTAAGCTTGCTCAGTAGCTCACCTGGTACAACATTGCGCTTGGTGTGAGTCCAGTGAAACAACCCTTACGAAAATTGTAACCACAAATTAAGCATGGATTTACTATGCTAACCATAGTTTAAACATGGTATTTGTAGTGTAAAACTGTTGTTATACAAATGGTAATCAATCAGCCAAAAAAACTACACTTTTTTTTTTATAATGAAACCATGGTTAATTTTCGCTCGACAAAAGAGTTCAAAGTCTTGTTAAAACAAAGTAAAATTCCATGGTTGCTTCAGCAAATGCATTTTTCAGATTTTTTGTTTTCCGAACTACCGCGATAAGTGCATGAATGGTCAAGAGTGACTGTTCACGTTTAGGCCTATCGGTTTCGGAGAAAACTGAACATGCTTTTTAGGGCCACCCACTGGTCATTTACATATATTTACAGTGCTTCTCCTCCAACATTTCTGTAAGTGTTCATGTAATTTCGTTTTTGTCATCATTTAAGTTTTTTTTCTTTTCTTTTTTTTTATCAACACCACTCAGCGGCTTTAGGCGCACGGTTCGTTGGTTTCATATCTTTGCACACCACACCAGGGATGTTTAATCAGCTCAAGACAGAGAGGATGTCAAAGGAAATTACAAATATCCTGAACTAGTAACGGTTTTGCCTTTTAATGCGCTCTCTTCATACACACATCACCTGAAGCAAATTTCAGGCAGACACGAAACAACAGTGAATTTAAAAGCATGTGTAGTCTATATTTGCTGAGGTAAGCAGAATTGTAATGGTCCTTCACAGGCGAGGATCAGTATTGAATTGCTTTTACAATTATTTTTGCTGACTGATTTTCCTCGGGTTAATGTGCAGTAACGGTGAATCCTCCCTCAGGCTAATCCTCAACGAGCATTAAACAGCTGAAGTGATTCTTCAAACTGAGCTCATGTTCTCATTCTCTGTGGTATTATTAGCTAAACCCAGGGGCGGACTGGGGCTAAAAAGTGGCCCTGGAAAAGTGGCCCATGGTTTTATGGCACCCCCCCATAAACCCACCAGCTCATTAGAGCTGTTTTTAACACCACTGACTAGCATACAAATATAACACAATACAGAAATATATATATTTAATTATTATCATTAACATTAATGAATGACCGTCATACTTCTTTACATTATCATTTGTCTTTCCTGGTGTGTAATATTTTTACGCATCTCTTTTACATAGAGAGACAGTTTAATATCAGTAAAGTTAAATGCCTACCATAATATTAGTCCATATAACAATGCTCTGCTCTAGAAGACTTGGAATGTAGTGCAGAATATGGGCTGTTTTTATTGTGCCTTTAAACTGCTTGACAAGAGTTTTTTTTTTTTATACTGAAACATTTTATGATGATGGAAAATACAGTAAACTGCAATATGTGAAATATAAATTTACAATATAGAATAGCTGTTTTCTATGCAAATATATAAATATAAATAAATAAATATATTATATAGTAAATAATAATTTATTTCTGTGATCAAAGCTGAATCATCATTACTCCAGCATTCAGTGTCACACGATCCTTCAGAAATCGTTCTAATATGCTGATTTGCTCAAGGATAATTTCTGATTATTATCAATGTTGAAAACAATAATCCATGTTTCATATTTTTGTGGAAAATGTGATACATCACCATTCAGTCTGAAGTAAGATTTAAAAAAAAAAAATCAATACTTTTATTTAACACGGTTGCATTAAATTGATTTAAGTGACCGTAAAGATATACTTATTACAAATTATTTATATGTAACAAATGCTGTTCTTTGACTTTGCATTCAACAAATAAATCTGAAAAAGTTAGTGTCACAGTTTCCACAAAAATGTTAAGAAACAAAACAGTTTCAGTACTAATTTGATAATGATAAGAATCATTATTAATAATAATTGAAATAAATAAATAATAATAATTACAATTGAATAATAGTAATAATTATTTAAAATAATTAAGCAGCAAATTAATCCTATTGGATGTTGCATACACTTGTGACGTATGATGGCACTTACTAACTACGCCCCTGCATGAGCTCAATAAATCCGTCACTGCGGGTCTCAGGTGCAACCCGCCCCCCCGCTCAGCCCCGCCCTCGGTTTGTCCACCACTTTTCCAGCATTTTTCAAATATTGCCAGTGGGTGGAGTTAGGCTCTGACCAGGGGGTTAGTTACCCTTTAAAATGTGTAAGTTACATTAAAATATCTTATTTAGAACTTTCCTTAAATCATCAGATTTACAATGTTGTAGAGTAAGTCTGAGAATTATATTTTTATTTTAAAACAATTCCTTGGCCACGTAATAATAACGGAAGACATAGGCTATAATGATATGCAAACATTCATTATTAGTCATTATTAGTCTGCTGAAAACGGCTACGTTAATGTTTCTGTATAGGCTTACTGTGGCAAATAGTGACGAAAGTGACATGACATATGACCAATTATGGTGACCCATACTCAGGGAGGTGCGGTCAGGGTAGGCAGGGTAGGCAGTGCCTCACCAATGTTGACATTACATTTATTAATTCCAAGAGCTTTATTAATTCACCACAAACCACATTATTAATTGCATTTATTTTATTCCAAATATTAATTTTTGTAACAAAAATTCTCAGGTATACACATATAATATACTAATTTTGCCATTGTTTGCTCCTAAAAACCATTGTTTCATGCAGGAAATTCAAGGCCATGGCCATTGAGGCAGATGTTACCAGTGCCTCTTTGGTCCATAGAACGTAGTTTACGTAGATTTGCGCATGCGCAGTCAGTTCTCATGCTGTCTTGAATTATCACCATTGAGGCAGAGACCGAGTTTGCTTCATGTCACGTGATCCACTCGCTCTCACTCAATCCGCGCTTCCCGATACTTTGCATCTAGCGGCGCCTAGCGTTGGCTGTCAACCTAGTTCGACGGCTGTGAACCGTTGGATATTTTGATATTATGGATATTTATTACTTAAAAAGATTTTCAACATTGTCCTATGAAGAAAAAAGAGCGTTTTTGAAATTGAGAAATACACCCAATAAAGAGGACTTTTACAACAAAGTAATTGACATCTTTGTCCAGAGGGATAGACGCATGGGCTTCGTCTACAAATAAAAGTAAGCACCCCCTTTAAAACGTAAACTATTAATTTATTTATTATTTTTTAAAACCCTTATATTGGCGTTGTGTGTGTTGTCTGATGGTGGGCTATAGGCCTGCTGTGCGCTGACACCAAAATGTTCTCTCTTCCATCACCTCTGCCACATTTGTACTGTATGTCTATCTGTGCGATTATGGTGCATTTCGTAAGGGTTAAAATGCTGTTTTGTAGTTCTATTTTTTTAAATCCTGGTGCGCCGTCGCCAGATGCTCATTGCGTGTCGGTGTGTGCGCCTAGCGCAGTTTGTTGGAGCGAATAAGCTGTGTTTGTACTTTAAAGCTGACACAATGTTTTTTCTGACTAGCCTATTCAAATCCTGGTGCGCCGTCACCAGACCAATAGCGTGTGTGTGGCTGTCTGTGCGCGTTTGCGCATTTTGAAGGAGTGACTAGGCTGCTTGTCGGTTCGCTGACACCGCGCCGCTTCCCTCTCTTACTGTGTCCCGCACAAAACATTTGTTTGTTGTAGAAGTCATCATAAGATAGATGTGTCCATTAATTTGATTATTAGATTTGATTGTGCATTAGCCTCACATATGACTGACTTTGCTGTATGCAGGCAGCGATGTGATGATGCCTGATATGAACTTGGGTTGCTACATTAACTGAATGAATATATGAATATATGCCTCACTGATAGGTCACAGCCTACCCATGACAAGATTTCACCGCACGTTACTGCCCATACTCTGAATTTGTGCTCTGCATTTACCCATCCAAAGTGGACACACACACACAGCAGTGAACACACACACACACACACACACCGTGAAGCCATTTTATGCTGCCATTGGGCAGCCATTTTATGCTGCGGCGCCCGGGGAGCAGTTGAAGGTCCGGTGCCTTGCTCAAGGGCACCTCAGTCATGGTATTGGGGGTGGAGAGAGCACTGTACATTTACTCCCCCCACCTACAATTCCTGCCGGACCTGAGACTCGAACTCGCAACCTTTGGATTACGAGTTTGACTCTCTAACCATTAGGCCACAAATGCCCTCAAATGTAGGCTAATGTAAATGGCATTAAAATCTGAGAAACTCGAAAAGGCCAGTGGTAGTTTGAATCCCTGAAAATTAATGTCTTTCATTTAAAAAACAATTGTGTAAACAGTTAGCAAAAATTACTGAATTGTCTAATCATGTTTAGTTGTTTACATCTTACCTCAGCTCGCATTCAAATGGCACGCAGCTCGGCTTCAGTGAAGTGTGAAATGTAAATTCCCGCCTTCTTCGATTTGATTGGCTATTTCAAACATTTTGACATTGACGAGCACTTTTGAGCCGCTGCACTGAGACAGAACGCGCTAAAATAATTATTTGATAATTTAATTATAGAATTATTTGACTCAAGTGGGCTGCGCGTGCCATTCGTCTGGGCCAATGGACAGATATAGGCTACATACATTTACTATAATCCATGCTTTATATTTACACAACGGGCCGGTGTTCTGCCGATTTGTGCTACCCTGGCAGATTTTCCTACCTCCCATTAAAACAGTAGGTAGTACAATTCGACAACGAAAAATGCTACCTAAATTATGATTTATTAATGTCTACACCTACCACAACACTATACCTACTCTTACAGTACCGCAAATACAGTAGTTATGTGTTATATTCGTGGTTGTGGCTAGAAGGGATACAGCTACCAGAAACCAACAATAAATACATTTTTCTACCTATTAGATTGTGTTTTATTAACGTCTACACCTACCCCAACTCTAAACCTACCCCTTACAGTAAAGCAGATGCATTAAATGTTGTTCAGCGTGAGAAAAAGGATGAAATATTGATGTGCGCATGCGCAGTAAGCCCCTGTAGGAAAATCTGATGGGTAGGATAAAATGTCAGGACACCGCTCACATTGTACAGCGGACCACCGGGAAAATTCCCGGCAGTGACGGTTCTAGACCATTTCAGCTGGGGGGGCCAGGCTGGGGCCAGGTGTACTGTTAGAGGGGCCAGTTACATTTAGACCTTATTGTTGTCATATCATTTTCTGCACTGCAGGCATTTAACAGGCAAAATACCATGGATATAATCATTCCATGGATATAATCATTCAACAATGAATTTGCATTTACATTTTGTTTTTTACATTCGCATTACATTCAGTATTAGTCACAGTAACTGTAATTGCATTTCCATTATATATTTACATTTGCATTACATATTCAGTATGTCACAGTAACTTGCATTTTAATTATTTTTTACATTTGCATTACATATTCAATATCACTGATATTATATCAGTCACATTAACTGTATTCTACGATTTTTGTGTTTTTTTGCAAAAAGATCAGCAAATTCGTCTAGATTTAAGGCCTTTGCCCTCCTTGACTCAATACTTAGAACACCTAAATTACTTAATCTGTCATCTGACATTGTGGAGACATTTTAGTGCAGAAAAACTCCGTTCACAAGATGCAGTACTAACAGGGATTGAAACAGCTATCTTGCATAGTTTAAAGAGCTCAAAGAAAACTTCTTTATAAGGTTCAATGAATAATGCCAGCTCTACTACACTGGAGGGTTTCTGCATGCCACTCTGTATTTTCCTTTCTAAAATTCTTCTGAACTGATGTAGTTCATGCCCCAAGTCCTCAATATTTGATTCATACATTCTAGCAAATGGAAACAGGGACTTTTCTTTGAGAAACGCATCACTTGTAGGATTTAGAGTTTGGATGCCAGTCATTATTTCACAGTTTTTGCTAGAAAACCTTCTGTTAAGCTCATTGAGCATCTGATCTAAAACAGGGTAGAAAAGGGTTGTACGAAAACTATCTTTTTCTCGTTCTGAATCTGACCTCTGACCCACTGTACTGAGTACACAGTCTGTATTAAATTGAGAGCTCAGCTTTTTTGGTCGTTTTGCAGGGGGCTGTATTGCAGTATCACATTGCTCAGCTGTGTTCAACACTTCATTCCATAGGTCATCAAAAAATTACTCATCCCTGTAGTCATTCAAAGTCTGAACTAAGGCTTCAACTAAATCAACAGCCTTTGATAGGTCAAGTGATGAAGACTGTAGCATATCTGATAGAAATTTTGCTGCTCCAAACACTTTATGGAGGGTAACAAGGCACACAATGAACTGTAAATCTATCTGTGCAAGCAGACCTCTAGCCTCAACAGATCTGTCACCACTGTGTTCTTGGACTATGTCTTGCAAGACTCGCTTAATGGCAGGCAATCTATCCATAATAGTATGTAGAGCCATATATCGGCATGCCCAGCGAGTGTCACTTAGCCTCTGAAGCTCTCTAGCCGGTGCACCTGGGTACATTTCTTTCTGTATGCCAAGCCATTTTTGATGCACATATGACCCAGATGTGAAGACATACAGTCTTTCTAGTAAGGAGAAGAACTCTCCTACCTCAGGGATAGCTTTGACTGTATCCACTAAAACTAAATTTAGACAGTGTGCATTGCAGTGGATGTAAAAAGCATGCTTTGCTTGTTCTTTAATGCGTGCTTGGACACCTGGATGCTTCCCACTCATAACTGAAGCACCATGCTTTGCCTACTAGGTTGTTTTTGTATTCAAGACTATGACTTTCTAATGTGTTTATGATTTTGTCAGTAAGCCCTGCTGCATCTAGTCGATCAGCTGATTCAAAGTGGAGAAAGTCTCCCGGTGCTCCAGGTGGCCAGTCCGCCACTGCCTAAACCTGCACCTGAATTAGCTTTCAACTACAACAAAGTCAGATTTTTCTCCCCACAAGCTTTAAGATGTGCATTAAAAAGTGACGTCTAATTTTCTTGTTTATCACACCTACTAAAGAAATTGTTCAAGCAGCGTAATTAGAAATATATCTTCTGAGTTTTAACAGACTGAAGTATTAAAATATCTTTCACTTTAGAAATTCATGACCAGCCTGAGAGAAAATGTAACAAACAACAAGGTAACAATGTAACAAACTTTTAACAACCTGTATATAGCAAAATATTGTTTGTTTTTTCAAATAATGAATGTGGATAAATGAAATTGCTGTAATGTACATTAATCAGATTATTATTTAGTTACAATAAATTCAGGGAATAAAACTGGTCAATTTTCTGCTTAAGTTTGTTTGGGTGAATCTCACTTGTCTATTTGTATTTGACCATTAAGATTTCCCTATTCTCATTACTAATGCAAATATTTATAGATATAGATATATAATAACAATAAAAAATACATGACAACATTATTTTGAGCTGGAAAGCCTGGTTTTGGACCTGATTGTGCAACAAAAAGCTAGCACAAGCAGTGGTGCAGTGAGAACAGTAATCATTTCAAGGCTTTTGTAAGGACAGCTGGTGAGAGTCTTTCATGCTGGGACCGTCTTGATACGCCTCTGATTGCCTTTTGGTTTATCTGTGATGTGTAATTGTGTAATTATTTGTAAATGTGTAAGTTATCAAGCAGCCAATGATGGAGCAGTTGTGGGTTCGGTGCCTTGCTCAAGGGCACCTCAGTCGTGATATTGAGGGTGGAGAGAGCGCTGGACATTCACTCCCCCCACCTACAATTCCTGCCGGCCTGAGACTTGAACCCGCAACTTTTGGATTACAAGTCAGACTCTCTAACCATTAGGCCACGACCTAATGGTTAGAGTTAACAGTTATTTTATTTCATGCAGCAAAAAAAGTTATAGTTTTAGTTTTAGATTCATTTATCTATAACTATCAATGCTCAACATAAATTAAAAAGTGGAAAATATCACTGCAGTTACTAAATGATTATAAGGACTGCTTCACCATGGTTTAAGCAATATAAAATACCTAGAAGCATTATAGCATCAATATCCTTCTAATTGGTTGATAGGAACCTTGTCCAGGATGTTTTTATGGACAAGCTGTGGTAGTTGAGGGTTATGTGCTGCCCCTCAGTGGTCACTCTTCAGTACAGGACAAACAGCCTGCTTCTATTCCAAAGAGTTTCCACACAAAACTAAATTAGAGCAACTGCCAGCTGTCATGCAGCCCTCATGTGAATGGTGAGAGAAGAAGCTACTTTATCTTTTCTGTAGAATTTCTCATTTTTGTTTATATCTCTCGTTACTGAGACAAGATGCAAATCTGTAACATACATAGATACAGAACATGCTTACCAGTAATACAACTTCTGAAAATAGCAAACAAAAAATAAAACTGAATAGATGAAAACCTATTGCCAAGATGCAACAGCAACAAACATCAGTCCATTGCAATATAATAGCTTATCTTGATTTGCATGCAACTGGAATTGCACTACACCTGTAAGAACTATTGTGTCTTCTCACGCTTGTCCATGTTCATAGGAATACATTCCTGTTTATCAAAGGGCATGAGCTAAACTATATTGGCATTTCTGGTGCCAGGTAAGTCAGATATCCAAAAACTAGAAATACTTGCCGTTAGATTTAATCAGAAAATGTTGTTTTTAATCTTACAATTGCAAACTTAAGGTGGAAATATCAGCATATACTTCCTGACTGTTGTGGGAACCAATCGGAAAAAAAAAAAAACTTAACATGCATCACACATGAAAAAACATACTATCATAAAACACAAAGTTTTTACATGCTCAGATTTTCAGATTGACGCATGCACTGCAAAAACAGATCAGTGGAACATGTTTGCGGGGCCCTGGTGCAGGTTGTACCAGTGAGCCCTGTTTGGAATTGTTTAATTTGTATGTTCGTTCTAATTATTTATTTGTGCTGTTTACACAATGTTTAAGTTTTTTCAAGTTTGTGGGTGTCCAGGTACAGAAACCGAATAATCAAATGTAAAATAGCACTGCATAGTCTTTACTGTAAAAATTAAATATACAGTCAAACCAAAATTTATTCAGACACTTTCAACATTTCTCACATTATCAGTTTATTTGCTATAGTTTAGAAAATGATAATAAAATACGTCAAGAATTCAGAGTTAAACTGTCAGAACAAATTCATCTTGATAATGTCAGATAACTTTGAAAGAAAGGACACCGACAGCAGCTAGTAAATTACAAGACATTAATTAACGAACTGGAGTCATGTGGGCTTAGTGTGATGTTTTTATCAGCTGTTTGTATTCTCATTCTGATGGCACCCATTCACTGCAGAGGATCCATTGGTGTAATGCTAAATTTCTCCAGATCTGTTCTGATGAAGAAGCAAACTGATCTACATCTTGAATGGCCTGAGGATGAGTTCATTTTTAGTTTTGTTTAAACTATTTATTTAATGCAAGCAAATGTTCTTACAGTTTTCACTAGAGTATGTACTCATATATATTATGTTGTTGAAACACTGAACACAGAAAGAGGTGATTGTGACAAAAAACGTGCTACAGAGAGCCCTTTTTGACCAGGCAGTAATGTAATGCACTCTGACCCCGAAGGAATGGCACGTTGTCGTAAAACGCTCTTAACTTGATAAATAGTAGTCCTCAAAGAAAACTGTAAAGGATGAGAATTTACAAGAATGCAGCACCAACACGTTGCACATTGCATCAGTAAAATGATTTGTTTATTTGTTTTTGACTGTGTGAGGCTTCTGTTCCACCATCTGCAGATAAAGAGGTACCATGTTATTTGACAGTTATCAATCAACAAACATTTCCTTGAATTCCTACACTGTAATCAGAGAGCATTCTGGTCATTGTTTAGGATGTCGGTTTTTTTGCAAAAAAACACAGTGTTCTGTATCACACAAAGCCATCTGTTTTCCAATGTATCAGGCCACAGTACATGCCAAAACATGTTACTGAGTATTTTAGTCAGCAATATTTTGAATGCATTGCAGTTTCTTTTATTATATGTTAGTGGGAACAAATACTATTCATCTCAAAATGTTTCCATTCTCTAATTATTAAAGGAATAATTCACCCAAAAACAACAAATGTACTCACCCATAGGCCATTCAAGATGTAGATGTAGTTTGTTTCTTCATGTGAACAGATATGGAGTAATCCACACCAGTCCATCAATTAACATCTTGAGAAGCAAAAAGCTACATGTTTGTAAGAAACAAATACATTATTAAGATGTTTTCAAACGGTTTCGTTGGGCTAAAATATGAGTTCTCTATCCATATTATTGCTTTCTCCGAAAAAGTCATCTTGTCTGATCAGGAGAAAAATATGCACAGATCAAGCACCGTTTACAAGCAAAAACAGTTCTAAATGTGGATTAAATGTGGAGTGGATTTTAATGTGAAACAACAGAGGATGAACTTTTTCACTAGAGGAAGGACTATGGATTCGCATTTTGGCCATAAGTGATGGTTTAAAGTTGATGGACTGGAATGGATTACTTGTGATGTTTTTATCAGGTGTTTGAACTCTCATTCTGACGGCACCCATTCGCTGCAGAGGATTCATTGGTGAGCAAGTGATGCAATGTTAAATTTCTCCAAATCTGTTTTGATGAAGAAAGGTAAAGGAAGTTAACCGTGTTTGCAAAACCATGTGAGAACATTTGATCTCTTTGTGTTTGTTTCATATTACATATTTACTTTAATTAAAAACCTTCTGTCAAGTTTAAAGTCTATGTAAAAAGTTAAAAAGTACTTTCCTCATGCCTCCCAAACAGAAATGATATCTGCCACCTAATGAGTTTCTCGTGTCTTTTGAGCTCTTGCCAGTTTTACTAGTTAATGGGAGCGACTTGTAAAGCCACTTGCGTGACTAGAATGCCTTTTATTTACCAGCTATTATTTTAACAGGCAATTAGCTGCAGAAGAATGTGATTTTAAAACCTATTAGCTTAAATCCCAAATACTAAAACACCCAATGTTTAACATTCAAATGTGAATCTTACTGAAATGAACTGTGGTAAGCTAAAAGGGTGAATCTTTCTGTAATATTTAATCTCAAAATCAAATGAAATTATATTTAAATTATTATTGTTGTAGGACTATTAGTCCCCCCCACACCCCCTTATTCATTTCATGAAAATTAAGTACACTATGCAAAATCAAACACTGGATAACTGAAAAAAATATTATTAATGTAGTTCTAACAGTAGAGCATGATGTAGAGTTTTGCTAAAGCCATAGGCTAAATTCATATATAAAATGTTTACATTAAAAGTACGTAAAGTTGCTCTGAACAAAAGCATCTGCCAACTGCATGAATGTAAATCAAAATCTAACTGTAAAATGAAATTAATCTCTAGTTGGAGATTGATGAAAAATACTTTTTTTTTTAAAAAAGTCTTTCACATTTCTCTGGAATCAACAGGTACCCTACACTCTCTCTCTCTCCCTCTCTCTATCTCTTATACACACACACACACACACACACACATGCTGGTTTTTGTGGTTTATGGGGACTCTCCATAGGCGTAATGGTTTTTATACTGAACAAACTGTGTGTGCTATTGCCCTACACCAACCCTACACCTAAACTTAGCCCTCACAGGAGACTTTGTGCATTTTCAGATTTTCAAAAAAACACCATTTAGTATGTTTTTTAAGCCTTTTCAATTACGGGGTCATAGGCAGTGTCCTCATAAACCACCTTCATATTGTAATACCTCGTCATACCCATGTCATTATACAAATTTGTATCCTCATAAACCACATAAACATGCACACACACACACACACACTTTTGTTTTTTGTGAAAAGTGAGGACATGCCATAGGCGTAATGGTTTTTATACTGTTTTATATAGTATGTGCTATTGCCCTACACCAACTCTACACCTAAACTTAGCCCTTACAGGAAACTGTGCATTTCCACTTTCCCCCCCAAAAAACTCACTGTGTATGATTTATAAGCGTTTTGAAAAGTGGGGACATGGGGCAATGTCCTCATAAGTCACCTTCACCTTGTAATACCTATGTCTTACCTGTGTCATTATACAAATCTATGTCCTCATTTGTCACAAAAACACGCGCACACACACACACACACAAACAAACAAATAATAAACCTCTACAAAAACTTCCAGGGAATCAAACTGATGGATATTACTTTCACACCTCAACTAGCAAGACCAATTTTACCATCAGATTATATGAAAGAGATGGAGTTGAGGAATGTCTATGGAAGTGGAGACTGAGGAGGAGATAAAGCCAACGGTATACATACATCATCTGTGTGCAGAGCTCAAACTACCAGCTGAAGACAGAGTGAGAAAACACAACATCCTTACAGCTCTATAGAGAAGGACATATGAAACGATGAAGAGCCACATGTAGATTATAAAATGAAAATGTTATCTTTGTTATTTACAGCTTACGTTGGAAGCAATGGCAGGTGGGTCATATGAACTTATGTAGAATATGTATTTCTTTGATATTTTTAAGCAGGAATTTTAATATTGAAGGTTTTCCAAATGCTGGTTTAAGTATAAAATCTATACTCTGGATAGATCTTCATTCATTCATCTTGGACACTTAATATTCAGTAATATTATCATATTTGATTACACTGACACTATTGAATGACAACAGAACTAAACTGAGATGGACAATGACTCTGTCTTTTTTAGAGCTGCTTTATACCTGAATTTAATTGGATTTGCAATTGATGAGCTCTGCAACATATACACTTTATTTATAAATATTTATATATATAATAGTCATAAGCATATTTAATAGTCATTACCACTATTGCTTGCCCTTCAGTAGAGCTGCTTATTGCTTGTTTTATAATTTAGTGAAGTTTGCACTATTATTGAACTAAACCGAATCAACACTGAACTAACGAGTTGAATAATGATAATATTAGCTTCTGCAGAGCTGCTTTAAATTTAAACTGTGTTTGCTTCATAACTAATGAACTTGCAACTCTGCAGTTATTAAACTAAAGGAATCAAAATTGAACAACATTTTTTTACAGCTTTCAGCTGAAATTGTGTGTATTTCTTTCATAATTGAAGAACTTCACAATGCTTTTTATTTTCTTCACTATCACTGTGAAGTTGCTGATACAATCTGAATTACATAAAGCACTAGGCCTACACCGTAAAAAAAAATATATATATAATTTTGAGGCAACCAGCTTCAGCAGATGTTTTAGTTCTCTCAACTTATTTTTGTAGAAGATTCTCAACTTTTTGTGGTATAAACTTAAAACAAGTTGAGAAAACTCAAAAATCTCCTGAAGCTGGTTGCCTTAAAATTTTATGTTGGCTCAACTTTTTGTTTGTTTTTTACAGTGTACATAAGTGACTTGATTTGACCTCCTGTAAATTTACTGAAAAGTTTGGGCATGTTTACAACTGGTGTTCGTATGATTCTAAAAATTGCATGGATAGGCCTATGCACAAAAAAAGAAAAAAAAAAAAGAAAAAAAAAGCACCACAACCACTGTATCTGTTATGGTTTACGCTCCACTAAGGACTTCAGGAACCAGCGGGTAAGTAGATAAACAGATCTTTAATAACAAAAAAACTTCTAACAACGTAACATAACTTTAAGACGAGACAAGGACAAAGACTAAACTGAATGCTTATAAAGGAACTAGAACAAAGGAGCAAACTAGATAATTAATTGGAACACAGGTGAAAAGACTAAACGATGATTAACTAATAACAGGAAACAAGAACAGGAAGAACCAAATAAGGGCAAAAGAGGACTAAACCGTGACAGTATCTACACAAGACTGTTTTGAAAAGATTTAAACATTTATATTAATATAAAACTAGGATGTGCTATAGAGATTTGTGTATTTGATGTGCTTTTTATTTTCAGAATGATATTTTGAAAAGTAAAGAATAACTTATTATTCAGCTACATATTTTACTAAGTATCATATACATAAAAAGAAGTGGGCTCTCTGCAAACCATACTTTTCACATTTTATAAATTACTTTAAATTATAAACCTTCTTCAAAAAATTAAGAATAAAAGCACTGAAGATTTTGATTGTTTTGTATATTTTAGGGAAGGAGGCTGTAGACAGTTGGTACAGTGAGATCAAGGATTACGACTTTAGCTCACCATGACATCAGCCCAAAACAGGTGGAAATGATTTTGGGAATAAAAGATTTAAATTGAATCTATGACATTTCAAAGATGTTATAAATTGTTCAGACATTGACATCTCTTATTATTGGCTTATTCTAATTTTGTCTAGTTAAATATATGAATATATATGAATATACATTTAATATGCTTGCAGGGCATTTCCCCCAGGTTGTGTGGAAGTCATCCACAGAGCTTGGAGTAGGTCTGGCTACTGATGGAAACAGTTTTTGTCGTTGGTCAATACAAACCTGCTGGAAATATGACTAGTGCTGGTTACTATGACAAAAATGTTCTACCTAAAACTGAATAATGATGGTTTTCTTTCCTTATTGGATTTATCTATTGCTAAATGTAAACATGATTTAGCAGATGCTTTTAATTCAAAGTGACTTACCGTGCATCACCATAACCCCTTTAAATGTGAAGGACAGTCCTATAATACATTGTGATCAAATCCTGTGTGTATTAATAAAATAATGGACCAGTGCATCATAAGTGAATGTGCATTTATTTATACTAAATCTGACATTATGACTGAACATTATGAGCACAAAACACTGAAATTGTACAAAATTGAAATCAAAACAAATAACAAAAGAAGCAACAACCTCTGCTGTGCATATGAAAATTGAAAGACAAGGTGCATGGGATTTGTCTTGGGATGGGATCATATTTGATTTACTACATGCCTTCTGTCGTCCAACTGATAGTTTATTATTATTATTAGCCAGTAAAAGGCCTTTTGGTGCATTTGTAAAAGTCTCACCTTTAGGTTGTGAAATTTTTAATAATCTTTCTAAAGTAAAGTATTAGCAATATTCTGTGATGACCACTTACTGGACTGAAGCAACTTAGGTTCAGTTAATTATCCAGACTTTTTTTCTATGTTCAAATGCGAGTATCAAATATGATCATGCTTTTGAGGAACGTTTATTTGTTCATCTCTCAATCATCATTGTATTGCATTGAATTATATGTTTTGAAACTAGAGCTTTGATCATAAAACTAAGCATTTAAATATAATCTTACTAAGACATTATTGGGAGATTTAGAGTGACGACTGATCTGCAATTTTAAAACTGCGCATTTTTGCTCAGTTTGGGCCTCTGAATAAAAGCACTGTTTCTGGTTAGTTTCTCAAGTTGTCAGGTGTGATCGCTAGAGAGAGCCAGAGACCTATATTTCAGTGAAGCGCACCATAAAGTAGCTACAAGAAGATAAACATACCTTTTCCCAGGATTGTTACAGCCTCAGTTGCCCTGTTCAGTCGTCAATTTGAGGGTTGATAACAGCATTAGGATTTTGCATAATTGACGAAAACATGAACACCGCCAGAACTAAGTGCAGACATTTATCAAAATTAAGTTATGTTTATCATTTAAACAAGAACAAATTGCCTATCTGCCAGTGGGCTCAGAGAAAAAAAAAATCAACTTAACTCAAAGAGACGTTTTCACAACTCTCTGATTTGTTATTTGAAGCATAAACTCGCTTATTTTGTTCAATGTATCACTTAATTTTGTTACATTTTATAAATATATCATGATTTTTATGTTTAGACATTGAATGTTTTATGTTTAGACATTTTGTACTGGAAAACAAGGCAAAACACAAAGGAAGGTATTATTTTATTTGTAATATTTTAAATATTTAATGCCACGACTATGAATTTGTGGAAGGGTGAATTAAGACTTTTTAAGACCTGCAGAAACCCTGTATAATTTTGTTTCATAAAATCAATAATTCCTATTTCCCAGGATCAAAACTCTAAACTGAAAATATATTGTGCACCTGTCAGGAATCCTGGCCATGAACTTCCATTAACTCACCACCAGAGGTCATTCGCTCACCACATGAAATCTTGCACTACACTAACTGTGGCACGCCACCTCAGACTACAATTCCCATCATGCCTCATACCTGGGACTGATTGCACTCCACACCTGCATCTCATTAACACACACACATAAAAGCCATTCACACACAGCACCTCATTGCGAAGTCTTGATTGGCCCCGGCTGTCATTTCTGAGCATTATTACCTGTGTTTGCTTTATACCTCTCGACCCTGGACTGTGTATCGTTGCTGATTGTTCTCTGCCTGCCCCGACTTGGATTTGTTTTTTGGACTTTTGATTCTCGCTGCCTGCCTCGACCTTCCGCCTGTTTTCTCGACTCTGCCTCGCCTCTATTGCTCAGTTTGCTGGTGATTGACCCTGCCTGTTTGACCAATCTTAATAAAAGCTGCAAATGGATCCAACCCAGTCTGGTCTATCGCAACAGCATCACAGTAAAAATTATTTTTGGCTTAATTAACGGATAATAGGCCTACATTTCTGTCATATTTGTATTAAATCCTATTTCATATAAGATATTTATTTTCAAGTTAAAGGAATTAATTTATACACCTATCTAATGCATTGTGTAATTAAATTATTTAAATCTTTTAAAATAAACTAGTGTTCATCAGGGAATGTTATAGGATTGATAAAAAAAATGTTTTAAATGTTTGTTTTTCTATGTGAAATTCCAGCAATACCTGTTCTGTAGGTCCTGTTTTGAATAATGCTCAAACATTTACAGCTATTTTTCTAAATGCCTCACATGACAGAACTAGGTTATTAATAGCTTGTTTTGAATATTGCTGTGACTGGCAGTGGTTCAGAGGAATGCCTCTCTGACATTTACACAACATTTTTGTCCATCTCATATGAATAAATCAATTGGAGGCCATTAAAGGAGCTGAGATAGCTTGTCAGGAGTCATGCTGTAATTACTGTCATTGTAGACACTGTTGAGTGCAGTAAACGACAATGTAAAAGCTGAATGCCAAAGACTGTGGTTTCCACAGAAGAGTCATTGAATACTCAGTGACCTTGAATACTATGCAGATTTGAATATGTATAGCTGAAACCACGAGGAAGACTTTGCAGTTTAAACATTGCTTAAGAACATTGCTTAAGCACACACAAATGAAAAAAAAAAAAACTCCAGGGCATTTTAGTATAGAAAGAGGGAATCTAGTGCATGCAAATCGACATTAAAAGTGCTGACTCGCTCATCTCTTAGAGCAGCTGATGGGGTGATTGTACATTTTTGCATTTTCCTTCATAACTCACTGCCTATATCTATCCGTCACCTTTTGCTATTAGAATAATTCATATGTGCCAATAGTATTACTATTAACCCTTTAAATCATACTCTGTCATTTCTAAAGCATCGATCAACATGATAAAAACTTTGCTGAAAAACCTCAGCACAATCTACTACATTCCTTCTGTAATCTGATTTGTAGTTTATACTATTTTTAGTAAAATGCCTTTTAGTGTCATTCTAAAATGTCCATTTTCAGGTCAATAAAACACAAATGACAGAGCTTTGATAATAAACTAAGCATTTAAATCTCATCTTACTGAGACATATTATTGGAGATGAGTGTGATTACTGATATTTATATAATTTTATGTCAGCAGTCTGTTATACTGTTATTAGATCTTGTTGATTTACATTTCAAAATATCAAAACTTCATCTTTTTTGTTTTGTCCATATAAATATCAGCATCTGCACCAAATTGCTCAGTTTGATCCTCTGAATAAAACCAAGGTGTTTTTTCCTTTAGTATGATCTCCATATTCTGCCATATCATATGAGGCATAAAAGCCTGATGTATAAAATACGATACTCAAACCACATATCCCAAATAGTACTATTGCTTAAAACTTGCTTAACTGATAAACACTTATTAATATCTCTAAACCGTTTCTTTTTATTCTCAAATATGTCTTTAAAGTAAATTACTAATTGTGATTTATATTACTATTGGAAATGCATTCTTTTGCACTAATAAGCTGATGAGGCACAAAAATAAAAAACATAAGAGTCCCATCAATTAGATACTTTACATGTATATTTATATGCATAACACTATATGTTTTAATCATCCAATTGTCCAGTTTATCATATGTTTTTTGTGTATTTCATAACATTGTTACAGTTTCCCTGATCTCGCAGCCAGTACATCTTGTATTAGCTGGCAAGCATCTCATCACATCATGCTTTTGTTTCTTTAACCAGTAGATTTGTTGGATAATAGGTCAATTTATATTCCAAAGCTTCATAACTTCATAAGCACAAAAGAAAGTATTGGACATCCAAAAAAAAGTTTAAATGTTTTATTGTTTTTTTTTATTCATTCAAGTAATATTTATAAATACAGAATAAAACAGAAGAAAGAACTAAAAGAGTGTGCTCTCAGATCTTTGTATGCAATGTGTCGAGTGTTTTTGGGGGGACGGGTCTTCATAATTACAGGCAAAGATCATATGCTGCAATTCACAGCAGGATTGTTTGTCACGCTACCCGTAAAAATACTTCACAGTTAAGCATAAATATTTAAAATAATATTAGTACAAAAGTACAAAAATATCAAGACAACATCAAACAGCACTGGAAAACTAAAGTGAAAGTCCTGCTTCACATAATTTACAATTTCCTGAGTGCTGCCTTATGATTATGTGTGTGTGTGTTTGTGTACTATGTTTACTTCTTGTCAGTGAAAGTAATAAATAAACTAATTATCACAGCATATTTCACAGTAATGTCTTTTGAATATATATATATATATATATATATATATAAGCTTTCACAGTGATGTCTTTTCACGGTAATGCTATGGAAAAAAATCTATTCAAATTTTCCATTCATTTTCTCTCATCCATTTTCGTTGTAGAAAATGAACAGGATTTTTACTTCTCTATTTTGCTGGTTAATGCAAAAAATCTCTGCACCTCCAGTCCTGCTGGAGCCATTTCCAAAGGCAAGATCCGCAGAGCTTGAGACGGACACACGTTACAGAAGTACGGAAACACTCTCTCGCTAAAGGCGTGTGTGAAGGTGTGGAGATGCATGTCGGTGAGAGGATTGAAGAATGACACTCGCCCTCCGTCCCAGTCCAGCTGGACTCTGACGCGCTGGACCTTCTGTTTCACGGCGAGCAGCTTGAGAAACTCCCCGGAAAGACCTTGTCCGTATGTGTCATTGTGAAAGCCGAAGCGCCACAAACCAGAACTGGGCAGATTGTCTCGAGTCCGGATGGCAGTCTCTGAAATCACTCCTAAGGCCCAGGTGGTGTTGTCACCGACCTCGACGTCCCAGTAGTGAATCCCAGAGCTGAAGCCCTCAGAGCCCATGACGCTCGTATAGCCCTCATGTTTGTCTGTGTAACCCAAGGCCTGTCGACTCCACTGACCAAACCTCACATCGCTCAGATTGTCAGATAGATGCAGGCATGGGTGAGCAGTGTTGGGGTCGAGGACAACAGGAACTACAGATAGAAGAGGATGTCATGGCATTTGCTTTTCACATAAATTACATAGGTTTATGATATATTTTAGACTACACTTTTAAAAAGTAAGGGTTCCAAAAGGGGGTTTTCATACTGATGCAATAGAAGAACCATTTTTGGTTTCCCACGAACCATTCAGTGAACAGTTCTAAAAGTATAGAAGCTTTTTTCCACCACAGGAAAAAATAAAAAAGGTAACTGCCATTTAAAAAAAAAAGTAATTGTGACTTTTTGTCTCACAATTCAATTTGTGATAAAAAGATAAAAATCACAATGACCTTTTTTATTGTAAACTAAGAATTCAGAGAGCAAAAAGGACAGAATTATGAAATACAAACTTAGTTTTTTAGAGAAATTGTGAGGTATAAAACCCAGAATTGCGAGGAAAAAAAAGTCCTAATTACCTATTTTATTTATTTATTTTTATCCCATGGCGGAAATGGGTTTCCATAAAATAACCATAAAAAGTATTTTTTTTCTTAGTGTTAATGGCGTTTTAAAAATCTAAAGAACATTTTTCCACAATGAAGAACCTTTTGTTGAATGGAAAGATTCTATGGATGTTAAAGGTTCTTCATGAAACCATTGATTCATGAGACTCACTGTATTGAGCAGCAGCCATCATTTTCTGCCATACGCTGAACTTCAGATTTCCTAGGTGCTTTGCCACATTGATCAGCACTTCTGGGAGATTCTCTGGACAGGGACTGGTGTACTGTGTGCTGGAAGAACATCCTCAGTCAGTACTCAACGTGATTTTGGGTCACACTCAAAACAGACAAAGGTTCAAAAAAAGAGAAATCACACTTACCTTTCAGGTGGGCCTTTGTACTTCTTCAGATGGATTTACATGAAAATGACCAAGAGACATTGTAATTAAAAAACAAATCTCATCAAAATCATAATAATAGTTTATAATTAAAAATTTATAAATGCTAATAAATCAGCATTACAATTAGAATCAGAATGATTTCTGAAGATCATGTGACACTGATGACTGGAGTAATGGTGCTGAAAATTCAGCTTTGATCCCAAGGATAAATTACATGTGATTATATTCAAATATACTAATATATTCAAATAGAAAACATGTATTTTTAAATTGTAATAATATTTCATTATAATACTCTCTTTATTGTGCTTTTGTTCAAATAACTAAATTATTAATAATTGACTGTTAATCAAATAAATACTTCTAAAATAATAAATACATTTTCTAATATTTTACCTTTATTAAAAAAACATTTAAAATTATTTTGGATCCTGGTTAGATAAAATGATAAATAATTGTCCGTACCAGTAGGAATGAGATGTTGTCGGTCTCTATTTCTTCCTCAGTGGTCTTAATTCTTTCTACCAGAGATGAGAGTTCACTGTTAATTCTCATCATCTGCTCCTCTAACAGCTTCCTCTTCTGCTCCTCTTCCTCCTTCAGAGCAGTTATCCTGGCAGCCTCTTCATCACGCAAAAATTGACGAAGCTGCTCAAACTCCTTGTTAATATTTGCCTCTGTTTGCTGAGCTTGATTCTGTAACACATTACAAAGATAAAAGTTACGTAATTGTTACTCATTTCTGTAGAATATGAAGGTTTTTCAACTGTTGATTTTACCTTGATGTGTTTCACTCGTTGATTACAGATGAATTTCTCTAATTTTAAGAGTTTGTGCTTCTCTCGCAAAGGCTTCAGGCTTGTTTTGAGCACCTCCTTAAAAGAAACATGGACATACAATTTATTTACAATATTCAGGGCTTACTTCAAATTCAATTTTTTTCAAAGAATTTGCACTGTTCTTAAAAAGCTTAATGACTTTAGAAAATTAGTACAAAATCAGTTTTTTTTTTATCGATATGTGAAATTTCTAACTGCTTATGAATATCTGTAAGTTAAAGTGAAAAATGTATGCTCTTAAAATATCTTAAATTAAATGTAATGTTTTTCTAAAAAAGCAGTTGGATAATGTACCTTGAGAGGAACTGCAGCTTCATCCACAGGTCTGAATGTGTGTTTAACATGCATATCATCAGTCACACACACGCTGCACACGAGACGCTGGTCCTCCACGCAGAAGAGATGAAGTTTCTCTCCATGCACACTGCAGAATAACTCGGGATCCGCTGACGCAATCTTGATTCTCTCCTGCAGGAAGATCTCACACAGGTTCTTCAAAGCGCGATTGCATGGAGGACGGTCCATGCAGAAGTCTGTCCGGCATACAGGGCATATCTGTGAGCCACTGAGATCCCAGTACTGATCCAGACAGGCCCAGCAAAAACTATGAGAACACAGCAGGAGAACGGGATCTCTGAAGATGTCACGGCAAACAGGGCACAAAAGGTTCTCCTCAAAGTGAGACGGCTGAGTTGCCATTTCGTAGTGTTTTAGCTGGTGAGAACTTGCTTTTCTGTTCACTGGAGTGTGGAGGAGAGATTCAAATACAGCTGAGCTGTGATGTCACTTTGTAAAAAAACGAGTTATACCAGTGCATGAGGTTTCCAAAGAATGGCTGAATTAATCTGTGTGAGCGCACGTTTGCACTGTTGTTATCTTTCCTTGGAAAGATCGACTTTAAAGATTACAAAGAATTTGTTTTCTTTCCTTTTCGATCCCTTATTTAGGATTCACTGGAACAGCAGTATTTGACCTACAAACGAATCAGAACCTTTTCCTGGTTACTTTGTTGGTTTCAGTTTGAATTACAGAGTATTTAGGTTAAAAATTACCAAATTATGGAAAGACTTTCATAGTTCTTGGTTAGTCTCTGTCTGTGTGATTCATGAGTTGACATGCTGTAAATAGTGTAATTTGATGCCTGAGGGGAAACTGGGAACTATGAGTTCAGGTGACAAAAATTCCAAAAAATAATATATACATATGGCTGTCCATGACAGTAACAAGTGTGTGTATGTGTGTGGAGGGGGTGAACTGACGTAACATATGATAAAATTATGATAAATTGTTCACCATAGAGTATAAGCTGTATGTAAAATGCAGTGTAAAATTTCATTGTGTGTGTATGTGTCTATAGCCTCAGGTTGTTGACGCA